>NC_068918.1:24209675-24512705 GCF_023091745.1 Budorcas taxicolor
ATTTTTCTGTTCTCTAAGCCACCCAGCCTGTGGTATTTTGTATGGTGGCTAGAGCACAGTAATACATACAAGTTATTCAGGTGGGCCCTAAATACAATCACATGTATCTTACAAGAAGGAGCAGAGGGAGATTTCAGACTCACAGAGAAGAAGGGGATGTGAAGACAGAGGAGAAAGAGATTTGAAGATGCTGGCCTTAAAGACTGGAGTGACAGAGCCACAGGCCAAGGAATGCAGGCAGGAGAGAAGCTGGACAGGAACACATTCTCCCCCAGAGCCTCAAGTTGGAACATGGCTCTGCTGAACCATGGGGAAGCCGATTTTGAACATCGGGCCCCAGAACTGTGAGAGAATCAATGTCGGTGTGTTTTAAGCCCCCGAAGTTTGCAGTAATCTGTTACAGTAGCCCTATGAAGCTAAGAGACTCACTAATTAATTATTCATTTAATAACAGAGCTTAGCTGTCATCTGAAATCCTAATTATTGCCTCACCATCCACCCAGTCAAGAAATGCTCACTGAGTTCCTATTACATGTCCTGTACTGGGAATGCAGTGACAAATACTATAAAATGGATATCATTCTGTTTGGTTTCCAGTTTGTTGCAGAAGACAGATTAAAACTAAGCTGAAGGAATTAATCTGCAATACAGCTTTGGGAAATACTGGTGTTGCTGCAGAAACTCATATATTCTGGCTCCCCCACTTCTTCCTTGGAACAGTTTTCTCAGCATTTATCTGAGAGACTGTCTGCCAGACTTGAAGTCCTAAGAAAGTCTGCCAAATAAAATATAACTCTCAACTTTTAGGTTGTACCTTTTTTTTTTTTTCTCAACTGACAGAGCCATAGGACATAGGCATTCAGGAAAGTTATCACTTGATTTTTAAGTTGACCTTAGAGGTCAGGATGGCACCTACATTTTGCTCAAAACACAATAAGAAAGAAGTATTGAATGGTATTCAGAAGAAGAGAGCATGGTCTGGTTGGTATTTTAAAAGAAACACCCTGGCTTCTGGTGGGCCATTAACTGTAGAGTATGTCAACTGAAAAAAAAGCACAACCTAAAAGTTAAGAATTATATTTTATTGGGCAGACAAAACTGAGGATTGAAGCCTGGGATGCAGCTTCTCAGACTGCTCTAAGGGACTGCTCCACAGAGGTAAGGCAGGAGTCAGACACATAGGAGTGTGTGAAACAAAGACCAGGTTGTCAGAACATGAAAAAATTACTATTAATTAAAGAAAAACAGACATCTCAAGTCAAGGAATTTAGCACTTTTCTATGAATGGGAAGATGCAAGAGTATGGGCTCACTGAAATCTGAGTCTCCTCAGAGTGCATCATCAGGAATGGCTGCTGAATTCCCTCAGGGCTCACCGCTGGGGTGGCTGTAAAGTGGGGGCTGTAAAGTGATGCCTGCAACTGCCTTTGCAGGTGTGGCAGGCAGCATGTTTCATTGATAAGAGGGATAAGGGGAAGCAGGAAGACCAAGAGGCTATCGAAATGGCCTAAGCGAGAAATGGTTGTGTTCTGAACCAAGATGATGGCAGTGGAAACAAGGGAGTCTATTTTGGAGGAGGATGGGCAGAATTTGTTGATGGAGTAAAGAAAGCTGGGGAGTGAAGAAAGAAATTAAGAATCTCAGTTATTGAAGCTGACTGTTCTGAGAGTATGTGATTCTCTTCTAAGCATTTCTCATGGTACTTTTTTTCCTCCTGTTGTCATATATCATCTTTTTAAACAGAGAGGATTTACTCTAAACATCTTCTATAGTGCAACTATACACCATGCAGTGTTGTAGGTATACTTCCTGCCAATATTTAATCTATAAAGTTATCTCATTTCTCCATTAGTCTATTTTCTCGCCACCTGAGAAGTGTTCTAAGAGGAGAACCATATTTAAGCAAGTATGCATGGGTGTGTGCAAAGTCACTTCAGTCATGTCAGACTCTCTGCGACGCTACGGACCGTAGCCTGCCAGGCTCCTCTGTCCACGGGATTCTCCAGCCAAGAATACTGCAGTGGGTTGTCATGCCCTCTTCCGGGGATCTTCCCAACCCACGGATCAAACATGCATTTCCTGCATCTCCTGCATTGGCAGCTGGGTTCTTTACCACTAGCACTACTTGTGAAGCTGTAGGAAACTATAATTCAAAACAATTCTAAATTAAGATTTATAGTTACCAAGCAAAGCTGAGGTCTACTTTCTCCAAAGCATTTTCATGTATATCACCTCATTTGATTTTCAGAAAACTAGTCCCTCAGAGAAGCATGGAGCTCTATGATGAGTGACTTGGAGCTGAGGAAGCGGGAGGTGTGAGAAGGTCTAGTAGAGAAGCTAGGGCTCCTTCTTGCAGTGACAGCTGACACAGTGCCCAGAGGCCTTGACATTCCACCCAATTCTCTTTCCATCTAACTGCATTGCAATGGTTAACTGCACTGCAACATAAATCTTTTTGTTTCTTCCATTCCCTATATCCAAGCTTCTAGGGCAATCCATATCTCTTACTTAATTCAACATATCTTAGAACAAGTTTAATAGATTATTGATGAATTTGAAAGCTATTCTTTCTCAATTCATAGAAACAAACAATCATCAAGAAATATCCCAGCTGCAGGAGGGGGAAACCCCTTGACAAAATGAAAAATGAACTTTCCTGCAACCGTATTGGGCTTCCCTGATGGCTCAGTGCTAAAGAATTGGTCTGACAATGAAGATTCAATCCCTGGGTTGGGAAGATCCCCTCAAGAAGGAAATGGCTACCCACTCCAGTATTCCTGCCTGGAAAATCCCATGGGCAGAGGAGCCTGGTGGGCTACAGTCCATGGGGTCACAGTTGGACATGAGTGATCACACACACCATCGGAATTCCTCATTTTCTTCTCTCACTTGCACCTGGTGGTGGCAGGAGAGGCAGAAAAATGAAATGAATTTATCGTAAAGAATATCTTGATGTGGCAACTGTCAGGAAGAAATCATTGTACGGTTTTAATGGCTAATCCATTTTTTTTCTAAATAAGGAGTTTGGTACTGTTGACTGAAAAAAAATGCACTGCCTATAAGTTGAGATTTATGTTTTATTTGGTGAATTTTCTGAGAATTTAAGCCCAAGAGACAGGCCCTCAGGCAGCTATTATAGGGAATGTTCTGAAAAAGTAAGGGAGCAACCAGTATATACAGGCATTTTGCAAAAACAAATTGGGTAAACATCAATAGATTTCTGCTAATTAAACAAAAAATAAACATCTCAGGTTAATAAATTTAATAAATACATAAAGCATTTATGTATGGGAAGATGCAAGAGTCTTGGGTCATTGAAATCATTTCTTTGACGTGCTCATTAACTGTCTAGGGTCAGTATCCTCTTTTTCTCCATTCTGAATCTCCTTAAGGTGCATAGTCTTGACTATAGTGGCTGATAGCTTGATGGCTGCAACATTCTTTGTTTACTGATAAGGCAGGTAACATTATTCATCCACAGAACCTGATAAACAGCTGCCACCTTCTCTTAGATAGCCCTCAAAACTCACCTTTTAATTCCAAAATATCACTGAGAAGTATTGGCAATATGGAAGAATATTTGGTTATTTCATCACAAAATCATATAATTATTGTTACATTTTCTCAGAATTGCATAATACTTGAAATCCATAAAGTGCTTATAAAAACTGTGACAGACATTTAACACTTGTTCTTTTTCCCCCTTTTTAAAAAAATTAATATATTTTTTATTGAAGGAAAATTGCTTTGCAGAATTTTGCTGTTTTCTGTCAAACCTCAAGATGAATCAGCCATGGGTATACATATATCCCCTCCCTTCTGAAGCTCCCTCCCATCTCCCTTCCCATCCCACCCCATTTTTCCCCTTTTAATTTAAACTTTGTACCTATTATTGGGCACGTATACACTGCTATATTTAAAGTGAATAACCAACAAGGATCTACTCCATAGCACATGGACTCTGCTTGGATGGGAGGGGAGTTCAGGGGGAAATGGATACACGTGTATATATATATATGGCTGAATTCCTTTGTTGTGCAGGTGAAACTATCACAGCATTGCTTGTTCATTGGCTATACCCCATTACAAAATTAAAGTTTTTTAAAAATTAAGTTATCTAATGTCTTAAGACTTGCAAACAATGTGACCTTTGGGTTATGTTACTATTATATAGACATGTTTTAAAAAATAAAAATCTAGAGGCATCCCCTACATTTGACATCCATGAACTGATATACTCATCTATATGTCTCTCTTAATATACAGTTTAGAGGGAGATGGTGAGAACTCACAAAGCTGTAAAGAGATCTGTCACTTGGAAATGATCTTCTTTATTGTCAAATTAACCTGTGCGTACACACAATGGTATCTTTTCTCTGGACTTGTGATTCTGGGAAAGTTAATTTTAATCTTACTGTTATTATCTGATATTATTGTTTCTTCTGGGACACACTGTATGCAGAAAATCAGTTTAGAACGTGCACCTTGTCTCCAAATGCTTTTGCTCATCCTTCTCTGTAAGCTATGGCTTTAATATCCTTTATCTTAACTCAGAGGTGCTGTTTAGCTTTATGTAAAATGAAAACAGTTAACCAACAAACTGAAGACCTCTCACTGTATTGTACGCAAGCCACAGATATTCTTAAAACAGAACTAACAGATGCACCCTTAGATGCCACCAATAACTCAAATAAGAGGCAGACATTCCACTTACTCTAAAACTGCATGGAAATGATTACAATTAGCTTTGAAAACAAGTCCACACACTTGAAGTCCAAAAAAAAACGTAGCATTTTGTGTAGAGCTTTCATTTTATTAATGAGGCACTTGGCAGAGGAAATGGCTATTTCCTGGTGCTGAAGATTAGGGAAAAGTTTGCAAGGACAGTTACAGTCTCTGTCAGGGTCAGTAAACTGATGTATCTGGCAGTTGCCTTGTTTTGTAAATAAAGTTTTATTGGAAGACAGCCATGTCCATGGCACAGTAGAGCAGTTGTGAAGACTATCTGGCCTGCAAAGTCTAAAGTATCTGTTACAGATCTGTTCTTTTATAGAACTGCTTGTGAACCCCTGTGGATGTAGACACACCAACAAACACACATACAGATACAAAAATACAGTATATGATGATGACATCTCACAATTTTACTTTGGGTTGACTTGCAAGTAATACATCTGAATATTACATATGATTTTTTCTATAAACAGAATAAATTTCTTAGCAAATTTTCAACCCTTGATGTGAGTTCCATGCTTCTCATCTTCCATGACAATATATGACAAATTATGGCACTGAACTGGTTTCTAATATCCATGTTCCCTAGGCAATCCATCAACTCAAAGAATGAATCAAAACTGTGACTCACTACTGTGGGATCTAAATGTTTAACTTTTCAGCTGGTGTCATCAACTTGAGATCTGAAGAGTTCAATCAAAAGCTTTTTGCTTCCTATGTGAACATTCTTAAATAACATTCAGTGTAGAAAACTGAAGTTTAACCTTTCACGTTTTTTTGTAGAAGTAAGCCTGCATGCATGTGCGTGATAAGTTGCTTCCGTCGTGTCCGACTCTTGGTGACCCTATGGACTGTAGCCTGTCAGGCTCCTCTGTCCATGGGATTCTCCAGGTAAGAATACTGAAGTGGGTTGCCAAGCCCTTCTCAAAGGGATCTTCCAGACCCAGGGATCAACCCACATCTCGTGCGTGTCCTGCATTGGCAGGCAGTTTCTTTACCACTAGTGCCACCTGGAAAGCCCAGAAGTAAGCCTATCATTGAATAAATAATTGCAAACACCCACCATGCCAGGCACTGTACCAGATATCAGGGTTGCAGCAGAGGAGATGTGCATAGCCCCTGTCATGGGAGCTTAGTACTTAGTTCTAACATAAGGTGGGACTTTCATTTAAAGTTGGGACTGGTTAGTGCACAAAGACAACACCAATACAATCCATAACTTCTGAGACTTCCCGAGCAATAGGAGACAGCTCTACTCCTGCTTAAAAGTGCCTGGTTCCATGAAACATCAAGAAGGAACCACATGTGATGCTAGTAGCCAAAATTTACAGTCAAGTTACACTGAGTTACACTGCTAAAGGAGAAGGCCTGCAGAATGGTTTACAATGTATTTATTAAAGAAAAAAAACACAGTCTGAAATGTATTTAAATAAGGAAGAAACTACATGTATGACTAGGTTAGTGTTTAGCAATGTAAGAGTGAAGAGTTTTAATTATGTACAAAGAATGAAGTAAACAGAAACAGAGAAACCATTTAATTTGCTGTACATGTTTGTCAATGAACACTGAGAACAAGCCACTTACTAATATCAACTTCTAATCAGTGCCTCATTGCAATTTTGTTCCATTTTTCAACAGCACTTTTGCAGTGACTATAGTCTCCCTTCTTTAAGGTACTTAACTACCATCTACTGGAAAATATTCCTCATAAATGGATAAATTGCACTGTGGGCAGCCTGGACAACCATGCATGCCAGCTTCCTGATATGAACAGTGATGAAACTGAGCCAAATAAGAGATTAATCAAGATAAGGAATTCAGAAAAGAACAGCTGGCATTTCAGAGACCGATGGCACAGCAAATGCAGTAAGTGTGGAAATACTACACAGACACTATATTGATAGAAATCAGCTATTAAAATAATTACAATATAAAAAAAGTAAACAGAAGTCAGGATATAAAGAAAGGATAGCATGAATTATCTCTTATAGAGGAAAGTAAATAAATACTCTTAAAACTTTAAGTATAGTCTTTTTAAAAAATCTCCCATCTATGGTAGCCCCTAAAAATGTGTAGAGTGATGTTTCAGCTTTAGTCAAGACAATGTCTGAGCCAATCTTTGTTCTTTATTTTAGCAAACTGATGCTCTGATTTCTGTGAACCCATCCATGAGAGGTGGATCCATACAGGTCTGCTGACAAAATTAGGTGTCTGAGAATGCAGGAGGGGCCATGGTATGCACCACGATGACAAACACACCCCACACATTCTCCTGGAAGACAGCTAGCTGGTTTTTCCTGGCTATGCTCCAGTCCAGCCACAAGCCTTTCCATTTGACACTTCTGCATCACTATTAGCTCATTCTGTTCTTCCTTACAGCTTGTCCTGATGAGACGAGTTCAAAATATCTGCTTGTGATGTGGAGTTTATGAATAGATTCGTGGAGCAGGAATTTTGACTTCTGGTTATATTTTTGGATCTCCCTCACAATTTATCCCCAACTTCTCTAATCCTTTCAATATTTCTGGTAAATGGAAATTGCTAATGTGCCAGAGACCGGCTACTTGCTCACTAAACCTCTTTTACTTTCTTCCCACTCAAACAGTTTGACTACATTTCCCAGCCTCCCTTGCAATAGAGTGTGGCCACATGACCGAGTTCCGGCCAATAGGATGAGGAGGAAGTTATGTAGCCCATAAAGTCTCTAGGCTATCTCACAGAGAGCCCTGAAGAGGACTGCAAGAGCCTGGCCCAGGAGCCCGCAAATTTTTTCTTAAGGGGCCAGACAGTAAATATTTTAGGCTTGTGTCATACAGACCCTCAGTGCTACCGTTATAGGCCAAAAGCAGCCATGAATAACATACGAAGAAACGGTCATGGCTAGAGGCCAATCAAATTATATTTACAAAAATGGAGGCTGGCTCACAGTTCATAGTTTTTGATCCTTGCTCCAGAGGATGGCAGAGCCACAAGATGGAAGGAATCTGGGTTCCTGAATGGCTGCCTGGTGAGCACTCCCTCCCACCCATGAAAGCACTTACTCTAATTCAGCAATATAGAAACCTCAGGAGACACTATACTGAGTTTTCGGGCAGGGGGAAACCAAGTCTAAACATTCATTGCTCTCACTATTTGCTATTTCATGTGAAACACTTTGAGGCCTCAGTGATGCTGGTTTCTCCAATTCTCTACTCACCCGTCATAGTTTAAAAAAATACGAAGTCATTAAGGCTGCATCGGTTTTTAAATCTACCATTTATGATTGCATCAGAGATAATGAATTTAAAATTCACAGTCTTTTAAGATGCTGTTCTTACAAAAAGAAATGTAACTGGTCACATATGTGGGTATTTTTCTAAATAAGATGTGCAGTATTGCTTCATGCTTATTGGCTGCAATGGGCTGGCGCTGCCTGCCCCAGCTTTTCAAGTGCAGTTCCATTGCTGAAATTGCTTACTGTCGCCAAGGATCAACAGGGTTGCTTGGCTGCAGATTCAGATCCATGGCTAATGAAAGATTCCACTCTTGATGCAATCTCTGCAAACTCTGGCACGGAAACTCAGATGTTAAGGATGCTTGAAATTGCTGGTCTATTCAAGTTTCAGTGGTTTGGAATCTCATCCTTTGTATTAATCCTCCTGGTGATTTTTTGGTGTTCTTGTCACCTTTATTTATAAATAAAGAGTTAAGAGCTGAAACAGTGCTTGGAGCATAGCAGGCATAGAATACATAAACATTTGCTGAATGAAGTTCTTTTAAACTTAGTGCATAACAATATGTTATTAAATTAGGCCTACATTCAGAGTTATTAAACTTTTCGTGCCAAGTCTCCTATAACAACAACAAAACCAGTAAGAGAAACTGGCACATGTTGGGGGGTAATTTTTAGTGGCTGACAGAGAGGGTCAGGTTGAATCAGGGAGCTTGACACCTGTCCTCATAGGATGTAATCTGGATTGCCTGAATAGTCAGTCGACGATGTAAGAAACTTTTCTGATTATTTGTCAAAAATAACTCATGGCAATTACAAAAAATTAAGCTGGTTTAAAAATGAGACTAAAACATACCGATAAAGTTCTAAGTGTGTTTGAAAATGAGACTAAAAATGTGTTTAAAATGTGGTTTAAAACGGACTAAAACATAAACTTCTAAATGTGACTTATAGGAATCACATTACCGAGAATAAAGTGGCCTTCTTGGACAAATGATTTTGAAAACTCTCCCTTTTTCAGTAGTGAATTTTTGGGTGGTAAAAACATCTTCCTGATGTAAGTTTTATGAAGCCCTTACCTTCCTAAAATATTACTCTTGCACTACAATCACCTGCAGCTTTATGCTGCTCCATTTGGGGAACGAGGTAAGCCAATGGACTAAGTGGAGTATTTTTAAAGGGGACTTAGACTTCACAGTGTTCATTTCTTTCTCTATCAGTTTTTTATTTATTTTGATAAAGCTACAAAAATAATCACCTCTTATGAAGTTACTCTTAAGTTTAACCATTACAGTAATTCTGTGGCAATATTAAGCCTTGATAAGGTAATAGCAAAATGAAGTGAAGTAAGCCATTTTCTATTTTAAATATCAGGCAAAAGGGAATGTCCTGTATGTTCAGCGCTGGCTACATTTTTTCCTTGAAGAATGTTCAGTACATAATGGCATATCATGAAAGAATGATTGATATTTTATTTTAATATTTGAATTATTTCAATTTATGGGTATCATCTAAAAATTCTACTGTAATGAAGGAATCAAGGAAGTCAGCTGGAAATGGCTGATATAATATTTTAAAAAATTTAATGCATGAGACCGAGTTCTGCCTTTTCAGATAAGGAATAAGAGAAATCTCAAACAAAATTGTTTAAAGCTACATATCCAGTTATAAAATCTGACTGTTTAAGAGCAGCATCCTAAAAATGGAGAGAGAGATATTACTAATCTTGAACTATACTTTCACTCAGAGAAATACATCACCACTGGTCATTCAAAAATTATGTAATGCCTTCAAAGGCTCCCTAAGGAAAGTTTAATCACCTTGAAGTTTGGAGAGAATAAATAACTGGATCAAAACACTTAAATAATAAAGAGAAACCACGAGTTAAATCTAGGCTCCTTTGGCTTTGCAGTCCAAGCTCATTTTGCCACACCAGACTGCTGAATTCATGCTTGACACAGCAGACACTGAAGTAATCTTCCCACCCAATTCATTTTCTCACCACCTGATATAGTGTTTTCTTTCTTAAAGTCACATATCAGCAGGCAACATAACTACTTTACAAAGCAGCTGGGAAATTCAGCAAAGCACAGTGTGTATAGAGAGGTGGAGGGTGGCTTCACTGCCCACCAGTGAATCGGCTTCTGAAGAGCACATTCACATGTCCCAGGTGATCCAGCTTGAAGCCAATGTACCCTTATTTGTCTTGGGGTAAGTTATCAATGGGCCTCCTGCGGCAGGCAGAATAATGGACTCCCCAAAATGTTCACATCCCAATCCCTGAAAGCTGTGAATATATTACCTTACGTGGTAAAAGGGGCTTTGCATATGTGATGAAGTTAAGCATTTTGAGATGGTGACATTATTCTGGATTATCTGGGTGGGTCCAATATAATCACGTGAGTCCTTATAAGGGACACAGGAATGGCAGAGTCAGATCTGAAGATGCTACACTGCTGGATTTAAAGATGGAGGAAGGGGCCACGAGCCAAGGAATGCAGGTAACCTCCAGAAGCTGGAAAGGACAAGGAAACAGATTCTCCCCTAGAGTCTCCAGAAACCACACAGCTCTGCTGACTCTTGATTTCGACCAGGTGAGACTTCTGACCTTCACTGAAGTGAAAGTGTTAGTTGCTCAGCCATGTCTGGCTCTTTGTGACCACATGAACTGTAACCTGCCAGGCTCCTCTGTCCATAGAATTCTCCAGGCAAGAATACTGGAGTAGGTTGCCATTCCCTTCTCCAGGGGATCTTCCCAATCTAGGGATCAAATGCAGGTCTCCCGCACTGCAGAAAGATTCTTTACTGTCTGATCCACCGGGGAAGCCTCTGACCTCTAGTACTGTAAGGTAATAAATCTGCGTTGTTTTTAGCTACTAAGTACATGCTAATTTGTTACAGCCATCATAGGGATACTCCTTCAATTTCAAAAGTGTTTTTGTGTTCAGTAAATAAGGGGATAGAGTTCATAACTGGTCAAGCTTTGACCTTGAAAAGCTATGACACCATCAACTTGAAAACTTCTCATGTGAATCTCTTCCTAGGTTTGGTTTTAGGGAATCTCTGAGGTCCAGCAGAGCTCATCTCCTGTAATTTCCAAGGATTGCTATGGATTTAGTGTTCTGGATTCCATAATTTTGGTATAATAAAGAAGAGAAACATGACCACTTCTCAAAAGTCTCATAAAATTAGAGTCTGAAAGAGCTCTATACCATGTAGACAGCCTAATTCAGAATTAAGTCCTTTGCTTCCTTGAGATGTGGGGCTTTACTGCCCAGTCAGCACAAGAGGCAGAGAAGCTGCTGGCGGGAGGGGAAGGGAATGGATTTTTTCCAAGGATGGAAAGCAAGAAAAAAGCAAATAATCAATGTAGGGCAGGGGAGCTTCATTTAATTATTTAGTTCTGCCTGGGTAAGCAACATCTGTGAGCAAAAAGCCCTCCTCTCTCAACTGGTAGATATTTATAACCAGACAAGAGGTTGTTCAAAGACATCATGATGAGCTGAAAGAAGAAACTCTAACTGCACACTGTAGTAAAACTAAATGAGATCCCAGAGGTCACGGGTTAATCGTCAGAACTGAAGAGTGAGTCCCCTCCACAGCAAGCATCTCACATTCTTTTTTTTTTTTTTAATTGGAGGCTAATTACTTTACAATATTGTGGTGGTTTTTGTCATACAATGACATGAATCAGCCATGGGTGTACATGTGTTCCCCATCCTGAATCCCCCTACCACCCATCTCACATTCTCGTCCCACTTCTTCCAGTGAGGGTAATTCCCAAGACAGTTTATTCCACTTTCAGATGACTAACTGTTAACAAGGTCTCTTCCTGTTTCACTATAATCTTATAACCTTCACCCTCTGGTCCTGGCGCCACTTGCTTGCAGCCACATACAGTAATTCTGAACAAGTGACTCTCAATTCTGGTCACACACCAGGATCAACTGTTGTTCAGTCACTCAGTCATGTCTAACTCTTTGTGACTCTATGGACTGCAGCCCGCCAGGCTTTCCTGTCCTCCACTATCTCCCAGAGTTCGCTCAAACTCATGTCCATGGAGTTGGTGATGTCATCCAACCATCTCAACTGGGGAGGGTGGTTCTTAAAAAATCTAATGCCCAGGCTGCACGGCCAACTGCCAAAATATAGAATCAGTGAGTGGGATCCAAGTGTCGGTATTTAAAAAACTCTCCAGGTGATTCCAATGTGTAATCAAGGTTGAGGGGTACTACTTTAAGCTCTCTTCAACACTACACTCAGAGAAGGCAATGGCACCCCGCTCTGGCACTCTTGCCTGGAAAATCCCATGGACGAAGGAACCTGGTGGGCCGCAGTCCATGGGGTCGCTAAGAGTCAGACATGACTGAGCAACTTCCCTTTCCCTTTTCACTTTCATGCATTGGAGAAGGAAATGGCAACCCACTCCAGTGTTCTTTTCTGGAGAAGCCCAAGGACGGGGGAGCCTGGTGGGCTGCCGTCTACGGGGTCGCACAGAGTCGGACATGACTGAAGCGACTTAGCGGCGGCAGCAGCAGCAACACTACACTCTAAATAACGACACCCTGAGCTGAAATGAATCTTCCCTTCCTTAGACTGTGACTTTCAATCATCTCCTTAGGGCAGACACTGTGAGGCAGCTGGCAGTCATCACTAAACACTGGAGAGGGGTGGTATCCAAAACCACCTGGGAAGACTTGGTGGCCCAGAGGCCACGGTGGGATTGAATTGGTTCCTTTCGTGGTTTTAAAAGTGTGTGTGTGTGTGTGTGTGTGTGTGTGCTAAGATGCTTCAGTTGTGTCTGACTCTTTGAGACCCTATAGACTGTAACCCAACAGGCTCCTCTGTCCATGGGATTCTTCAGGCAAGAGTACTGGAGTGGGCTGCTATGCCCTCCTCCAGGGGATCTTCCCAACCCAGGGATCGAACCCACCTCTCGTAAGTCTTCTGCACTGGCAGGTGGGTTCTCTACCACTAGCACCACGTGGGAAGCCCCTTAAAAGTATAACAGATAGATAAATTGGAATTCATCAATATTAAAAACTTTTGTGCTTCCAAGGACACTAACAAGAAAATGAAAAGACAACTACAGAGTGGGAGAACCATAAGCCCAGTAATTGTACACCTGGGTGTTTATTTCAGAGAAATGAAAACTTTGTTCACACAAGAAGTTGTACTTGAGTGTTCAGAGCAGCTTTATATGTAATAGCCTCAAACAGAAAAAACCCAGAGTCCTTCACTGAGTCGGTGGTTAAATAAATTTTGGTATAACCATGCCATGGAATAGTACTTAGCAATAAAATAGAATGAGCTACTGATATAGATATCTGGATGAATCTTCAGATGATTATGCTGAAAAATTATGCTGTGAAAAGAGTCGATCCCCAAAGGTTACATACTCTATTATTCCATTTACATGCCCTTCTCAAAGTGACAAATTTAGAGAAATGGAGAATAAATTAGTGGTTTCAAGGTGTTAATGAGGTGAATGAGCACTAAGTAGGTATGGTTATAAAAAGGCAATACGGACACTTGGTGGGGATGGAAATGTTCTGTTTCTTAACTGGGTCAGTGTTAATAATATCCTCATACTATATCACAGTTTGGCAAGATGTTACCAATGAACGAAACTAGATAAAGGGTAAATGGGAACTCTCATATTATTTCTTAAAACTTGTAGATTCAAAATTGTGAATCTATAACTTTGTCTTAAAAGTTTGATTTTTAAAAATCAAAGGAGTGAATTTTAAGAGAAAACACCTATTGTGTCGAATCAATTTTGCCTTAAGGGAATTTATATGTTAAACTGTAACCAAATACATGTGTATAGTGCAAAGCATTAAGAATTAAAAAACTTCTATGACTCCTCCAAATTGGTGAATCCAGGAATATCATTTCAGATAATACAGGTTCCCTTCTGATGGCATGACGAGAGGTACTACATGACTTCCTCTTCCCCTGAGTTACTTCTCCTAAGCTAGCAGTAACATAAATGCCAAGTGGAGAAGATGGACGTTGAAGAATTAGAGTTTACCTGGCTCATCAGCCTTCTCAGTTCCTGATGTTTGTTTATGTAGAGAGCCCCAGGTCTAAGCAAATGAGGTGGGGCGTGAGGAGTGATAGGCTCAAACAGGCACAAACACTGTTCAGGTACCCTTTTAGGTATTTGTTCTCACATTCAGAGAACATCAGCCTCACTGGCAGCAGACTCCCCCGGAAGACTGCCAGATGCTGATTCTGCGGCCCCGGGGCTGTGGACCAGGAATCTGCATTTCTAGCAGTTTCCCCTGGTGAAAGCAGACTTTCTGAGCGCTGCCATGCTTTCTCAGCGCCGACAGCTGAGCCGGATCTGGACTGCCCAAGAGCTGACCGTAGGCCTGCTTCGGTCATCTTCCTTTAAGGACGATGAAAGCGATTCTTCTGGTTCAAGAGTTGATAAGGAGGCTTCCAGGAAGGAGTGCTGAGATTGGAACTCATGCTGAGGAACGGAGCAGATGTGGGTGCTTAGTTGCAGAGGAGAGAAGAAAAACGGCAGCCACTGCACTGTGCTGGTGAGACCCGGGCTTGGGGGTTGCTTGGGGGTGATTCAGAGGGAAAGGGGTCCTCCCAGCACTGTGGTGGGGAGCAGGAGGAACATGCTGTGATTTTGCTTTTTACCCTTATGTGGCCCAGGGTGCACTCAGGACTTAGAGGTTGCACCGTGCAGAGAAAATGAATTACCAACACTGTATCAACGCTATCCAACAATACACAGTTTCTTGAAGCTGCCATTGTTGCCTCAAGGCTGGGCAGAAGGTTCCATTTAAAGCAGCGACTCAGCATTTTCTCTCTATCTGCTGCCACGGCTGCTTTCTCCACCTCTCCTCTTCCAGATCTGCTTCTGGTCCTCCCAGCTGCCAACCTTGTTGGTGACCTCCTTTCCACCTGTGTCTGCTCTTCCTGGTCTGTTTCTTGGCTATGATTTGGCTTCAGTTCAGTTCAGTTCAGTCGCTCAGTCATGTCCGACTCTTTGCGACCCCATGAATCGCAGCACGCCAGGCCTCCCTGTCCATCACCAACTCCCGGAGTCCACTCAAACTCATGTCCATTGAGTTGGTGATACCATCCAGCCATCTCATCCTCGGTCGTCCCCTTCTCCTCCTGCCCCCAATCCCTCCCAGCATCAGAGTCTTTTCCAATGAGTCAACTCTTCGCATGAGGTGGCCAAAGTATTGGCTTAGCATGGTAGTATCTCTGATGATTTGCTTCTGCTGTTTTGCCTCCGGACCTCTCAAGTATATACTCGCTCCAGTTCAGCACTTCTCTGGGAACCTCTCAACCCAGTGTGACCTAATTGAAGATGTCCTGCCAACTAAGATGCCCCCTCCACTGGCCAAACCCGTGAGAAGATGATATTAACTACAATGCCACTGATGAGGCACTCGGGTAGAAGTGGCCCTAGCAATGCCTCTTTCCTTCTGCCTCTTCTTTGCTTTTGCCTGTCCTAGTTTGATCGTATGTGCTGGGTGTCCCGTGCTTGCTAAGTCACTTCAGTCGTGTCCTACTCTTTGTGACCTTATGGACTGTAGCCCACCGGGTTCCTCTGTCCATGGGATTCTTCAGGTAAGAATACTGGAATAGGTTGCCATTTTCTTCCCCAGGGGATCTTCCCAACCCAGGGATCAAACCCAAGTTTCTTACGTCTCTTGCATTGGCAGGCAGGTTCTTTAAAACTAGCGCCACCTGGGAAGCCCTTGGATATCCCATACTTGTCCTTTTTCACACTTGTCATAATCCCCACTGACTAGTTATCGGACTAGTTAAGGAATGGCAAGTGGGTCTCTTCTCATATACCAATTCTAGTCAGTTGTTAATGAATCAGTTAGTATAGCATTTAAAAGACAGACAGCATCTGATAGCCTAGCTCGGGAGACCATAACCAGTCAGTCATGCTTGTCTTGGTTAAGGATATGGGTAGAGTCTTACACTTGAAGAGACTGCTATCTTTGGACTAAATGATTTCTTCTTTCCTTTAGGGCTGATATATTAACTGCAACTGCTTCATAGTATCTCTTTGCATTCCTTTACTGAAACCCTGGTCTTTTAATAAAGAAACTATTTTGAATGCATTAGCATTTTCCATTCATATTTACTATGAAAGTATATGCAAAATAGAAACTGCAGGAACTGTGTCTTTTCTCCAAAGAGAATACATTCCTCAGGTGCCTTTGGCAGAATCCATTTGGCAGTTATAGTTTGGGAACTGGATGTCTTCCAAGCTTTAGGTTGGAAAAGGAGTAAGCTTCTGGGGTGAACGATGTCAGAAAAACTGTCCCCCATTATTTGCAAGCCCTTCCCTCTATGGCTGTTTCTTATCTTTCATTATCAAATGTCATAGTTACTAGCCTCTCATAACAAAATGTTGCCTCTGTCTTATGTGAGTGAAAGTTGCTCAGTTGTATCCAACTCTTTGCAACCCCATAGACTAGCCCAATAGGTTCCTCTGTCCGTGAAATTCTCTAGGCAAGAATATTGGAGTGGGTTGCCATTTCCTTCTCCAGGGGATCTTCCCAACCCAGGGATGGAACTCAGGTCTCCTGCGTTGCAGGCAGCTTCTTTTCCATCTGAGACACTTGGAATGTAAACACCCAGGTCATGGGGGTCAGCACACAGAAGTGCAGTCCTTCTTGATGCAAAACTGCAGAATCAGGGCAATTCCACTGCAGAGCATTCCTACCTGTACGTGTTCTTTCCTACAGAGTATCATCTTCAGACAGGAGCACTGACTCAACTTACCTTGTAATGGAAGAGAAACAACCCGCAGAACAAGGTGTACAGATCTGCGGTGAGCAGGGAGAGGTTGACCGACGTGGCGCTGGTTTTCTTTATGACCACGGGCATGAAGCTGTAGAGACCAAACATGCAGGCGCTAAAGCCGACGTAGAGCAGTCCTGGAGGGAGAGGAAAGACAGGTGACATCACAGCCTCCTCTGGGGCCTCGGTGGAGCCACAGTGGGTGAAGGGAGGGGAACAGCACCTCCTCCCCATTTCACTCTCACACGGGAGTTTTTCTTTCACTCTGTCAACCGATGTTTTTTACTGGGTAATACATAGCTAAAACGTAAACTAAGAAGTGAAAGCCTGCACGTGGAACAAGATCTGTATGCTTCTCACACACATCTGATGTTTCGCCTCTGCCGTGAAGGAGAGCGGCTACAATCAGAAATAGGGTCGAGGCTTCTAAATTCTATTTCTGGTTGTGCTGTAATTACTTTCTTGTACCCATGTCTTTTAAAACTTTTTCACTTCTTTTTTATTTGCAACATAGGAACAAAACTACTTGGCACCATGCATTGCTCACAACAATGAATAACTGCATAATCCTTAAAATGAAAGCGCTTACATGTCAAAGAGATGTGGGCTAAGTCACAGTACTGAACTAAAGTCCTAACTGTGTGATCTTGGATAGATCACTTCACATGAGCTGTCAGTTTCTTCCAGATTTCTGAATCCTGCTTAGCACTACTCCTGAAACCAGAGTCCTATTCCTCCATCACTTTTCCTAGCATATATGGGCTCTCACACGTAGGCTCTGCTCTCTTATAAATAGGTGAATGCTTTGCAGGCCATCAAATAATTAAGAGAAAGATTTTAAAAAATGCCCTTTTGCTACATGTTTAGTCCCTCAAACTCTGAAATTCTCTCTCTAATTAAAACTCAATATATAATTATTAATACTAACCCCATAAGTACATAATTTGGTTCAGTCAAAAACAGAAGATTATGGCTAAATCTAGGGTTTGGTTCATCATTTCCTCAATGTTGATACAACACAAATGCAGAAAAATTATGCACATTTCTCTACCTTAAAAGAATAAGGCATAAAATAAGCACAAGTATTACAATTCAGTGGATCTTTGGGCATTTTATATAATATTAAAAGATCCAACCTATCCAAGGGAACCTTGATGACATGTCTGGCTTAGGCTGTAGGCAGATCACTTTCTTTGAATCCTGTGAATTTTGGAAGATTTGGCAAATACTGGATACCCAGTCCCTTTGACCATGAAGAACAAGGGATCCCTCCAAAGAGAAGTTTGGTTTTCCCATATGGAAAGTATTTAAGGTCACGAATTATTATTCTACATGTTTCTGATATTAAGTTTAAGGATAGCCATGTCACATCCATATAAAAATATTAAGTAAGCAAACTCAGTACAACAGCCCCCTCTAGTGTGGTGGAAATACCCTAAGAGGAAACTAGAATAATCACTTTTCTATTAAAAATTGTTCAGTAAATTATATAAGTCCTCTTGTGGAAATTCTGTCACAGTCATGTCAGATGCCTTTTGACTCTCTGTCTGAAGTTTTAATTCCCTAAAATTGGTCAGTTTTCCTGTACTTGGGTTTCATGCTATTTATAATTCATTTTCCTTTTAAACAAGTTACTAAAAGGGCAGTATTAAATAACCTATGATTAATACATGAAAAGACATAAAAATTAATTCAGTATTCCTGTAAGGAATCTGAGATGAACAGACTAGACTGGGGATAAGATATACCCTTAAATTAATCTACTAGAAGTAATCAAACTTGATTAAAATATAGTCCAGGAACCAGTGCCCTGCCCCCACCCCCCTTTTTTAAATTTAGATTCTACATGACTGGGTTAGGAAGTTCAACAGTCCTACCCTCCCATCACCTGACCTAGTGTTGATATACTGTGAACTCTCACATGTGAGATCTGATGTTGTATATTCAATTATTCAACCATGTATTCACTGCGTACCTACTGTGTTCTAGGAACTCTGCTATGGGCTAGCATGCAATGGGAAAAAGGATAGACAAGAAACTTAGAACTGATATTAGTGCTATGAAGCAAGAAAACGGTTGCTTATGGGGAATTACCGGGGTACTGCTTTTGGAAAGGTGGAAGCAGCAATGACTTCAAATGCTGAAGGACTAGAAGGAGATGGCCGGGGGAAAATAATTTAGGTGGGGAAGACTACAAAGGAAAAGACCCTAATGGTTTACAGGAGCTGCAAGAGGCCAGAATATCTGAGCAGGATGAACAGACTGAGGCAGTGATAAGAGAGGAGACTGGAAAATTAGGCAGGGGGTGGATTATGTGGGGCCTTGTAGGTCTTGGAAGGAAGTCGACATCTTATTCTAGTTGTAATGGGAAGCCACTGAGGAATTTGTAGCAGAAGGCTAGCTTGTAGTCTGACCTACTTTTCTAAAAGATGGCTTTAGATATGCATGGAGAAGGGACTGAAGGAGAGAAGCTCAGAGGAAACCAGTGAGGAGTACAGGCTCTCAGTCCAGGCAAGAGATGCTGGTGGCTTTTGCTCGGAGTGGCAGTGGAGATGAAGGGCAGTGGCCGGTTTATGAAGGTTCAACATGCCCCGCTGGTAGACCGGATGTGTTGTGGTTGCTGTTTAGTTGCTAAGTTGTGTCTGACTGTTTTGTGACCCCATAGCCTGCCAGGCTCCTCTATCCATGGGATTTCCCAGCAAGAATACTGGCATGGGTTGCCGTTTCCTCCTCTAAGGGATCTTCCTGACTCAGAGATTGAACCTAAGTCTTCTGCATTGCATTGTATAGTCTTGCAGGCAGATTCTTCACTGCTGAGCCACCGGGGTAGCCTAAAATCTTTCTACTAGATTTTACAACCATTCAGAGTAGTTGTTCAGAACCATTTGTGTTCTTCCAAGACTTTCCTGGTGGTCCAGACTGGATATATGTAGTGAGAAAAAGGACAGCATCAGAGATACCCATGGGTTCATGTGGTGGTGGTGGTTTGGTTGCTAAGTCATGTCCGACTCCTGCGACCCCATGGACTGTAGCCTGACAGGCTCCTCTGTCCATGGGATTCTCCAGGCAAGAATAACTGGAGTGGGTTGCCATTTCCTTCTCCAGAGGATCTTCTTGACCTGGGAATCAAATCTGGGTCTCCTGCATTGTAGGCAGATTCTTTACGAAGTGACTACAGGGGGTTCATGTGGATTCTGGCTAGTTAGAAACTGACACTGAATTTTGACACCATTTACTGAGTTGCAGAGAACTGAGCAGGAGGACCAGGTTTTCAGGGGAAATACAAAGCTCCATTTTGAACATGTTAAGTTTGAGATGCTTGTGCATCATCCAAAAAGATTTGTCCAGAAGGGAGTGGATTTATAATTAGTAGCTCAGAGAGAAGAGTGTGACTTTACAAGCAAACTGATGAGCCAAGGAGTGGAGGAAAACAGACAAACAGCAGAGTTCATTCTACTCACCAGGATACCTTGAGATTCTCCAAGCTTAAATACTTTAACCTCCTAAACTTATTCTTTTAAAATGCAGAAATTAAATTTAGGGGATAGGAGCAAAATACAAACACCATCACATTTAGTCACTTTGCTGAGTCAACCAGCGTTTCTGTGCGTGGCTATCCAGTCAGCCAAATGAGCACAAGATCGACAGTGGGCATGTTGTGTTGCTGCAATTTGCTGATTTTTTCTTCTCAGATAAAAAATTAACTAGTTAATGGACATTAGCGATGCATCCGAAGGCCCAACTTGCTGTCCTTATGGGATTTTTCAAGCAGTTGATCAACATGATCAAACAAACTGAATTACTTTTGACTGATAAACACAGGATGGGTACTATAACTACATTTTTCAGACAAAGTATATGTATGAGCGTTTCTTTTTGGATATGTTTTCTCTCTCACTAAAGACAGGATTTGGTAATTCTTGTCCTCATATGCTAAAGAGATTTAAGCTAGAGAAACTGGGAAGAATAGCATCAGCTAAGACTGACTAAGTACTTGCTATGTGTCACGTTCTTTATGTACATTAATCTCCACAACAGTATAACACCATTGCTGTTATCCTCTTTACCCACGTGAGGAAATAGGCTCATTGAGTGTGTCGGTTAATAAACACAGTCCACAGCAGGTTCAGCAGAGGAAATGCAACATGGAGTACAACTTATAAAGGAGTTTGAATGGGCGCTGGGGAAAGATGGATGGTAAGACAACCCAGACATTAGCAATGGCAGTTAATTATTCATATCCCTGGGGCCAGAGAGGTCCAGGGAGGAGGCCCTGTTATCAGAGGTCAGAAGTCAGAGAGGCCCAGCAAAGCTGTAATCCGAGGACACTCGGCCACTTCTAGAGATTTGAGCTGAAACAGGGAGACACATCCTGGTCACTTGCTTCCTCCCACCCTCCAGTCTCCTTCTACTGCCTCCCAGGGGCCAATCTGCTGCTGCTGCTGCTGCTAAGCCGCTTCAGTCGTGTCTGACTCTGTGCGATCGCATAGCCAGCAGCCCACCAGGCTCCCCCGTCCCTGGGATTCTCCACGCAAGAACACTGGAGTGGGTTGCCATTTCCTTCTCCAATGCAGGAAAGTGAAAAGTGAAAGGGAAGACACTCAGTCGTGTCCGACTCTTAGCGACCCCATGGACTGCAGCCCACCAGGCTCCTCCATCCATGGGATTTTTCAGGCAAGAGTGCTGGAGTGGGGTGCCATTGCCTTCTCCAAGTGGCCAATCTAGCTGAAGTCAATTAACATGCCAGCCTGGGAGGCATTGTTTGCATGGGTCAGTCTCTGCAGTGCAGAGCACAGTAAGGGTAAGAAACAAATCTGTGAGTCGATAGGCAAAAGACAAGCTTATAGAGGTTGAGTAGCTCACCTTCAGGTCACTCAGGCTGCCTGACTTTAAATTCTGAGTGCATACTACTAACCTATATTGTTTAATTATTATGAAGAGAAATAGGCCTTGGATGAAGCACTCTATTTGACTGTAATGAGCACCTCATTTTATATGGGATATATACAGAATGCATTATTATGCATGATATATCATGTGACATGGGATATACGTGTTTATTTGTAATGGATATTGTATATACATGTATATAATATATGTCTGTGTTTGCTGCATATATTTTATCTCATCATTTTCTTTGGGATCCCACTGGTATTCTGTCACTTTCCTTTGACTAGACTAGATTTTTTAAAATATCATTGTTAATTCTTAAAAATAAAGGCGAGGTAAGGTGATATCAGGACATATGTACTAAGGTACCAGGCTGGAGGGGCTGGCTCAGAGGGTGAAATTAGTCCCACCACAGGCAGTCATGAGCCCAGTGAAGCAACCTTAGTTCCCCAGCCTCCAGTTCAGCAACAGCAAAAAGAAAGGCTGTACTATTCTTAATGATATTTAAGGTTTTTTCTGCTTTGTGGTCCCATTACTGCATCTTCAGGGAAAGGTCAAATCTCTTGTTCTGGCCTCCAGGACAAAATCAAAACCAAAGCAAACTTCGCCCAATGCAAGAAAAGTGAAGCCCCAGGGGCTTTCCTCGTAGCTCAGTCAGTAAAGAATCTGCCTGCAATGCAGGAATCTGCCTGCAGTGCAGGAGACCTAGGTTCAATTCCTGGGTCTGGAAGATCCCCTGGAGAAGGAAATGACAACCCACTCCAGTATTCTTGCCTGGAGAATCCCATGGACAGAGGAGCCGGGCAAGCTACAGTCCACGGGGTCGCAAGAGTCAGACACGACTTAGCAACTAAACCACCACCAGCACCAGCACACCACAAATCGGTACTGGGTGACCCACCTCTCATGTTCCCTTCCTTTGACAGTGGACTTGCACATAAGCTAACACTTGTCCTTCAACACAATGGCAAATGGGATAAAGGGAATGCTTAAACTAATTCTTAGATTTCACACACGCCTGCTCCACTGGAGACCATGTTAGCTCTATAGGGTCCTACATTTCACTTGAGTTTCATGATTACATAACCAGCCCCAGGCTTTCTGTTCAGTAGAGTAAAATAAGGAAATAAAAACAAACAGCATCAAAGACTGTTATCTCCTTGCTTTTAATTACTCTTTGTATCT
This sequence comes from Budorcas taxicolor, assembly GCF_023091745.1. Lineage (NCBI taxonomy): Eukaryota > Metazoa > Chordata > Mammalia > Artiodactyla > Bovidae > Budorcas > Budorcas taxicolor. The sequence continues at coordinate 24,232,488 of NC_068918.1, forward strand.
TGCAGTTGGTCAATGTTATTAGAAAATATCAGAAGCTGTTAAAAAATGCTTTCCGAATCCAGAGAATATAAAACATATTTACTATCCCATTTGATCCAGAGAACAAAAAATGTTTTTACTTTGGTAAAATGGCAACCATAGGAGCTGTGCAAGAGACTGTGATGGGATCACTGGTTGGAGGTAGAGTCTTGGATCTTGGTCTGTCAACTAAGGCACACTGATCAGAGCTTGGCACGCTAGGGTGACTTCCTACGGCATGTGGGCAGGCCTTGATGGGAGGTCCATCCCCCCGGGTGTCTCGCTGCCTCCAGGGCCCATGAGTTGCAATAGCTGCTATGCCATCGCCTGGCTTCCCAGAAAGAAACGTCAAAGCCAAGCCTGAGCCCCGTGCCCTGCTTCCACTGTTTTCCCTTTTGTCTACATTTTTGTAAGCTGAGAGACAGCAAGATAAGCCCATCTCCTTGGCTTGCCATTCATGCATCCACTCATTTAAAAACACACTTGTTCATTAAACTTTGTGTGCCTAGAACTGAGCTAAGCACTAGAAGCTTGTAGTAGGTCGGGATGAGGTAGGAGGACACAGATGACCCTTATCCACGCTTCAGAAAGAAAAGATGAATATTTGGTTCCTTTTCTAGACCATCTGAGACTCATTTCCAATCAGGAAAATTAAACAAATGGCTTTATAATGTGTTCCTTTACACTTCCCTTCATCATCTTGGACCACAGGGAATTGACATTTTCATGGCAATACGAGAGCTCAGTGTGCTCCGATGACACATTTAACTAACACTGAATTATAACAGAGCCTTGGTGGACATGCACATGACATCTGCATAATTGGAGGACAAATTATTTTTTATTAGTGCTACTACTATTAATATAAAATTAATTTATGCTCATGGACCTCTGCATGTGAAGTGTTACCAAGCACGGCTGACATTCTGGCTCTGAGACTCACAGAGGCTGTGAGGCTGTAACCTGCAGCTGGCTTCCCTTCTCAGCCGCCTTCCTCTCCTCCCTACAATCCCTTCTCTTTATTGACTTTCATTTAATTGTGTCATTTTACAGCAAAACTCGAGAGAAATTAAACGGCCAGACTGTGACAGACACAAGGGCTGGGGAGCCCTTGAAGTCACTAGAGAGAACCCCAGGGGAGTGGGGCATAGTTCTGAAGTGCCTGCTGTGTCTTCAGAGGGGATCTGTCAGCAGCAACTCAACCCTGGACGCTTCAGGGTCAGAGGCAGGTAAATGGTGCAGGGAGATTTATGTCTCTGTCGTCCTTGTTCAGAGAAGCAGAATTTGACGGGAGCCATTCCCTTGTAGCTCAGTCGGTAAAGGATCTGCCTGTAATGCAGGAGCCCTGAGTTGGTATTCCTGGGTCGGGAAGATCCCCTGGAGAAGGAAATGCCAACCCACTCCAGTATTCTTGCCTGGAGAATCCCCATGGACAGGGGAGCCTGGCGGGCTACAGTCCACGGGGTCGTAAGAGTCAGACACGACTTAGCAACTAAACCACCACCACCATCACCGTTAGTTCTGTGAAAGCCCATGTAAGCTGGAGATGGCTCGAACAGTCCGCTTCAGAGTGGCGAACCACCTGTAGTTTCACTTTCCATTTGCATTCATCGGGCACGCATTTTCCAAGCACCCCCATAAGCCAACCTCCGAGCTCAGTGATGGAACCCAAGTGTCTCGTTATAGACACTGAGGGGAGGTTTCAGGGCTCCCTCCCTGGCATTTGGGGGTGGGAAATGTCAGTCCCTTCCAAGGCTTGCTGAGTGATCATTATCAGAGCATCACCTAAGATCTTAACTCTTTGTCCTAATTTTATTTTTTATAAAAGAAAAGTGACTTTTTGGATGACTGAAGGAGCTCAAAGCGTGTCTGGTATTTTCCACTGAGTCCATTTGGAGATCAATTAACCGTGTCTTTTGAGCAAACAGCTCCCTTCTGAAAAGGTTTTTATGGGTTCAGAATGCCCATCGCATTGTTTCCTTTTGTGCCTCTTTGTTCAGTTCAGTTCTTTTTCCCTTTAGGAAAGTGTCACTTTTTAATGATCACGTCAGTTTCGTGTTTCTCAGCTAGAGCAAACTGCTGTCATTTGCGTCTCACTAGCACCTCGGGGCATTTTTCTTTCTGGTCTTTAACCTAAAAACACACTTCTGTGTCTACACTAATGGCATCTTGACGACGATCATGGGCAGAGGCTCAGTTAAGAAACATCATGAATCATACAGTTCAGTCTCCTCTAGTGGGTGAGTCCCCAGATGACAAGGGTGGTTTCATTTTCTCTTGTCCCCCTGCAGTCTAAGTCCTTTCCCAGTCGGTGCCTCACCACCACCCCAGTCACTCTCCAATGGTTATTTTTCTGGTTTACTAAAAACAGCATCTCAGGCGAGCAAACCCCTTACCTATTTGCCAGTCCCAGGGCACCTTCAACAGCTCCTTGTGCTCCATTATCGCTCTGCGGATTGAAAGAAAGCAGAGCTGATGAGCAACGCGGCCTTCTTTTGTCGTCGTTGTTGTTCACTAACCAGATTTACACGAATCGTGAAGCAATCAATTGAATTCCAAAAATAACTCTGGATCACACAGAGGCTAGTTTCATTAGGTAGCTCAGCCCAAGACTGGCTCCCGCAGACCCACCACCATCCTTCTCAGCCAGTCTGCCTCCTAGCTTTCACTTCTCGCTCAGATGCTTTCTCAAAAGTACATGGTGAGGTTTGAAAATCTCTGGGCTTGCAGATCTAATCAGTTTTCCGATTGAGCACTCTCCAGGGCCGTGTTTCTCCAACTTAAATGTACAAAAATACCACCTGGAGAGGGTGTTAAAAAAAGTTTCCTGGGGACTTCCCCGGGGGTCCAGTGGCTAAGAATCTGCCTTGTAATGCAAGGGATGCAAGTTTGATCCCTGGCCAGGGAATTAAGATCCCGCATGCAACTGAGCCTGTGCGCCACAAGGAAGACCCAATGCAGCCAAAATTAAAATAAATAATAAGCCCAAAAAATGTCTGAAAAATAAAAAAAAGAACGGTTTCCTGGACCCCACCCCTCCAGAGGCTGATTCAGTAGGTCAAAGTAGGGCCCTTGGATGTGCATTTCTGACAAGTTCCCACGTGGTGCTCGTACTGCTGGCCAGAGAATTACGCTCTGAGAACCACTGTTCTGAAAGAGGACCAGAGGGGAGGTGGCCCCCACCTGTGTCACTTCGGTTTCATTGCGCCCTTAACGTAACCCATTTGCCAAACACACTCATACGCCTTTTCCACGATTTTGGCAGCAGTGTCACTGAAGGGCTCCATCAGTTCTAACGGTCTATAACTGAAGCAAATGAGTGCTAGATCTCCAAAGATACTTTTTTTTGGATTCAAGAATAATAATCCATAAAATGAGCCATCCATCTACAAAATGCTGGTTACGAACAGTTGAACTAGGCAATTTCTTTTCCTCTTACGAAGCTGAAGTGCCAAATTTAGAAACTTTAAAATGCCATCATGTTTTCAAAAGGAATCCCAAATAAATCTGTCTTAGAGAGTCTTCCCATCTCCTGACCCTGTTTGCTATGGAGTCCACCACCTGTATCTCAGGACGCTGAAATTTGGAGAATTCTTAGAAAGAGCCTATTTGCAAAACGGATTTAGAGTGATGCCAAAAGAACCTCCTTAAATAATTTCAGACACAGATGCAATGACAAAGAACCTGCTTGTAGAAAGTGATGTGGTGAAAATCAGAATTACTTGCTTTGCAGATAGGATTTGCTGAAATTAGACAGGAGGATATATTATGCTTCTTTATCTCTTACGTGAAGCTAAAATACAAGGCCTTTATTGATGAAAAATTAGGCTTTGCTTGGCACTTATTCCATAGCAACTTCTGAGCCCTAGTCAGTGATGACATATACTCCAAGGCCAGAATTACTGAAAGCTCGTTGTTTCTGATTTTGATGCTTAGTGAATGCTTGTGTTCTATCTTGATCCATTTAAGGAAAACGGAAACACTATGTTTCTAAGAGATGAATTTTTGTTGTTGCTGCTGGTTTTTTTTTTTTTCGGCTAAGCCACGAGGCTTGAGGGATCTTAACTCCCCAACTAGAGATTGAACACCGGCCATGGCAGGAACAGCCTAACTACTGGACTGCCAGGAAATTCCCTAAGAAATGAATTTCAGATGTGGTTCACTCACTCAAACCCATGAGCAATAACAGAAAAATCATAAAAGGACAAACTTAAACTCTAAGTTTTCTAGTTGTGGTTACTAGTAAAAGACTAGTATACCAGTTGTCACTAGTAAACAGAAAGCTGCATTTTGGAAATGCATCAAATTATGGCATTTACACTTAGTTTTCCTGCTTCTCTAAGTACTAATAAAACCTCATTGGCTGCTTTAGGAGAATCAATGTACTTTTAATGCGTTCCTATAAATTATCTTCAAAGTCCATTACATAAATTCACTAAAATTCATTTAGTTTGGAAGAAATTTACTAATAAAGATACTGAGTTTTCAGATTTCATGTGGGAGGTTGGGGACAGGTTTCTAGCTCTGATTTTTACAAAATAAAGTGAGCAGCCATAACCTAAGTGAAAAACATTTAAAAATTAAGCTCTAAGAGTGTCAACTGCCTGAATTTCTTGTTATTTTTTACTCACAACTGAATTCCACTGAAAAATGCCCCGAAGAGTCCAATCATTCCCAGGAATTCCACTCGGCTCAGAGTTCGGATGATGTATTCTTCCCAGACATTAGAGATACCATACAGTGTGGCTCCTCCTAAGACCAGGAGATCCCCCACCAGCTTATTTTCCCCTAGGAATAGAAAAAGAAAAAGGAAGCTTTATTAAACCCTGACAAGAATTTGGCCCCAGCAAAATCAGCTTCCTGTGCTTATTCTGAGGCTTCCCTGGTGGCTCAGACTGCAAAGAACCTGCCTGCAATGAGGGAGACCTGGGTTTGATCCCAGGGTTGGGAGGATCCCCTGGAGAAGGAAATAGCTACCCACTCCAATATCCTTGCCTGGAGAATATATGGACAGAGGAGACTGGCCGTCTCAAAGAGTCAGACACAACTGAGGAACTAACACACACGATTAGTCTATTCTGACATTTTTTTAGAAGTTCTGTATTTTGCCTACTAAAATTAAGTCAAGTCTGTTTACGTGTGCTTCAGATATGTTGTGATGTAAAACGGTTGCTAAGTCTACCCAATAAGAAGTCTTCCCCAGCTAAGAAAGGGACTAGTTTCTTCTGGATTGTACTGTCTTGGAAGAGTCCCATGTCTTCTGTCCATAGGTTGAGAAGTTCATAGTTTGAAATGGACTATGGGTTGAAATTTTCAACTCCCCTAAAGTAAGCAACAGAAGAGTGAAAATATATGTAATTCATTATCACATCAATATTTTTCTTCTTTCATAAAAAGTATCTATTTGTTCTAAATTCAATTTTAGCTAGTTTTGGTTTATGTCCAATCTCTCATAAATTGTGTACCCAACTATTTCCTATAATTAGGCCAACTCTTTCTACTCCAGGAAGTGTGAAATCAGGGAAGGATAGTGGGAATCAGCAGCCGGAGGCCTCATAGTAAGCTTGTACCCAAATGGTCCCCAACTCTGACCTGTATAGTCGGCTCATGGGCACTCGGCAGACGTGAAGTTCTGGGGCGGAAGAGGTGCAAGCTGGGGAGGGGACTCTGTCCACTGAGATTCTAAGGGAGAGACTCACCCTAGAGTAGCCTTACATTCCCAGCTTAGCTGAAACAATCTAAAACTATAGAACCAGATTATCTCTGTATAGTTGGGAGCACTGCCCATGCTCCACAAAGAGGTTTCACATAAAATAATCTGGGCGGGGTTTGGGGAGAGATCTCATGCCTCTGCGGTCACCTCCAGGGATATTTACTCCAATTAGTGTCACTTTTTCTAAGACAAGTTCCGCTCCTAGTAAGGATCAGAGAGAGAGAAGATAGCCTGAAAGGCCAGAGAGCTTGCTGGGGTCACTCTCGAGGGAATGGAGCTGAGAGTCTGGATCAGCAAGGGCTGGTAGCCCTCACTGGGCTCCTGGAGAGCAGATGATCCAAGAACATGATGAGGTTCCAGGAACCTCAGGGCTGTGTCCTGGGTGTGTCTTCTGGGGAAATTAATGTTGCTGTTAGAGAGTAACCTGATTAATCTCTTTTTTAAATTTAATTTTTTTTAACATCCAAAACATTTTGTATTGGAGTAGAGCTGATTAACAATGTTGTGATAGATGTGGTGTATATATATATATACATACATATATATATATACATATATATATATACACACACACACACATACATATACACACAATGGAATATTACTCAGCCATTAAAAAGAATGAAAGAAGGCCATTTGCAGCAACACTGATGGACCTAGAGACTGTCTACTGACTGGAGTAAGTCAGACAGAGGAGAAATATCATATGACATCCCTTATATGTGGAATCTAAAATAAATGATACACATGAACTTACAAAACTGAATAACCTTTTTATGTGTCAACTAGAAAATCATGACAGAACTCATAATTTTAAGTTCATTTGAGGAATAACTGATAAAATAAATAGCATACATTACTAAGATTATAAAATTATAATGAACATGATTCAGTCACTTTTCAATAAGAAGTCATTTCAGAATCTTGTGGTGACATGGGGCGATTACTATGAATCTCAATTATTATTGTATTAGTGAAGTGTGGAAATGCTGCTTGGTAGAATTCTTGGTTAATGAAATTAATTTTATATGAGTGGATTCAGGAAAGTTAAATTATAATGAAATATTTTAATAGAAATTAGAGAAACATCAGTCCAGTTTTTAAAAGTCTTAAAATAAGGCTGCACTGTTTCAATGAATAGTGCCACCAATCTTTTTCAAACTCCACATCTGTTTCATTATGGTTTATTCTGTTAAGCCTTTGACTATGTGGCATCTACTCCCCAGTACTTTGAGTTTTTCAGTCATAATTTTTGTTAACAATGATACAATGATGTGTAACTGCAAGTTCAGAAGTATTTCCTAAGTTATGGGGGACAAAATGATTAAATATTATCTATTAATATTTTACCAGTAAATGTATTTATCAGTTTTTAAGTCATTTGACACTAGATACTTACACATAGAGCATGTGTGAAATTTTAGATGATTAAATATAATTGAACTAACTAGGACATGATTTTATCTAACCATACCATAAATGAAGTGTTTAATATAATATAATTTGTAGTTAACTGGAAATTATAACACGTCCTATTAATGCAATAGATATTTAACGTGGTTGAGTCACTTTTTCTGAATGTTCACAGGGAAAATTATATCTAGCAAATGTGTCATTTATGGGTGAAACCACAAGGAGTGATAATGTTTTGCAGATTTGGGGTAAACAGACACACTTGAAATTATGAGAAGTCCATTCAAGCCCATGCCTTGTCTCCTCTGAATTTCACACTCTTGTACCTGTGTGAGTTTCAGTAAGCTCCGGGAGTTGATGGACAGGGAAGCCTGGCGTCCTGCAGTCCATGGGACGTAAAGAGTCGGACACGACTGAGTGACTGAACTGAGCTGAACGGTGCCTGTGTGTGGCCCTCACTGGATTCTGCTTCACATCTGTTATTTGTTACCTTGCATGTCTTCCCTTCTCCCTGTTTTCTTCCATAATATGGTTGAAGGGTCTACTGTGACTTACTTGGTTTAATACTCTGTGTGGTCCCTGGCACAGATTCTGGCGCACTGTAAGTTCTCAATAAATGCTGCAATGAGTTGAGCTGACAGAAAAGGTCTTCCTTTTTCCACCCATGGTAAAGACGTTGAGTGGCGACATCTTTCAGTTCAGGTAGACATGGATTCTAATTGCATCTCTATCACTTAATACTTGCTGAACATGGGCAAGGTATAGTGTCTTTCTGACTTGAGTTTCCTTATTTGAAAATGAGGTTATGGAGAGGATACTGTAAAATAATGTCGATAAGATTTTAAAATGCAAAAGAATGTAAAATGCCTAGTATAGCATCTGGTACTTATTAAGTGTTGACTAAATGGTGGTTAAAAAGAGTATATCAATCATTCTCTTTGAATAACCGCCTGTCAGTTTGGATTGGCCGTTTCTCATTTTGGACTGCTTCTTAGTTTTAAACAGCCTACTCAACTTGCTTTGCAAGAATTGGTTTTCCTTATTAAAAGTTTTCATCAAGTACTAGGAACACTATTTTTGGAGGGATACTTGTGTCTGTGTAGTAGAGAAGAGGGGATGTTATTTAACATCACTACTTACCATTAGTTCAAGAATAAGTGGTGAATTATAGACAGCATCACTGTCACAATGGATATGACCTTGGGCAGACTCCAGGAGATAGTGGAGGACTGAAGAGCCTGGTGTGCTGCAGTCCATGGGGTGGCAAACAGCTGGACGTGGCTTAGTGACTGGACAACAACATAGTATTCTACAGTGCTGAAAGACTACTAATGACATTTAGGAAAATGAAGCCATCTCACTGAACATTTTTGAGTTTTAAATGGAACCAACTGCTTTGTTTCTCTGACTCACTTGGCTTTAGCACAGAAAGTCCTACATCTGGGAAACACCTCCATTCTGGACAGCCTGGGACAGTCATTCATCCTAATTTACTACAATTGAACAATTTTTTAACAAGAGTCACAATTATGGAAAAATAAGTAGTAAGTGGTGTAGCAGGAAGAGTTCACATCCTACAACACAATTTTGTAGTGGTGTGCCCTTACACCAGTTTTTCATCTTCCCTGAGTCATGCTTTCTTCAACTGCAAAAGCGAGAATAAAAATACTTTCTTTGCCTAATTAGGAGGATAAACTAAGATGATGCATAGGAAAGTACTTGGCACCAATAAAACTATCACCCTCTAAAATTATGGTTAATTATCTAATTCCTTGAAAATATTTTTTCTCTTGAAATAAATATAAAGTTATATCTGGTAATAAAGAAAAGTGTCATTACGTTATCTAACATCTTTGATAAGTGAACTATAAGATGCAATATAAAGGTACTGTGATAGGAGATATTTTGAAGAGTAAGAAATACATTTTATGACAAGGATCAATTTTAATTGAGTTTTAATCTTAAATCTATTATTTTCTAACCTTCCCTTTTATTATATATTCATACGTTTTCCAAGGAAAGTAGAAATATCATGGAGAAACCTCTTTGCCCTTATTACCAAATCATTTTTACACCCTCCAACACCTATCACTTTCTCAAGAGCCACTTTCTCGCATGTCTTCCCCGCAGGTGTCAGTAAATGCAGAGCTAATCTCTTAGAGGAGGCTTGTGAGGCTAGAGGAAGGTGGCAAAGAATGAAGGCACACTAGGCCCCCAGAGGTTCACTGACAAATTTGGGAAAGACATCTCCTTTGAGTTCAGCCTGGGGGCACCTGTAGTAGGTGATCAGTTCTTCCCAAGACAAGCATAGAACTGGAATGTGTTTTTGTTTCCATCCCACTTTGTAGACCATTCCACAGGCTCCAAGGCAGTCTCCATGGCCAATATCAAGAGTCCTTGAGGACTGATCTACTGTGTAGCACATAGACCTCTGCTCAGGGTTGTGTCAGCCTGATGGGAGGGGAGTTTGGGGGAGAATGGATATATGTTTTATGTATGGCTGAGTCCCTTTGCTATTACAACATTGTTCATTGGTTATACCCCAATACAAAAGTGAAGGTTTAAAAAATAAAAAGGTAACAGATCAAGTCAAGGAAAAAAAGTCCTTGAGGACAGAATTTTAAAAATCCCAAGCTAAGGAGAACCATGGACTAGCAATATAAAAAGGACTAAGTCAGTCATCCTCTTTTTCTGCAAAAAGCTACTGATAGAGTGATGACAATTTATACCGAGTTGAATGCCTGATTCAAGTTCTGGTGAGTGCTTGAAGGATTTTACAAAAGTTCTAGCCCTGGCTAATTAATGCAATGTAACTAGCTCTTACAGTTAGGGTAACCAATGGAACATTTGTGATAATGATGCGCACAAGGCTTATACTGTCTTCAAAACCAGTGTGTTATTTTCTCTTTTCAGAATATTTCATATGATAGCTTAAATTACTGCCTAATTTAATATTTTTAGAGACATAAGATGTGTCCAATCATTGCTTTATAAAATGAGCCCTTGGAGCCTAAATTTGGGCTGCCCTCAGAACATCATGCCGTATACTTGGGCACCATTATGTGAGCATGGATGGTATTCAACAATGATAAAATTCAATTTTGTTAAAACTGGCCCTTCATATGTTACAACAGGAACAAAGCTATAGGCCTTAAACAGTCACACCAAAAGATAAAACACTGCTCCCGCGCGTTTCATTCTTTTAAAAAATGACCACTTTAGAAAGACTCCCAAATGGGCTTACTTTATTTTTCTTAAATAGTACTAGTACTCCTTTCCTAACACTTCACTTGAATGAAAAAAAAAAAATTTTTTTTTTTACAGGATTAGTGAATACAACCTAGTGAAATCAAATCAAGTCAGTTTAACATTGTGGCGTAAACGCTTAGATTTATTATGACAATTGTCTTCCTTGACTATGATGCAAAATGATGGCCAGGGTGAATGCGGAGGTTCAGCAGAACAAAATTTTCATAAATAAGAGCACCTGCTGCTTAGTCTGTGCTTACACAGTTCAAGCAAAGCTGAGAAAGGGTAATTCAATTGTGACTTTATGACAACTAGCCACGTTGCAGCAGACAGAAATACTGTTTCATTGGTTCAAACAGATGATCTGCATTGGGATCATGACGGGAATAGAGGAGAAACTAGCCTGTTCATGTAAGACCCATCAACATCCCATGGAACACTGTTTCATAGAGCAGGATCCGGGAAGAGCTAGTGCATGTGTTTGTAGCACATCTGTTGTGGTGGGGACTGGTGACGCTGTGTAAGCAGCATTTGGAAGGGGCAGAGACTGTGTCTTTTGCTCTGTGTTATACCTTCAGCTCCCAGCGATTTTTGCTGCGTGTTATACCTTCAGCTCCCAGCAATGCAGGAGAGGGAAAGAAGCCTGTTCTAGTCTCAGCTGTGTGGCCTCGGGCAGCTCGCTTGGCTTCTCTGTGTCTTGGCAATTTTTGTGTCTTAAATACAGGGCTGCCAGACAAGGTCCCTTTCAGCCAAAAAATTCTATGGTGCAACTTAAAAACATAAATGATGTTCATTTCAGGTATTACCTATGACCGAGTCTCAGAGAGAAATGCCTCAATTTTAACTTTTTATCCTTAATTCCCTCGAGGAAAAGGCAATTCCAAACCAACAGAGCTGTACTTTTTATCCTGTTCCTGATGCTGACAAAGAAAATTGTTTTTGTTTTCCTGTCCCCTGAAACTTTCTGAAGCTTGAGGAATTGGGGTATATTTGAAAGAACTACACTGCTTTAAAAGTGATCCTCTAGAAAGCATTCTGGATCAGTGTTCCCCAGGAGAGCATAGCACTCTGATGAGTAAATGTTGAAGCTTACCATGTAGGTCTACAAGGTAATTACCTGTGAAAGTGAAAGTGTTAGCCACTCAGTTGTGTTAGCTCTTTGCGAGTCCATGGACAGTACCTCGCCAGGCTCCTCTGTCCGTGGAATTCTCCAGGCAAGAATACAGGAGTTGGGTAGCCCTTCTCCAGGGGATCTTCCCAACCCAGGGATCGAGCCCAGGTCTCCTGTGTTTCAGGCAGATTCTTTACTGTCTGATCCACCAGGGACTGCTACCCAAACCCCTCCCCTCAAACAAACAAACCAACAAAAAAGATTCATGAGGAGACTGAACTTGAATCTCCCTCATAAAAATATCGAGTATTCCTAATCTAGTCTTCAAAGTTTAAGTAACCACGTGTAGGCCTATACGACTAGCTTCACCCAGTGATTTGAAAGCTCGGTCTTTCTCTGACTTGGGAGAGAAGGCATAGGCAGGTGAGGGGTGGGGATGGTCCCAGTGGCTCAGGAATGGCCTGACCCACTGACACTGTCTCTAACAGCTGGTCTGGGGCAGGCAGCTTTAGCCTCCAGCACATGCTCCAAGTGGGCCGTGACTCCCAGCTTTAAACACAGTCTGAATGTTTCTGAATTCCTGTAGAATGGACATGAAAGCTGAGTTTTGCTCCCTTTGTTCACTCAGGAAACATCTGGAGCACCTCCTATGCGCCACTCTCCCGGGTGTAAGGGAACAAACACGAGTAGGCCACAGACACTAGGGCGCCCAGGTTCCTGGTTCGCACCATGAGCCACAAACGTCCCGTGTCTTGCCTCGGGCTCACCCACAGAGCCAAGTAACCTGGCGGACTGGAGACTCACCTGCTCCCTGGTGCCTGCCCATGAGCACGTCCGCACCCGCCATGCAGCCCATTCCCAGGATGCAGACAACGATGCCGATGAAATGCACAGCCTTGTACCGGATCAGCAGGAAGAACCAGGAGAGCAAGATCACCACTGGGATCACAAAGCAGTCCAGGAGCTACGGCAGGCAGGGAGGGAAACAACAGTGGGGAGTTCAGAGGGAAGCTTTCCATTTGACGCAAACTGTTGGGAACATGACTTCTCTCGGCAGAGAGGACACTTTCCCTGAATCTGAGTTTTGGGGAAGACCCAGAACTGGTGTAATTAAAACAGACTCTGAAACAAATGACATGAACTTTACTTAAACCCAAGCCTTGAAGAAAAGCGGAGAAGGTGAATCAATAAGTCAAGCTGGTGGTGAAGATTCTCCTGCCCCTACGGTGTCAGGGCAGCTCAGCTTTCATCTTCCTTAGCACCCAGGCTGACTCCTTGGAGACACTCAGACGTGGAGAGAATAGACGGAGCCATTTTAGATGGTCCCAGAACTCTGGAAGCAGATGTGGGAATGGGAGGTGAAGGGGCAGTGGTCTTACACTAGTCTATAAACTGTGAGGATCTAGACAGAAGTTGATTTTAATTTCTCCCGGAGCTTTCTCCCCACTACCAATAAAAATTACTTTAATCTGTTTTAATCTGTCACTCTTTATAGGAAAAAAACCCTAAATATAAATACAAATGTTAGTCTCAAAAGTTTACAAATACTTAAAAAATACTGTAAAAAAAGTAAAAAAGGAGAGACAGAAGGGAAAGCAGAGTATTAAGAAATCTTTGATTTCATTTCTTATATATTTTGCACAAATAGTGAGATTCCATCTGACAAGGAAGCCCTAAGAAATGATGGAGAGTTTGTCCCTGATCATGTAGTAAGAGAACCTGATAAAATGAGAAGACCCCTGTGTCGGGAGCCAAAAGACCTGAAGTTGAGCACTAGATCCTTACTGCAAGCAGTATGACCTTGGGCAAACCACAAACTGAGGAAGCCTCAATTTCCTATTAGTATAAATGAAGACTATCTCTAAAGATCATTGTGAAGTTTGAAAATAACCCATGTGAAACCATTTTATAAATTCTGAGGGCCACAATTCCAGGCTATGCCCTGCTTTCAAACATGATGCTCTGGACTCCACAGAACTGGTTGTCTCTACCACCTTCTGGTAAGATGCAATGACCACTGGACACTCCATGAGAGGCAGGGTCTCCGTTAGACTCATGGATGGCCCCCAGGACTTCAGACTCCATGTACTAAACAAGAAAAACTGAGGAAATGGTGATCCAGTCTCAGGGTCCAGTACAGCTCCTCTGCTAGAACCCTAAACAGGTCACCCTACCACCCAGTAGCCGGATCCAGGTCAGTGGTCACTGACACCCCTTCCCTCTCACTGTCTACAGCCTGTGGATCACAAGCCAACAGTCTTTCCCTCTTACCGTCTACAGCCTGTGGATCGCCAAATTCTGCCAGCTCATCTTCTAAACAACCTCTCAAATCTACTCTTACCACTTCTGCCACGTAGATTGGACCAGCATCCTCTCCCACCTGGAGCAAGCCCTTCCTTCCTGCCTCAGGGTCTTCATTCGTGCATCTCCTTCCTTCTGGAATGCTCAACCAATTCTTGAAGACCTGCCTCCTTCTTCAGGCCCACACCTATATACTGCCTCCTCAAACAACCTCTAGGGTCCCCAGGCTAGGTCAGGTTCTAGTCAATGATTACCTTGCATTCTATACCTCTCCTTTAAAGTATCAATTATAATAATTCATAATTAATATGGAATTATTGCCATAATGTCTGACTTCCCCACTAGTCTGGAGGTCCCTGAGAGCAGGACTACATTTCTACCACCCAGGGTTCTGCTGGGCTCATGAGATGCAGCCAATAATAGTTACTGAACAAATACATACAAGGATTTTTAATAATCAGTAACATCAAAATGGGGTCTCCAAGATTCCTTAAAGGCTGAAAAATGTTTGTATATTTCCTAAGCAGCCCTGACCATCAGAATAGCTCTTTGGCACTGTAAAGAATACTCGGGATCCTCACCGTCCAAAAGCCTTCTGTGACCTGGACAGACCCCATGCTTCTCTGTGCTGCAGTCATCTCCTCTGCAGAATGGAGAAAGCGTCAGAAGAGGAAGCTGTCCCTGAGGTTACTGGGAAATGTTACTACTGAGCTGCACCATGATGGACTAGGGGCTGAGCCCAGAGATCATAGAACTCTGGGAGGGGGTGAGTGCAGGGATGAAAGCTGGTAGACTGGCACTCCAGCATACGGTCCCTCATTGCACAGTTAATTGTCAAGTTAATGATAACTACTTGATGTGATAAAATGCTCTTAAGGCAAGTTTTACAACTGGCCTCAAATACCATTTATTAGGAGATTTGAGTTGGCCAGTGAAAACCCTTCACTGGGCATAAAACAGTTGGTGTTTTGCTTTAAAAACTAGAAATGATTGACTCAACAGTTAAAATATCTAGCTGCATGCTCCACAACTGGGATTTCATTATCTGGCTGGAAGCCCTCAGTGCTTCATGCTTGAACGATGGATGGCAAACCAGGCCACCATCCAGTCTTTGAGGAGGGCTCAAGTGAGCTTTTCTGGTTCTCAGTGTCATCAGAAATCCCAAAGCACTCGATTAGTCCTGGCATCTGTTCCCTTAATGAGCTGAGCTGAAAAATCTGTACTTGTGAGTGTCAGTTGGTCCTACGGGTAGGGAGGACTTTTAGAAAGAAGAGAAAATGAAAGAATATGACAGTACAGCCAGGGTTTCTGGGACATTTCAGCTGGGAAACTTGGTGCCTAGCATGCAGTAGGGATCAATAATGGGTGACTAATGAACGGGATGGATAGGCATTTGGTATCACTGACTGTCAGAAGGAACATTGGAGGTAACCCAGGCTGCTTCTGGCTTTGGGAGTAGGACAGTTCTTCGTTTTGCAGGACAGCCCCATGCCCTCTGCAGGGCGTTTAGCATCCCTGGGCTCTGTTCACTAAAAATGTTGTTCAGTCTCTCAGTCTTATCCAATTCTTTGTGACCCCATGGACTGGGGTCCATTCTTCCCTGTCCTTCACCATCTCTCAGAGTTTGCTCAAACTCATGCTCATTGAGTCAGTGATGCCACCCAACCATCTTATCCTCTGTCATCCCCTTTTCCTTCTGCCTTCAATCCTTCCCAGCATCAGGGTCTTTTCCAATGAGTCTGCTCTTCACATCAAGTGGCCAAAGTATTGGAGCTTCAGCTTCAGCATCAGTCCTTCTAATGAATATTCAGGGTTGATCTCCTTTAGGATGGACTGGTTTCATCTTCTGCAGTCCAAGGGACTCTCAACAGTCTTCTCCAACACCACAGTTTGAAAACATCAATTCTTTGGCAGCCTTTTTTTATTGTCCAGCTCTCACATCCATACATGACTACTGGAAAAACCACAGCTTTTACTATATGAACCTTTGTAGGCAAAGTAATTGTCTCTGCCTTTTGATATGCTGTCTAGGTTTGTCATTGCTTTTCTTCCAAGGAGCAAGGGTCCTTCAATTTCATGGCTTCAGTCACTGTCCACAGTGATTTTGGAGCCCAAGAAAATAAAATCTGTCATTGTTTCCATTGTTTTCCCATCTATGTGCCATGAAGTGATAGAACCAGATGCCATGATCTTAGTTTTCTGAATGTTGAATGATTCAGTTTTCTAAGATTCTTAGTTTTCTGAATGAGTTTTAAGCCAGCTTTTTCACTCTCCTCTTTCACCTTCATCAAGAGGCCCTTTAATTCCTCTTCACTTTTTCATAAGGGTGGTATCATTATGGCAGAAATGCTGAGCAGCTAGTTGCAATTTTGGTATTCTTACAGGAGATGAGCACAGGTCTTTCTGCTCTGCCATCTTGATGATCACGGAAAAGTGTAGACCACTAAAAATAAGTGCTCCCAAAAAAAAAATGTTCCTATACAGGCGGCACTAGTGGTAAAGAACCCACCTGCCGATGCAGGAGACGTAAGAGAAGCAAGTTTGATCTCTGGGTGGCAGAGTTGACACATGGCAACCCACTGCAGTGTTCTTCCTGGAGAATCCCATGGACAGAGGAGCCTGGAGGGCTGCAATCCATAGGGTCACAAAGAGTTGGACACGACTGAAGTGACTTAGCACACAGCACACATTTACAAGCACCCCTCGGAGGCAGTACCTCCACAGTTTAGAATCACAGAATCCTTTATTTAAAAACAGGATTCAGATGTTTCAACAAGTGAAGTAACGTGCTCCAGGTCACTCAAATGGCTGATACCAGAGACAATCCTGTCCTTATTTTTTAAACCATATTTTTATGAAGGTCAGTGACAGAAACTGCTATAGGTGGGAGATCACACCACTGTTATCTGTAACTAGAGAGAGAGAAAAAGATACATTTGGGAGTTGCTGTTAGTAAACAGGCTATTATTTTTTAGCGATTTTTGACTCCAACTTTTCCCCTGCGGCTTTATAGCAAAAAGCATACTGACAAAATAATTTTCCAATAGATTTCTGGTAGCTTAACTCCTTAGCAAAGTGGTTGTTAGAGTAATAATAGAGAGCAGCATTGTAACATATGCTCACGACTGGGACTGCTAAAGCAGAAAAAGAAGTGAAAAACTAGTAGGTGTATCTTCCTTTGCATACATTTCTATATCCAAAAGGAAATTATAAAATATCAATACCAAAAATAAACAAATGAATACTATTTCATAACCATCTTACAACTCTGAAAAATCTCAAAGAACATGAAGAACTTTAGAAAGAGAAGTCCCTTACCTCTTAGATTTATATAGTATCATTCCCCTCTAAAGATACAAGCTAGCTTTACTCTTCTATGTCAGTGATCCTTAAGTGATACCTGCCATTGAGGTCTACAACCCCAAGTTACCTGATTCTATTCACGAGGTACTGAGGCACACCATGCTTAGTGGCTGAGACGGATTCCCTGAAGTCATTACGATAATACCAGGATTATTATTTGAGCTTGGTAGTCTTAACTATTTCCTTAGGATAGACTCCTGGCTGGAAACTACAGAGTTAAAATTTGAGTTTCTTTTGTGACTCAGACGATAAAGAATCTGCCTACAATGTAGGTGGTCTGTGTTTGAACCCTGGGTTGGAAAGATCCCCTGGAGAAGGGAATGGCTATCCACTCCAGTATTCTTGCCTGGAGAATTCCATGGACAGAGGAGCCTGGCGGGCTGCAGTCCATGGGATCACAAAGAGTCTGACATGACTGACTGACTAACACACACTCACAAAGTATACATTTTAAAAAGCTATGGATGCATATTCCCTTTCCCCCTCCAGGAATTAGCGGCTACTTGAGCTTCCATGGTGGCTCAGATGGTAAAGTGTCTGCCTATAATGTGGGAGACCCAGGTTCAATCCCTGGGTTGGGAAGATCTCCTGGAGAAGGCAATGGTAACCCACTCCAGTATTCTTGCCTGGAAAATCCCATTAGCCGCTCAGTCGTGTCTGACTCTTTGCGACCTCATGGACTGAAGCATGCCAGGCTTCCCTGTCCATCACCAACACTTGGAGTTTACTCAAACTCATATCCATCAAGTTGGTGATGCCATCCAAATATCTCATCCTCTGTCATCCCCTTTTCCTCCTGCCTTCAATCTTTCTCAGCATCAGGGTCTTTTCCAGTGAGTCAGTTCTTCACATCAGGTAGCCAAAGTATTGGAGCTTCAGCTTCAGCATCAGTCCTTCCAATGAATATTCAGGACTGATTTCCTTTAGGATGGACTTCTTATTTGTTTTACTTACTTGTCCACTTACTACTTACTACTTAAGTGGCTACTTACTTGTCCACAATTAGCAGACAAATACAAACTAAGATGAAAGAATTGCTTTGCAAATTAAAAATAGGTATTCCCAGTTTGTACTTATAGATGTAAAAACTCAGCATGGCTTGTAACTTATCATCAAAATATGAGCCTTGAATATCTTCAGAAAAGCTGAGAATAGCATTACATTTTCACTCTGATAAAATGTCTATGTTTAGAGGCTGTATTTTGGGTCTAAATTGCTCCATGTACTGTTTTCTCCTTTAATGCTGGATGCCTGTGATCGTGTCTCCTCACCTTTGGATTCTATCTGGCAGAAAATAATAGCTTGATCCATGTGGAACGGTCATTTTTGTAGGTAAAAAAATGACAATTTCAATATTGGCAATTTCACATAGTTCACCTAAGAGATGAGACCCCCCACTGTATTGACTTTAGACTTGGATTACAGAAGCAGTGTTGCCTCCTATCTCCCACTCCAATTTTAATTTAGCCTAAAATTTCTTATGGGCTTCCCAGGTGGCTCAGTGGGTGCAGAATCCACCTCCAATGCAGGAGACACAGGAGACTTGGGTTCAATCCTTGGGACAGGAAGATCCCCTGGAGGAGGGCCTGGCAATCCACTCTAGTATTCTTGCCTGAAGAATCCCAAGTACAGAGGAGTCTGGTGGGCTACAGTCCATGGGGATTGCAAAGAGTTGGACATGACTGAAGCGACTGAGCATGCATGCAAACTTTCTTAGGCAGATATCCTGGAGTAAAGGGTCCTCAAGTCCTAGACCCTGTCTCAGAGGTCCTTCCAGCAAAGAACAGTTGTTCAGCTCAGTTCACTTCACTTCAGTAGCTCAGTCGTGTCCGACTCTTTGCGACCCCATGAATCACAGCACACCAGGCCTCACTGTCCATCACCATCTCCTGGAGTTCACTCAAACTCATGTCCATCGAGTCCGTGATGCCATCCAGCCATCTCATCCTTGGTCGTCCCCTTCTCCTCCTGCCCCCAATCCCTCCCAGCATCAGAGTCTTTTCCAATGAGTCATCTCTTCACATGAGGTGGCCAAAGTATTGGAGTTTCAGCTTTAGAATCATTCCTTCCAAAGAACACCCAGGGCTGATCTCCTTCAGAATGGACTGGTTGGATCTCCTTGCAGTCCAAGGGACTCTCAAGAGTCTTCTCCAACACCACAGTTCAAACTCATCAATTCTTCGGTGCTCAGCCTTCTTCACAGTCCAACTCTCACATCCATACATGACCACTGGAAAAACCATAGCCTTGACTAGACGGACCTTTGTTGGCAAAGTAATGTCTCTGCTTTTGAATATGCTATCTAGGTTGGTCATAACTTTTCTTCCAAGGAGTAAGCGTCTTTTAATTTCATGGCTGCAATCACCATCTGCAGTGACTTTGGAGCCCACAAAAATAGTCTGACACTGTTCCACTGTCTCCCCAGTTGTTACCAATCCATAAAGCAGGCAAAAATGAAACAATTTGAAGACAGCTTGTTTCCTCCTTTTTGTTTACCTTCAAGGCATGACTGAAGCGAATTAGCAGAGAAAGCAGAGAGAGAGAAGGCATAACAACACCACCAAGTGGTAAAGTCCCCCACTGGATACTCAATTAGCTATTTCCCATCTGGGCTGGAGCAAGAAGGAATGGGCAGAGAGGAAGAGATTTCTTCCAGTGTCCCAGCGTCGGAAGGGAATGAATGTCTTCCCTGGCCTCCTGAGTGGTATGATCGGGAGAAGAGAAAAGTCCCTCGACATTTCTTCCCTACCACCACTTGGTTTGGGTGACATCTATCTTAACATAAAAGTTCTTGATTGAAAATCTACACATCATAGTATTAGGCGTAAAAAATCTCTGGAAGAAGAAAATCAGAATCTATACAAATAAGATAGCCAGTTAGTAATGGCTATCTTTGAATAGGATCACTGAGTCTTCATACACCCCCTCCCCCAAATTCTCTGTGGTTTCCAAATTTCCTCTCATGTGCATATAGTACTTTCAAAATACATAAAACAACACCTGTTATGAGAGTGTAAGCAATCTACAAGAGTCAGATTAGTCTTTCTCTAAGGAAGCAAATGGTTTTAAAAAACAAAAAAAATCATACTAAAATGCCCCAATACCCAACTGCTCCCATTCCAGGAGAGCATAATGAGGAGGTGACCTCATCCCTCTTTCTAATTCTCTCCACCCAAAAGAGACTCCTCCACCCGCCTTCAGCTCCTCATTAACACTCCCCTCCGGCTATGCACAGGGCTCTGCGCTCTGCACTGGGCCCAGCTGTCAGAGGCTAAACCTGAGGCAACTGGTAGGTGATTCCGGGAAAGAGAACACTTCCTCTCTCTCTGCCTCTGCTCCTAATTGGCAATCCTCCCATGTTTCTAAAAGTGATGTATATTATAAATTCATCTCCGGTGAGTAAAACTGAATCCTTAACAGGGAAGGATCTTAAAAAAGACAAACTTCAGTAACAGACACAACAAAAGTCCTCTTTTAGCTGACAGTCCAGCTGAAGAGAGCGGAATATAATTTGGGAAATGCACACTCACACGCAGTCAAGAACCATTTGATTCAGGGGCCTCGACATGCAGCCAGGCCAGAAGCATTTGAAAACTCAAATACAGTTCCAGGGAGCAGTATTGTTCATCTGGAACAGACTTCTCTGGTAGATACCCTGACCCCCTCCACCCACACCAGATTTTTTTCTTTCCAGGACTATTGTATTCATAACATCTCAACCCTCACTAACCCCAAAACTTAGGACTTCATGTTTAGGTTTTACTGCCTTAAAATGTCCATAATGGATGAAGCCATGTTCCCATCAAGTTTCCCAGGAGATCTGAATTAATAAAAAGTGTCATTATGATGACTATATGACACTCCAGTGTTCTTGCCTGGAGAATCCCAGGGACGGGGGAGCCTGGTGGGAGGCTGTCTATGGGGTCGCACAGAGTCGGACACGACTGAAGCGACTTAGCAGCAGCACGACAATCGTATCCCAGCAAAGGTCCTATTTTCAGAATTTAGAAAGAGATTTTCACCAAACTATCTTTCTTGTTTCTGTTGATAAGGATTTCAGTGTGTGAATTTTCTGTTTCTTTGTGTAATTCATCAGAACTTCCTACTTGTTAAAATATCTTATTTTACTTTTATGTCTTCAACTCTTAAAGATAAAAGAAAGATGCTACCAGGCACTAAAAATCTAGGTGACCACTGGAGCCTCTCTTTAGTTGTTCAGTCATAGTCCGATTCTTTGAGACTCCATGGACTGCAGCCTACCAGGCTCCTCTGTCCATGGAATTCTCTAGGCAAGAATACTGGACTGGGCAGCCATCTCCAGGGGGTCTTCCCGACCTAGGGATCAAACTCGGGTCTCCTGCATTGCAGGCAGATTCTTTACTGTCTGAGCCACCAGGGAAGCCTGTATCTTCTGGTGGTCACCTAAAAATCTGAGACAAGCACCTAAAGATTCAGGTAATTAAGAAGACACGTGCTCTCTAGCTCTGCTGCATGGAAATCTTTCTTGGGTGAGAGTAGAGCTTTCCCACAGGAAAAACTCCCACAAGTGAGCATCACTAGAGCTTTAATCAGATTTAAAAACAGGCTCTGACTGTCAAACTGGATTCTAAAAGCAGAAAGCAAGGAATTAACATTTCCTGGATGCCTGCCATATACCATAGGTGCAAAGCCAGTTCTTTCCCCCCATTTTACAGACGAGGAAACAGTGCTAAAGATAACAGGTAACTTACTTGAAGCCCCATAATAGAGTCAGAGCCCGAATGTGGTCCAGGTCTGCCCTTCTCCCACAACCTGAGCTTAAGCAGCAAGGTCTAGGTGCAGTGCTGTGCTTAGTTGCTCAGTTGTGTCCGACTCTTGGTGACCCCATGGACTCAGGCAAGAATACTGGAGTGGGTTGCCATGCCCTCCTCCAGGGGATCGTCTCAACCCAGGGATCAAACCCAGGTCTCCTGCATTGCAGGTGGATTTTTTTTAACCGTCTGAGGCACCAGGGAAGCCCTCTAGGTGAAGTAGAAAGTACATAAGATCCAGTTCTTACAACAACAGTCTAGGCTGGCTCAGCCTCAACTCGATCGAGCGGGTTTGTACGTTCTCTCTTATGTTGAGAGCACTCTAGGAGAGAGCCAGACTCCTAGAGGACTGAAAAATAATCACTAGTTGTCTGCATTTTTCATACGAAAGAAGGTGAAGGTATAAGAAAAGTGTATGAGAATCAGAATTGTTTCTTTGTAGTGATGGGTTTCTGATACTGTGTAGCTATCTTGAGTGCTTTTGGAGAAGTGCTTGCCTTAAGTCATTCAAGCACTATGAACTCCTATTTCTTATTTATGGAATTCATGAACATAAGAACATGAACAATAACATTAAAGAAAGTACACATTTCAAAGCCCATACTGAAGGAAATGAATGTTTTGTGATAAAATATTAATTTCCCATTAATTTTGCATTACTTGTGATTCTTCCCAGCATTAAAACAGCAGGGAGAAACAATTTCAAAAGCTAGAGGAAAGAATCTTGTACCTTTGGGGGGTCTATCTCTAGGTCTAATTCAACTACTCCAGGTTTTATTTTAAAAAGGTGAACGTTACCTTATACTTGTCACTGGGCTTCCTTGGTGGCTCAGACGGTAAAGAAGCTGCCTGCAATGCAGGAGACTCGGGTTTCATCCCTGGGTTGGGAAGATCCCCCTGGAGATGGGAATGGCTACCCACTCCAGTATTCTTACCTGGAGAATTCCACCAGAGGAGCCTGGTGGGCTACAGTCGGCAGGTATTTATTTACTGCTTACTGCATGCTCAGCATTGCTACAGGTGCTGGGCATGACCCAAACACTCTATATGGAGATTCAAGCAGACAAATGTCAATAGACACACAGGTCTTTCCTCCAGTTCACGGCCAGTGTCTTCCCTTAAGGACTTGTCTGGCACTGAAGGAGACTCTGCCCTCTGTTCCTTAGGACTGTCCCTCCCTGTGTTCCTCTTGGGTCTCCATCCCGCCCTCGTTGCTGCCTGTTTTCCTTCACCATATAGACATGCCCCAGTCTCACCCTCAATGCCCAATTGCTCTGCAGTTATTTATCTTTCCGTCTTCACAGCCAGGCTTCCTGAAAAATTAATCTACAGTCTGTTTCTTGTATCTGGGCCCCATCCATTTCTCAAGCCGCATCGATACTGACGACGGCTTTGCCAGGATGACCAAAGCTTCACTGCAAGTTCACTTTGGACTAGCCCTTTCTGCAGCATTTGGCGTTATTAACGACTGTGTCCTTGAGCCCCCTTCTTTCCTGTTTCTTTTTCCTCCTCCCTCTCTGGCACTTCCGTCTGACTTCTTGTGGACTCGTTTTATTCTTTCTGTCCCTTGTGGTTGGTGTGTTTGAGGTTCAGTCCTTAGCTCTCCCGTTTCCATTTTCTAGGTACCCTTTGGTTCTCACCCAACTCTGACTTCCTTTTCTGCCAAACCTCTTGGGAAGAGTTGCATTCAGCCACGGTCTCCATCTCTTTGAAATCCATTCAACCCCTCAACTCAGGGCAGTCTGGGTTCTGTTCCCCAAACACCATCAACGTTGCTCAAAAACACATCCCCTGTTTCCGAACCGGGCAGACATCGCAGTCCTTCCCTTACCCAGTGCAGCATCTGCCGTCCTCTCCTTCCGCTTGCTCTTACCTGCCACGCTTGCCTCTGCCTCCCGTTTCATCTCCCGTGCCTCCTGTGTTCCTGGTCTGTGGGCCCCTAGATCTACTCTTCCCTTCTCAAACGCTATACTCTCAGGACTGTGCCACAGTGCCTCATCTCAACTCTCACATTTACCCTGCAAGATTTCACCTATTTGTTCTGTCGTGTCTATGCTGGTGACTCCCAGATCTGCATCTCCAGTCTGGATCCAGCTCTGCACTCCGGAGCCACGCAACCTCCTGATGATCAGGTGTGGAGGTACCAGGAACGCCTGCCGCTCAGCGTGGCTCACCCAGGTGCCCAGCCTGCTCCTCGCTCACCTGAGTCTTCCCTCGGTGAGTGGAAGCACTAGGAACTTAGCATGTCTGGTGCTTAGGGGGTCGCTCCTTCCTTCTTGAGATAACGGTCTTGGCTTGCTTCCAGATTCTCCTCTTAGCCTGTTGGTCCCTTCACAGCCTACTTCCATTTATACTCACTCCACTGGTGATCTAATCGGACCATGACTTTCAGCACCTTCTATAGGAAATGACTTCAGATCCATAATTCCAATCCCACCTCTCTCCTGAACCAGAGACATAAACCCAGTTGCCTCTACTGAGCTCTGCTTGGATGCTCACAGGAAGCTCAGACCTGCACAGCCAGACAGAACCCTTGACTTTCTGATCCACATCAGCCAGTCTCCAGTCTTGTTCATCTCATCACATGACACAACCTAGCAGCTCAGGCCATCAGTTAAAGCACCATTCTTAACTTTTCCTGTTCTCTCAGACTTTCCCCATGACTCTTCCTTCTCTCTCAAACTGTCCCCATTCCTCCATCTAAACATTTAGAAAATCCTGATGGCTTTGTCTTATCAATGCACCCGACTATCCCTAATCGCCTCCACAGTTGGCAGTTGGCTTCAAGTCCCCATTACCCACCAACTTCCTTTCTTTTTTTTTTTTTGGCCACCTGCTTGACATGGAGGATCTTAGTTCCCAGACCAGAGATTGAGCCCATATACCCTGCAGTGGAAGCTCAGTGTCAACCCCTGGACCAGGGGATTTCCCCTGCCCCACCATCAGCTTTCAGTTGTGGCCTCCTGACTGTCTAACCAGATTGACTCTTCCTCCTATGTAATCGATCTTCCGTGAGCAGCCATGACCACAGCAATCTCAAAATACAAATTAGTTCACGTCAATCCCCTGCTCTGAACAAACTAATGATTTTCCTTAGAACAAAGTCAAACTCCTTTCCTTGACTTGCACAGTCCTAGCATCTGGCCCCTCCCTCCTTCTCAGTGTCATCTCTCCCTATTATTAACCCCACTCACTCCTTCCATTTCTTAAACATGCATGCTTAGGACTCTCACCCTGTACTCCTCCCCCCATATCTTTGCATCTCTCACTCCCCTGCATTCTAGTGGGAGAGACAGAATAAAAACTAAGCGTGACTTGGCAGGGAAGCATCATGAGAGTTAGAGTCCTGTCTTCTTCATGCTACATGTCTAGCATCATGGAAAAGCATATCTAATATGTGCTGTGCTGTGCTGAGTTGGTTCAGTCGTGTCTGACTCTTTGCGACCTTACGGACTGTACCCCACCAGCCTCCTCTGTCGATGGGGTTCTCCAGGCAAGAATACTGGAGTGGGTTGCCATGCCTTCCTTCAGGGGATCTTCCGAACCCGGGCATCGAACCCGGGTCTCTTACATTTCTTGCATTGGCAGTGGGGTTCTTTACTACTAGTGCCACCTGGGAAGCCCCATACTTATAATATAGGCTCAACAAATATTTGCAAAATATTTGAGCAACTAAAACAGATTGATCCTTCTTTTCTACCCACACATTAAATAAGTCACCAAATCCGGTCAGTTTAGCCGCCTAGATATCCCTAGCATCTCTTGTCCTGGCCTGTCTGCCCCTTCCTCATCAGGACATGTGGCTCTTTCTAAACTGTCCATCTTGTTGCCATTCCTACACGAGCAACATTCAGGGTTAAGCCCAAATTCTCCGATGTGGCTTATAAGTCCTTTTGTGATTTGTCACCAGTTACCCCTTCATTCTCTTCTTTGACTATGTCTTTCTTCAAAATGCCTTCCAACTAAGGCGTTTTTAGTTCCTTAACAGCTGTGGCCTTCTCGTGTCTATTTCTCCTTGGCTCACTCAGTCTTCTTTCAGAGCTCAGACAATACTTCCTCCAGAAAGCTCTCTCTGATTTTCTAAGTAGAGATCAGACACCCCCTTCAGGGTCTCCCGGAGAAAGAAATGGCAACCCCTTCCAGTATTCTCGCCTGGAGAATCCCATGGACAGAGCAGCCTGGTGGGCTCCAGTCCATGGGTTCGCCAAGAGTCGGACACGACTGAAGAGACGTAGCACAGCACATCAGGGTCTCCCACTGATCTCTGTATTATCAAATTGTACTTATCATGCTGAAACACAAACACCTTCCATAAGGAGTCGACTTCTCCTCCCTTGCACTCAGTTACCTCCTGCAGCTGGGATGGTGCTTAGTATACAGTAGGGTCCCTTAAGTAGTGTGTTAATTCCTTCCAAAATATTTATGGAGCATCTTCCAGATGCCAGCTGCTATACTGGGAAATAAAAAATCTGGGTAATAAAGAAAATCTGCTCCCCCCCCGTCCGTGGGGTTTGTAATCTTGCATAAGAAGAGGCAAACAAGGAATATATATTGTATGTCGGTAATAAGAACTATGGAGAAAAAGAAAACAGGGGAGGGAGTGTTGAATGGGGCGGGGTATTGCGATTTCTAACCAGTGGTCAGGGAAGAACTCACTGACCCCTAAGCAAAGTCCAGAGGTGCTTATTCCACTTGCAGATAGTAAATGTTGAATGAATGGATAAATTGTGAGTGAATAATTTTGATTTATCTGAGCCACTTAGGGGAGATTTGTTGCCGCTGAGGTAAAGGGTACTGTCTAAAGCTGCGATTTGACCTGATTTCAGTCAAGAGGAGCTGCAGCTGTGCTGTGTGCAGTTGCAAGTTGCCTCATCATTCTCTGGCCCAGATGGGGTCTCAACTCCTAATCTGGACATGGAGCCCCCTAACTTGATGGCCCCAGAAAAGGCACACGCACACTCTGTCTTCCGGTTCAAGGGCTCTGGAATTGGAAATGGCCCCAGTCTCGAAGATAGAAACAAGAGGGAAGACAGGAAGAAAAGGGACAAAAATAAATCCTGCTATTCTCTCATATGTTGGTGTTTTTATGAATTCTTATTGTCTGAGTCTTAAAAAGTCTGACAGCTTTAAGACTGCACCCTTCAGTCTGAAAGTGGCTCACAGGGTTTTACTGACTCATGATTTACGAACAAACACATCCCTCCAAATGCATTGCCAAAGGAAGCAGGCTATGTATGCTTTTCCTTTAAAGGCAAGGCCGTGCTCTCACTTTAACCATTATTACAGGTAAATTTTGTACAGTGATTGAGTCAAAATGAGAAGTTCTCTAAAAGCAAGCAGGGGAATATGCTCAGGTGCATCTATTTGTGGCAGACAGCACCGGAGTGCTCCCTAAGGAGCCCATCTAGGTGGCATTGGAAGCACTCTTTCCTCAAAGGATGAAAACACCCACACAGATGGGCAAGAGAAGCCTGCTTCGGCTTCCGTGCTCAGGTTCTTGTTGGAGAAAGCCCTGCAAAGTTCAATGCCTTCAAATATGCTTGGGAGTGGGAATGGGGGAGGAATTAAATATTATCTCCAACTGTATTTGTTTCCTGTTGCTGCTGTAACAGATAACCATACATGTAGTGGCTTAAAACAATACAAATTCTTTATCTTACAGTTCTGGTGATGCTATCCCTCTAATGATAGAAAGTGAAAAGGAACTAAAGAGTCTCTTGAAGGTGAAGGAGGAAAAAGCTGGCCTGAAACTCAACATTCAAAAAACTAAAATCATGGCATCTGATCCCATCACTTCATTTCAAACAGAAGCAGAAAAAGTGGAAACAGTGACAGATTTTATTTTCTTGGGCTCCAAAATCACTGAGGACAGTGACTGCAGTCATGAAATTAAAGGACGCTTGCTCCTTGGAAGGAAAGTTATGACAAACCTAGGCAATGGCACCCCACTCCAGTACTCTTGCCTGGAAAATTCCACGGGTGGAGGGGCCTGGTGGGCTGCAGTCCATGGGGTTTCTAAGAGTCGGACACGACTGAGCGACTTCACTTTCACTTTTCACTTTCATGCATTGGAGAAGGAGATGGCAACCCACTCCAGTGTTCTTGCCTTGAGAATCCCAGGGACAGGGGAGCCTGGTGGGCTGCCGTCCTTGGGGTCGCACAGAGTTGGACACGACTGAAGTGACTTAGCAGACAGCATATTAAAAAGCAGAGACATCACTTTTCTGACAAAGGTCCATATAGTCAAAGCTATATGACTACCAGTTTCTCTAGCAGTCATGTACGGATGTGAGAGTTGGACCGTGAGGAAGGCTGAGCACCAAAGAATTGATGCCTTGGAACTGTGGTGCTGTGGTGAGTCTCCTGGACTGCCAGATCAAACTAGTCAATCCTCAAGGAAATTAACCCTGAATATTCACTGGAAGGACTAATGATGAAGCTAAAGCTCCAATCCTTGACCACCTGGTCAAAGAGCTGACTCACTGGAAAAGACCCTGATGTTGGGGAAGATTGAGAGCAGGGGAAGAAGAGGGGCGACAGAGGATGAGATGGTTGGACAGCATCACCAGCTCAACGGGCATGAATTTGAGCAAACTTTGGAAGACAGTGGAGGACAGGGGAGCCTGGCGTGCTGCGGTCCATGGGGTCACAAAGAGTTGGACATGGAGACTGAACAACATAGTTCTGGAGATCAGAAATACTAAAACAGTCAATGCCTGGCTGGTGTTCTCTCTGGAGACACTAGAGCAGCATCCCTTTCCCTGCCTTTTTTCCGGTCCTGGCTTCTGGTGGCTGCCTGCATTCCTCGGTTTGTGTCTCCTTCCTCCATCTTCAAAGCTAGGAGTGTAGCATCTTCAAATCTCTCTCACTCTTTGACTTTTGATTCCATTGTCACAACTCCTCGCATCCCTGACCTCTGCTCCTTTCTTCAAAGAACTTCTGTGATTAGGATGGGGCCACTCAGATAATTTGTAACAACCACATCATCTTAACTTCATTAATTTAATCACACCTGCAGAGTCCCCTTTGTGTTGAAACGGTGTAACATATTGTAAAGTAATGTATTTATGTATTACAGGGATTAGGACATCAATATCTTTGTGGGGCCTTTATTCTGCCACTATACCAGCTATGTTCATGCATGATGAAAAGTGTGTTTTGAAAATAATGAGGATTTTTTTAAGGAAAAGAAAATCGCTGCTTATTGAGGAGGGTGTGCAGTTGTTTACATACCTAATCTTCTTTAACACACTGGAATTCGTTCGTCTGAACATGGTTGTCATTCAAGGTAGTCAGTTTGAAGGTCACGGGTGTATTTTAATGAAGTTCTTGTTGCTCAAGAACTTGTTTGAACTCTTTGAAATTGCCTTCAGAGCATTCACTGGCATATCCTTAATGGAAGCCACTGCTCATTCTTTGAGATCAAGATTTATTTTTTGGAAAGAAGCAAAATGCTAGATTAAGCTAGATAATACATTCTAGACCCAAAAGGAGGATAAATTATAAAGAAACCTGCATAACTCAAGATTGGCTCTGAAGATTTTAAAAGAGAAATTATAACATATTTTGAACACTGACAGTCACATCAGAATAAGTATATAATAATAAAAGGTAAGCACTTTGAATATTGATTTGAATGTATAAAGTTTTGCTATTTAGTAGACTACTTTGTGTACATTGTGTATAGTAAAATATCATTATGTTGAGGACAGTTTTATTTGAAAAGGAAAGAGAATTTTTATATAAACAGATGTTTCCAATGAAACTATTTGGAGTTTGCTTACTCTTAACTCTCATGTTATGTTGCCTAATTATGGAAGCTATTTGTTACACACTAGCTCATTTTAAGTCTACTATCTTTCATATTGTGTTCTCTAATTAAATCCTTTATAGGCTATAGTATCGTGCTTTAAAATGATCCAAAACTAGATCATTGGTTTAAAAAAAATCCTCAAGTCCTGTGGCCAACCCAGGAAATCACTGACTTTCTCTTTCATCTTACTAATGATCTTTGAAATTTCAGGATCCACATATGAGAAAATGATCAGTGATGTTATTTATAGAATTTTGCTTCAAGAAAGTTGGGGAAGATGACTTAAAACTATGATTCTAAATTCTTATGAAAAAATTTCTTAACTATGAAAATCACTTAAAAGGCCAAATGAATACATTCAGCCAATGAACATACCCTAACTGGCAAGATCTTAAAGCATGACTAATTGGAACATTCTGACTTTAGAAAATTTAAAATTAGCTTGTATCAAGGTTTATAAGTCATACATTTTGGAAGTAAGAAAATTTGAGTTTTAGAATTTTATTTATTTTGCCATTAGAAAACTTGTGTATAATGCTAAACTTTCCTTCTGTCTCTATCTTGGTTTCTGTCTTTCTCTGTGTTTACACACACACACATAAATCTCTTACCATGGATTAAAACTGCCCATTTGTACAATCATTTGCCCACAGTTCTACCAGGTGTATTCTGTGGACACCATTCACGTTCAGAAGGTCTCAGGCCGCCAGTGGTTAACAGATGAACCACCGAGCATAAAGCAGCTTTGAGGGCAGCCAAGGCTGGACCTCCTGTGTCTTCTCACCTGCCCTATTCATCCTCATCCACCAAATATGCCAGGCTGGGCAGTCTGGCCACCAGCTCTGAAAAATATGAATATTTGCGTGGGGTGTAATACTGGACTGCTGGGCTTCCCTGGTGGGTCCGTGGTAAAGGGTGCGCTTGCCAATGCAGAAGATGTGGGTTCAGCCCCTGGACAGGGAAGATCTGGAGAAGGAAATGGCAACACACTCAAGTATTCTTGCCTTAAAAACCCCATGGACAGAAGAGCCTGGCAGGCTATAGTCCATGGGGTCACAAAGAGTCGGCACACGACTAAGGGGCCAACAGCAATATTGGACTATAGGGGTGTTTCACTTTTCACAAACTCGCTAAACGGAAAGAACACCTAAGGAAACAAATATGAGTTATTATTCATAGCACAAAATGATTTTTCAATTTACAAGAAATACTCCGTACATTTCCAAGTATGTTAAAAATATAAATTATTCATAGAAAGTTATTTGGAGGTTATTACTTCAGGAACATGTTCACTGATGAAAAGGGGTACCATTGTACCATAGGAGAAATTTTTCTTGATTTTACATGTCAGGCAACAGCATTCCAGGGCTTTAAGGTTTGTTTATCCTCTGGTACTGTGAAAACATTCCAAATAGGATATTACCATATTTTCTTGTACAATCTCCCTTGATATTTTCACTCTCGAACAGAGCGGGTTAGGAGAATTTTGTTTGTACCTAGCAGCAATCTCATTAATCTTCATGAGCTTTCACCTCTACTGACTGGCAAATGGTCCCATCTGAGGTAACATAGTCATCAGTCAGTGGCAAAGCTAATTGGAATGTGGATTTCCACAAACTTCTCCTTGTATCTCAAGCAGGTTCTTTCCCCTAGATCGCTTTGCATGCAACTGTGAATTTTTTCATTGCTCTTCTTAAACTTGCTGTACAAGAGTGAGAGTGTAAGAGAGGATGGAGTGGTTTAGGCAACGTGTCTCTTTTTAACTTTTTTTTTCCTTAAACTGGATCAATGGACAGAATAGGTGAAGTGAAAAATATGGGAGTAAAAGGAGCTGGCATTTAATGAGCATCTACTACCTTTTGGAGGCGTTGCTAAAGCAGGTGCATCACGGATTGGCTGGCTGGATGTCACATGGATCTCAGACAAGTCTGAGAATGTCAGAAGAGCACAGACAGGTCTATTTGTAGGAACGACAGAGGAAATTCACTGAGAAAGGTGCTAGAGTCTGCTTGGGAGATGATGGCAGGATCAGACAACATCAGGTGTTATTATTTGTTGCATTATTTTTGCCTTAGAGCTGGGAGAGAAACATGGACTATAGGATGCTATATTTGCATACCCACAACTGCAGCAGGAGACTGGTTTTTTAAATTTTTTTAAATTTATTTTTAATTGGAGGATAAATTGCTTTACAATGTTATGTTGGTTTCCATCACACGACGGCATCAATAGTTGTAAGTACACATATATCCCCTCCCTCTGGAACCTCGATCCCCAAATAAGAGGGGAAACTCATGTTGAGAGAGAGAGAGCAGACACGTGAGGGTATTTCACTATTTTGGAATCCTCTACATAAGCCCGGGGAGCTGACAATCATCAGGGAGTCAAGTTGCCTAGTTTTACTGTTAGATTCGTGTTGTCAGTAAAGCCCACTGAAATGTGTCCTTCAGAGTCTTTTCTGAAAACTGGTGGGTTCAGTCATTCCACCTCTGTAACCCCACAGAATTTTCTGTATAGATCGATTTTGCTGCCTTCCCTGTAATTTGTTTACAGATCTTTCTTCCAGTAAATGCTTTTGAACTGTGGTGTTGGAGAAGACTCTTGAGAGTCCCTTGGACTGCAAGGAGATCCAACCAGTCCATCCTAAAGGGGATTGGTCCTGGGTGTTCATTGGAAGGACTGATGTTGAGGCTGAAACTCCAATACTTTGGCCACCTGATGTGAAGAGCTGACTCATTGGAAAAGACCCTGATGCTGGGAAAGATTGAGGGCAGGAGGAGAAGGGGATGACAGGATGAGATAGTTGGATGGCATCACCGACTCAATGGACATGGGTTTGAGTGGACTCCGGGAGTTGGTGATGGACAGGGAGGCCTGGTGTCCTGCGGTTCATGGGGTCACAAAAAGACAGACACGACTGAGCAACTGAACTAAACTGAACTTCCAGTAAAATAGGATAAAATTTTTTGGAAATTTACTTTTCCCTCTTAAATCATGCCCCATCCACCTTCTAACTATAAAACTGAGCCATGAGGAATTCAACAGCAGGTGATTATAGAACAGAGGTCACTGATGTAAATGGTGGCTCAGTGGTAAAGAACCCTCCTGCCAGTGCAGGAGACGCAAGAGATGTGAGTTTGATCCCTGGGTTGGGACGATCCCTTGGAGTAGGGAATGGCTACCCACCCCAGTATTCTTTTTTTTGTAAATTAGTTTCTTTATTTTAATTGCCACTCCAGTATTCTTACCTGGAAAATCCCATGGACAGAGGAGCCTGGCAGGCCACAGACCATGGGGTTGCAAAAAGTCCGACATGACTGAGCACACAGCACGCAGGAGGTCACTGCCGAGCTTTTAAACACAGAACAAATCCTCCTGATGCCTTTAGCAAGGAAGGGTCTAGAGAGTCAGGTGTGTGGAAGGAGAAGGGGTTCAAAATTCTATAATCTCCCTCCAACCTATCAAGAATCCATACTACCAACTCCACCAGAGTTTTCTCCAGAATGTGGAAGGTTGCTGTTTCCTCTCTTAGGGCTGAGCCAGGAGGGCAGGTGTCCCAGAAGGAGGGTGTGAGATGAAGAAGTCCATGCTACAGCGAATGAGGGAGGGAGCACTTGCCCTTCCCACCTGTGGGCATGGCCAGAGGAAAAGAAATTGACAGAGGAGAAACGGGTGCTGGATCATCCGTGCCCAGAGGGCCCCTCTCCAAACAGAAGGCCCAGCGGGGAGAGACAATGCTAGACAGTTTGAAAGGAAGCTGAAAGTGAAGCATCAGTTTCCTTTAGGGCAGCACCACACCAACTTGAAGAGGCCACATCGAGAATAAGCAGAGGTGGAGTGTCATCGGTAGAAAACCCTGGCTCCCCAGCACCCTTCTCAACCCCTGTTTTGCCAGAAGTCAGAGTGCTCTGCAAAGAGGTGCAGGCTGGCTGACCTGGGGTGGAACAGGGGGTTCTATGTGGCAGGAACCACCATGGCTGGAGACCAGACACATTCACAGCCAGATACCTGGAGGTGCACAGCATCAGAGAGAATCAGGGGAGGCTCAAGAATGGGGGAGAGAGCAACAGAGGCCAGCAGAAGGCCAGGCACAGAACTGAGCCACAGACCTACATCCAACCCAGCAAGTGCACACTCAACAACCGGCCGACTGCCCAAGGGTGGACCGCGGTCAAAGCACCAACGAGAGGCCAAAGGTCACCCTAGAGACCCACGGGCCTCCTCAGAAATGCATAAGGGAGAGAGGAATTCTAAAAGCCTGAGCGTTTGCCCAAAAGCAACTAAAATATCCAAACCAAGTTTTTAAACTGGAAGAAATTGGCAAGTTTTACATCTAACCAGAATTTTCCCTCCATCCACTGCTATTTAGCTACCTCGAGGATGCTTAGAGAAGGTTCACTATGAAGATTAGAGAACTTACCTGCCAATGCAGGAGATATAAGAGACACGAGTTTGATCCCTGGGTCGGGAAGATCCCCTGGAGGAGCAACAACAACCCACTCCAGTATTCTTACCTGGAGAATCCCATGGACAGAAGAGCCTGGTAGGCTACAGTGCACAGGGTCACAAAGAGTCGGACATGACTGAAGCGGATAGCACACAATGCGCGCACAATTACTTTGAACATCTAAGCAGAGCATGAGTGAATCTGCACCCGCAACACTTGAGCTTCTTGAGAGCTAGGCCAGTTTCGTCATCATCTTTACATCCCCAGAGCATAGAATAAATGCACTTCCTGATAATAAAAAGAGGTGGGAGGGGGGTTCATGTTTGGGAACGCATGTACACTCGTGGTGGATTCATGTCAATGTATGGCAAAACCAATACAGTATTGTAAAGTAAAATAAAGTAAAAATAAAAATTAAAAAAAAAAAAAACTATTAAAGGTGACTTGTGCAGCCTGGCCCCAAAGCTGGTCTTTAGAAATTAATCCTTTCATTCTTTAACCTTTTTATTCAAATATTTCATGGATTTTTGACATCTATATGTACATGATCTTGTGAAGAAGACAAAGATGAACTGTTTCCACATTTATTCAATACATTAGACCTTTTTTTCAGCACTTATTTTATATCAGGTACACAGGTCTCACCTCAAGGACCTTACAGACTTAAAGGAGAAAGGAAATATAATATGTGACCAACTACCAAATAAAGCAGAAAGTGACAGTTACAATAAGGAAGATGAAGAAGTAGAGTCAAGAGAGGATCAAATGCATGTTTTACTGCGAGCCTGGCTGTTGTGGCATGAAGTGGGAGGAAGGGAGAGAGAAGCTCTCCTTACTTGCCGATGGAATTACCTGATGGCATCAGGGTACCAGCCCATTCGACCAGGGTCAGTGGAGGTGGAGTATGAAAGCTCCCTTCGTTAGAAGGTAGTTTGAAAGAACACATTTAAAGACAGGTTTAGGGATGGACATCATATGGAACTAAAGACTGAAGAAGGTAGTTTTAGCATGCCCTTCAATAATGTGCAAGGGGCTCTCCCCGACATTAGGACAAGAGGCTGATCAAAAACTGTGCCACAACCAATGAAATGTTTAGATTTAGACTGCTACATATTTAAGTTATTTTCACAATCATGAAAATAGGAAGTCCGGGTCTAAGAAATCTGAGAGTCAGAGTATCATGTTCCCTTTGAGGATAAGAATGTTGCTTTTGAATGCTTTGCCTTTAAATGCACTTTAAAATAGCTCATTAAACTGCCATACTCCTGCATCGGGGACAGGGAGAAACAGTGAAGATAAAGAAGGAAACACAGTCTTAAAAGCTGAGCTCATAATCGTAAATTCAAGCCCACGGGACATGTTTCTAATATGCACAGGTGTGTCTTCTCTCTGCTCATCCACGGAGGTGGAAATTCAGGTTGGCTACAAATAAAAAGTCTACTTAGTGACTTTCTCTCATGTGTCACAACTTCTTGACTATAGGACCACCGTTATATAAATCTCAGGGGTGACAAGTACCTCTCTCCTGTGTCTGCACTGAGCTGAAGGCATATTTTTCCTACCATACTGCCACATTCCATTCTAATGGTTAACATAGCTGTCTATCATCCCACGCTACGGCTCAGGTCTGATCAGTGTCTGTGTCCCCAGCATCTAGCCACAGTGTTGGCATTTTTTTTAATCAATAAAGGAATCTGTTGTCAAGTCTATTCATTTGGCTTAAACTTTAGACTCTAGAGAGACACAAGAAGGTACAAACTACCCAGCCTCTCTATCATACACAGCTTAATTCTTAGCCTACTGAAAATTCACAAAGAGTGGACCTAGAAAGAACTGAGAGTTACAAAAAGCCATTGCTTCCATAAAAAAACTGTTGCATGAGTATAGTGTAGTATGTTGTGTATGCAACACTTGTAGGTTGCATGTTTATGCCTTGCACAATGAGTCTTAGGGTCAGTGCACGCTGACCAGTGTATCACACTGCACACTG
The DNA here is from genome assembly GCF_023091745.1 of Budorcas taxicolor. NCBI lineage: Eukaryota > Metazoa > Chordata > Mammalia > Artiodactyla > Bovidae > Budorcas > Budorcas taxicolor. The sequence goes on from NC_068918.1 coordinate 24,268,696, forward strand.
GAGAAGCTGGCTTTCATTCTGTATTAACCTCTGCTAAGTACTCTCTTGCCTGGAGAATCCCATGGATGGAGGAGCCTGGAAGGCTGCAGTCCATGGGGTCGCTGAGGGTAGGACATGACTGAGTGACTTTACTTTCACTTTTCACTTTCCTGCATTGGAGAAGGAAATGGCAAGCCACTCCAGTGTTCTTGCCCAGAGAATCCCAGGGACGGGGGAGCCTGGTGGGCTGCCATCTATGGGGTCCCACAGAGTTGGACACAACCGAAGCGACTTAGCAGCAGAAGCAGCAAAAACATACCCAAGGAGAGGATTGGGGCAGGAGGAAAATAATCAGGACTAGAAGGATTTCTTTCTTGTTCTTTGCTCTTGGAAAACTGCTTAAAAATGGGAAGAGCTTGGACACATGCACTGTGTGAAGGAAAGGTTGTGTCAGAGATGCAGCCTTCTCAGCATGGTTAGCAAGAGAAATGGAGATTGTTTCTCATGTGAGTTAATTTTAATTACCAAACTATCAGGTTTGAGGAGACCTTCTTTTTTCTTATTTCACAGATATATTAGTTTCATCTGTTTGCATTTTAGTACTACACGGCTGAAGAAAGATGAATCATCTTTGGGTGAGAAGTTGTAAAGCTGGTATTTCTACTGAAATGGTTCATATAGCACAGTTATAAAAATAGCACAGCTCTTAGAATTTATCCAAATGTCATTGCTAATCTGTCTCAAAGTCACAGACACAATCTATTCCTTCTCTACAAGTCAAGAGATACAAATCCACAAATGTGTCTTTAGACTAAAACCCTTATAAATCCAATATGATGGCGTTACCATTCCTCGTTTGACTTTCTAATAAAGAAAACAGCTCGATTTCTTCACTTCAATGTCCATCTTTCATCATCTTTTTTCCTGAATAAATGTTATCTCTTGCCATTGTTAGCTTTCTTTATCTTCTTACTATGAAGGCAAAGTTAAAAATTTTTTTTCCCAAAAGACGTTTGACATTATTAGCCATTAGGGGACTGCAAATTACAAGCACAATGACGTATCACTGCATACCTCTTAGAATGACTAAAATAAAAAATAATGATAATATTAAATGCTAGTGAGGGCAGGGAGAATTCCTCTGATACACTGCTGGTATGAGTGTGAAAGAGTGCAGCCACTCTGGACAGTTGTTTAACTGTTTCTAAAACCAAATAGTCATTTCCAACATGATTCAGAAATTGAACTTTTGAGCACTTATCCCAGAGAAATGAGATCTTATATTAATATAAAACCTGCATATGAATGTCTTACTAGCTTTCAATGTAAAATCCCAAAGTTGGAAACAACTTATCAGTCCTTCAACAGGTGATGGTCAAACAAACTCTGATATATTTATACCATGGAATACTACTCAAACTATGGATATATGCAATAATTCTGATGGACTTAAGGGCATTATAGATTGCTGGACCATAAGGAAGGCAGAGTGCCAAAGAATTGATGCTTTCAAACTGTAGTGCTGGAGAAGACTCTTGAGAGTCCCTCAGACAGCATGGAGACCAAACCAGTGAATCCTAAAGGAAATCAACCCTGATACTCATTGGAAGGACTGATGCTAAAGCTGAAGCGTCTATACTTTGACCACCTGATGTGAAAAACTGACTCACTGGAAAAACAAACAAACAAATCCTGATGCTGGGAAAGACTGAAGGCAGGAGGAGGAGAGTGCGACAGAAGATGAGATGGCTGGATGGCATCACTGATTCAATGGACACTAACTTGGGCAAACTCTGGGAGATGTGGAGGGACAGGAAAGCCTGGCGTGCTGCAGCCCACGGGGTCACAAAGAGTCAGACATGATGTAGTGACTGAACAACAACAGGACATTATGCTTAGTGAAAAATGCCAATCTCCAAAGGTTAAAAAACTAGAATCATGGCATCCAGTTCCATCACTTCATGGCAAATAAAGGAGAAAAAGTGGAAGCATAGATAGATTTTACTTTATTGGGCTCCAAAACCATTGCAGATGGTAACTGCAGCCATGAATTAAAAGATCTTGCTCCTTGGAAGGAAAGCTATGACAAACCTAGACAGTATACTAAAAAGTAAAGAGCTCACTTTACCGACAAAGGTCTGTATAGTCAAAACTACGGTTTTTCCAGTAGTCATGTGAGAGTTGGATCATAAAGAAGGCTGAGAGCTGAAGAACTGATGCTTTCTAATTGTGGTGCTGGAGAAAACTCTTAAGAGTCCCTCAGACTGCAAGGAGAGCAAACCAGTCAATTCTAAAGGAAATCAACCCTGAACATTCACTGGAAAGGAAAGACAGATGCTGAAGCTGAAGCTCCAATACTTTGACCACCTGATACAAAGAGCTGACTCACTGAAAAAGACTCTGATGCTGGGAAAGATTGAGGACAAGAGGAGAAGAGGGCAATAGAGGATGAGGTTGTTAGACAGCATCACTGACTTATTGGACATGAATCTGAGCAAACTCCAGGAGATAGTAAAGGGCAGGGGAGCCTGGTGTGCTATGGTCCATTAGGGTCACAAAGAGTTGGGCATGACTTAACAACAACAGCAAAAAGGTTAAATACCATATGATTTCATTTTATGCATATTCTCCAGTTCACAAAATCATATAGGTGGCGAATAGAGTAGTGGTTGCTAGGGACAGGGACGAGGCTGGTCGAATGGGTATCACTTCACAGGGGTTGCATGAGGGATTTCCTTTGTGGTAATGGAACAGTTCTGTATCCTGACTGTGATAGTGGTTACACAAACTTACATGTGGATCTAACTGGGTACAACTACAGAGGAGCCTGGTGGGCTGCAGTCCATGGAGTCACAAAGAGTTGGACACGACTGAGTGACTAACACACACACACACACACACGAGTGAAGGAAAATAAATGAAAACTGAATCGGGTCTGTAGTCTAGTTAACAGTATTGTACCAATGTCAATATCCTGGTTTTGACATTATATGAAAGTCATACAAAATGTCACCACTGAGGCAAAGCTGTCTGAACAATTCAAAGAATCCTATGCAGTTTTGCAGTTCCCTGTGAATTTATAATCATTTCAGAAATATGTATTTTCCTCTCATGTTTCATGTATCAATTGCTTGTGACATTTAATCCTAAATTTGGTGGATGAACTGAAAGGGCAGGGGGGATAAAACATGGAGAGGCTCTTCATCACTGTTTCTAAGAGAGTCAGAAAACAAAAGTATTTGGTGTTCTGCCAGCTAGTAATGAGGACTGTCCTGTAGAAGCAGAAGTGCCTAAAAAAATGGCGGTGGGGTCACTTTCTATCATCTCTTTCCTCAGAAAATTTCATGGCTCTCTTACTTACAAAATTAAGCCAGACTCTTCATCCTGGCATTAAAGACCTCCTTTCGTATGACCCCAACTTAACTTTCTAGCTCTGTCTTCCTTTATTCCCCTGTGAGCACCTATTGCTTCAGTCTGTTCTCTGCACCATAGCCTGACTGCCTTTAAAACTCAAATGTGGCTTCCCACGGCACTTCGCTTACGGACTCAAACCTTTGTGCTGGCTGTCAAGACTTGCGGAAGCTAGCCCCCGCCTCCCTCCCCAGCCCGTTCTGTTTACCACTCTTTGCTTCAGTCTCTTCGCCCAGTCACAAGCCCTTGCTCACAGCCTCATCCTCACCATGGTCCTTCCCCGCACAGAGCCTTGGGCATGCTGTCTTCTTTGCTTGGATCTCTTTCTTTCCCAGCTAATCTTCCACTTCTCTCACAAATCTCACTCCATCAGCAATCCCTTAGAAAAAAACCTTCCCAACTTTCCAGTTTAGATCAGGCCATTCTGACAAATGTCCTTGTAGAACTGCGTTGCTTTCTTTTTTAAAACCTTTATCCCTGACTATAATGATGAGTTGCTGTTTAGTCGCTAAGGTGTCAAACTCTTTTGTGACCCTATGGACTGTAGCCCGCCAGGCTTCTCTGTCCATGGGATTTTCCAGGCAAGAATACTGGAGTGGGTTGCCATTTCCTTCTCCAGGGGATCTTCCTAACCCAGGGATTGAACCCACGTCTCGTGCGTGGCAGGCGGATTCTTAACTGTTGAGACGATATATCCATTCATTTGGTTATTTGACCAAAAGCTGCCTTTCCCATTTGCTGGAAGCTCCATGAGAATACAGAAAGTATCTATTTTGTTCTTTTGCTCACGAGTGTTCCCTCCCTAATACACTGACTTGAACACAGAAATATTCAGTACTTATTTTTGAAGTGACCAAATGAATCAAACTGGAATAATTATTCTCCAATCATATTCCTCAGGTTTCCTGCCCCTAAGCTTTTGAAATACAAAACAACAGTACCAACATGGTTCCAAGAGCAAACGCCTTTTCTTTTGACCATTTATTATTTAATAGTTTTTTTTTGTAGGAAGCAAAATGGTTCTAAAATTGTTAGATTCAACTTGCTTTTTCACTTTTCCCATCCCTTGTTCACTAAGTTATAATGAAGAAAAACATATATAGGTAGCATTATTATTTTTCTGCCTTTCTGCAGAGTTAAACTTTTTATAGAATGCAGCATTAAACGGGGTGTGAGACAGTTAATTTGAGAGAGGTGTTGGATGGATCGATGGTTGTGCATAACATGGGTTGAACAAAACACTTGAGGACAAGGGGAACGTTGTTAAAGACCTTGTCACTGTTGACGAAAGGAAACTGCAAAAAACACTTGTATAAATCCCCACAGAAATAAGCAACCAGTAATTGGTTGTGAATTTTCAATGCTTAACAAAAGAAAACAAAGGTCAACTGGATTTCCAAAGGGAGATGTTTCCTTTTCATGCTCCCCAAGCCAATTTGTAAGTTTCCATTCTGCACTAATGGGCCCAGCTCCACCATGAAGCCAGTGTCCCTCTTTCTTCTCCCACTATATATACCAGTATAGACATTCCAGAGCCCTCCACATGTGGGTAGAGAATGGCTGGGAATTTCTGTGCCCCCAAACACTGGAAATCAATGCATTTTAATTAAGTTCTTTAAATAGTTTTGAGTGTCTATTATGTGCTGGGTTGCGTATGAGGTACTAGAGATTCAAAGGTGAAGAAGATATCCTTCTTGCTGTGAAAGAGCTCACAGCTTGGTGGAATAGGTGGAAACAGACAAACAGCATTCTTAGGTAAGTCAGACTATGAAGACAGAGCTTTAAAATGAAGTGCTGGGAACGTATGAGACAGAGACAGAGGGATGTGTTGTCATTGTGGGGCTTCTGGGGGTGGGTGGGACCTAGGCTGGGTTTGGAGCACCGTGGCTGTTGTCCCAGCACCCATCTAGCTCACCTCTCCCTTAATGGGTAACAATAGTTCTTGTGGTATACTAAAATCAAAGAAGAAAGAGATGTCCAATAACATGTGAATTAAGACAAATTAAAAGAACACAGATATAAAGTTTAATTTTTATACATTTGATTTCCTTCTCATTGCAAAATCTACAGACTAGTATTCAGATTCCCAAGTGACTAAACTGAAAGCAAACTACATCTATAAGATGATACGGAAGAAAAGAAGAAAAAAGAGCCGTGGTACCTGGATGCTGGTCAGAGTCGTGTACTGGTAAGCCTTGACCACCAGATAGTTTGCTTCCAAGTCTATCAGTCCCAGGATCATGTATTTCCACCATCTTCGTCGTAAAATTGCCAGGAGGTTTTCTTCTCCTGCATTACAAAGTTGAAAAGAAATGGATTATGTTCTGAACACACTGAGAAACTATATTTAGAGGATGGTTGGATGGCGTCACCGACTCAATGGACGTGAGTTTGAGCAACTCTGGGAGGTGGTGAAGGACAGGGAAGCCTGGCATGCTGCAGTCCATGGGGTCGCAAAGAGTTGGACATGACTTAGCGTCTGAGCAACAAAAAAAGCAATATAGTAGTATATATATATATTTTTACCATACCTTATCAAACATTTAATTAAACAAATACATGAGTGTGTCATAGAATGTTTTTACTTAGTTTACTAGACTTTAGGGTAGACTTCAGCCCTTCAAATTAGTGCCTATTCCAGAACAAGACAGGTTTTTAGTTCATGATGTGAACTAATTTTCTCATGAACATTTGAAAAAAAATTAGGTGAAGTAAAATGAAAAGGAAAAGTGTTCAGAAAGGCTGCATAAACATGTGAAATCCAAGTCATCCTAAATGTCTGGACTGTGGTAAACTAGACCAAAACAGAAAGAGGTGGTCAAGTGGAGAAAAGCCTGTGCTCTGCTGCAGATCTGTAGTCAGGCTCCAGGATGCTATGAGGAGGGCTTGCTCAGCTCTGAACCTTGCATTCAGGTGGTGTGTGGGTGATGGGAAGACAGAGGAAACTGGGGGTCACTCATGGACAAAAAGAGTGCCATGGGCCTTGGCTTCAATACTGCCAGCAACTGCAGTCTTCATATCTTGCTTAAGCTGGTGGCGTCAAAACAGACTTTGAGCTGCTTAGTTCATCATCCTTATTCTTACATATTTCAGGCCTGAAACATAACTTTTCTTAAAGTGGGGCAACATGTTATTAATAAGTATAGCTTTCTGGGGCCAACTTGTGAGGTATTCTTAGAAGATGTGGAATACGCAAAACCCCTGAGTGAATGGAGATTCTTGATATCCAAGAAACAATCTGACTATTTGGCCCACAGTATGCTTTCTCTTTGACTTCTTTGGTGGCTTAGTGGTAGAAAATCTGCCTGGCAGTGCAGGAGATGCAGGTTCAATCCCTGGATTGGGAACACGCCCTGCAGAAGGAAATGACTACCTGCTCCTGTATTCTTACCTGGGACAGAGGAGCCTGGCAGGCTACAGTCCATGAGGTAGCAAAAGAGTTGGACCTGACTTAGCTGCTCAACAACAACAACATGCTTTCTCTTGCTTTTCCATGTGTGAACTCCCCTACATGGACTATTCTTATGCCAGCCTTCAAATGAAGAAGCAGCCTAGACTCTATCACCAGGAAGCCTTCCTAGATCTCTCACTTTGATCTTCCAAGACTCAGTTGGGTTTCCTTGCTATGGGTTCCTTTAACAGTCTTTCTTATGCCACTGATACAGTATTATCTCTCTGTATGATAATAGTCTGTTTTCTTGACTCTGTTACTCATTAGATTATTAATAATTTGAAGACAGTGGAGGTGTCTCGGTCACCACTCTAAGACCCAACCATGCATGGTGAGTAGTCAATAAATGATACAGTATCTATGAACACATTTCACGTTCAATAATCTCAGCAATGTTAACATTGAAATTGAAATTTTTAATTTTTAAAATATGTATACTATAAACATTCATGCTCCAGACAATGAAAATTGTTTTCTAGTTTGAATGTAGACAACAGCTGACATAAATTAATTTGGTGACCATTTTACACATTAATACTCCATAGGTAGGACATACAAAGGTCAATGGCATATTGAACCACAAAGCTGCAATTTTAAGGTCACAAGTCATTGTCCCAGTTAATTTATAAGATGAACAGGGAATTGCTAAACTCAGAGCACACCAGCCACATTTCAATATGTGACATTGAAAATCTAGGTCACGGCGCTGTTTGTTTCACAAATCAATACATATTCAAAGTGATAAAGATTCAAAGGGATGATTCGTTTCTTGCTGTTCTGTTGAAGAAGTTTGCAAGTAAAACACTGAACAAATGCTCCCAATTCTTTCATATGAGTACCTGAAAATGTACAACATGCTTGCTTAGCAAAATTATCCAAGAAGTCAAGAAAGCACTTTTTATTGTTGGCTGAGCAAAAAATGTAACCCTTAGAAGGACTGCTTAGGGATTTATCTACATGACTGTCATTAACACTGATGAACGATAGGTCATTAAAATTCTTTCTAGAATAATGAAGATATATTCTTAAGAGCCTTTGTGCCAAAGTGCTTTCTAAACCTCATGAAACGGGGCCATCCATAAAAACACTACCATAATTGGTAGTATGTTAACATTTTGAAGAAAAAAGAATTTTAAAAAATTAACTAGGAGGAGTAACATAATCTATGGGTGGAAACTGTAGAATTATAATTTGGCATTTAAATGGGTTCTGTTATTATTTTATTATCAGCATGTTCAAATATAAATAAAAAGCACAGAGAATAATATGATAAGGTAATCTTCAACTTGATTTAATCAGTGTTAAATGTTGCCATGTACGTTTCAGAATTTCTTTTTTGACAAAGGAAATGCTGAAATGATGAAACTGAAATCCCCTTTGTGCTCCTGCCAGATTCCCTTCCCTTCCCTCCTCTCTTGAATTTCCATCTTGATAGTGTTGCGTATCCTTCATGTTCATGTTTCTCTTATACATCTTCTACACGCGCATGCATTTCTTAAATAATTTTCTGCGTTTAGTTTTGGCTGTGCTGGGTCTCGTTGCTGGTCAGACTTTCCTCTAGCTGCAGCGAGTAGGTGCCACTCTCCACTCGTGGTGCGTGGGCTTCTCACCGTGGCGCCTTCTCCAGTTGCGGCTCCCGGGCTTCAGAGAACAGGCTCAACAGTTGCAGCGCACAGGGTTCGCTGCTCCACTGCGTGTGGGCTCTTCCTGGACCAGGGATCCAACCTGTGTCTCCTGCACTGACAGTTGGATTCCTTACTGTTGAGCCTCGGGAAAGCCCTACATATGTATGTATTTAAGTGAAAGTTTATTACATGTACTCTACATGTCATCCTTCTAGGGTTCTTTAAACTCAACATTTTTCTAGAAATATATCCCTATCTTATATGTAGAGAATAAATGTAATACCTTTCAAATATATATATAATCATATATAATATCATATATAACATATATGACATATATAAATCATATGTAATAATGATATATAATCACATTTTTTAAATATGCCACAATTTACCCAGTTTCCCACTGATAGACACCTAAGTTGCTTCCAATTTTTCTCTAAAGAACATCCTTGTACATATGTATCTCTATTATTGGCTTAAGAGTTTAATTTTGTTTTCATTCTCTTTTTAAAGAAATGTGGAGTATGCAAGTGTTCACAAATGTGTAAAACACAGTTAAAGGTACCCTCCAAGTAATGTAGCATTCTGGCAACAATAATTATGGCAATAATTGAGAATAGACAGAGAAATTATTAAACAGTCTTGGTCATGTGAGTCATACCTTATTTCACTAAGCATCAACAGAATGATCAATGTGTTTTTTTTATTTTTATAACAAATACTTAAATGATACTATGTATCAGCCAGTGTCTATGTGCTTTACAAATATTACTTTACTTAATCCTTATAATAACCCTGTATGGTAGGTATTTCTATTAACTTTATTTACAGATGACAAATCTGGGACCTGGAGGAGTTAAGTCATTTGCCAGAAAATTCACACAGATGAACTGGAATTTGAACTCATGACAATCTGGCATTAGGTTTCATACTCATTGGTACTGCACTGTTTTGCCTCACTGGTTTGTAATTATGGCACTGTCCCCAGGAGTCATTCATTTCTCATTAACGGAGCTATCATGACTTTATCCAAACTCTCCTGCAGGGGGACCCGTGGCCAACTCCAGGGAAGTGCCCATCACCTTGAAGCTGACGTGCATGGCGCCCCCTGGCGTTGCCGGTGCCCAGCAGCCCAGCCCTGGGTCCACCCCTGAAGCTGCTTTGGGATGCACATGTGTCCCAACACCACCAGTTCAGTACCAAAATGTTGATGCCTCCCTGTCCAAATGCACGACAGCTTCCCTTGTGAAATGTAAAATAAGGCTTTAAATCAAATTGATGACTTAACAAAGTCTAATGATAAAAATTACTGTTACAGGCTGTCCTGCTAGTTGAAGCCTCGGGCGAAATAACAATGGTCACACATCGAGAGGGGAGAGCGAGGCGGTGGTTAAGAAATGCTGAATGAAGGAAGAGGAAACCCCTGTGCAAAGAACTGCCACATTCACGGCAACGACTGGAAAACAGAAGGGTCTTGATTCATAGGACTCTTGCTCACCCCCAGTGGTGGTCTGAGCAGAGAATAAAAGGACTGCGAGACAGCACTCGAGGTGAATTCAGCAAAGGGAATAAGAAGCTTCATTATTCTCAGGGTTGCATTTTCATTAAGGGCTTTCATGGGTGGTGTGATCCAGCAAGGTGTTTTTCTGCGAGAACAGAACTCAGCACTCACTGCCCAGAGGGTCCACAGCAAGAGTGAAGGCCCTGCACAGGGGGAGAGACCCCTGCTTGAATGAACCCCTCCTTGGCTCACAGCTTGAAGCCACAATGCCATCTTCCTTTACCAGAACTCCAAGGGACGAGGTTAAATATTCATCAGTGAATTTGAAAAAAAGGAACGACTGACGATGGAAGTTTTAATTACTCACCTTTAAAAGCTGAAATTTAGTATTAGGATGTAGAATTCAGAACCATTCTCTTTCCTCAGAAAAGTGAACCAAGTAAATGTGCTAATAATAAGGAAATGGAAATGGTTCACAAAAAGAACTGTAACCAACTGCACCTCATACTGTGAATCCGAGGGTAGGGATGGACTATAAAAAAGACAAATACTGAATATTTAAAATTGTTTTGTATAGTTTCATTCATTTTTATTATTAGAGCCAGAGAGTGAGATTAAGAAGAGCATAGGCCATCCTTTACTGCTTTAGCTTAATAGCAAACAGACCTTGGTTTGGCCTCTGATGTACATTAGTAGTATAAGTTGGTTAATGGCTCTGAAACTTCATTCCTCTATTGTAAAATGGGGACTGTCACAAAAATTTAATAGGGCGCTGTAGATTAAAAGCAGTGTGAGTGTCATATTTAAGCTAATATCTAATGCCAGGTATGTGCACAAGATGAGCTAGCAAGTAATGGGGTCCTGGAATCCCTGAATCCTTGACCAGTCACACACCACACACGTGCTCAGCAAGTGTGATGGAGACTGCATGGAGGAAGCCCAGGGAACTGAACTCTCTTCATGTCTCATTAAGGCTTTGGCCGCACATCCTGTCTCTTACTCTTGTGATTGTGATGGATACACGGCAGCCAGCATATGATGCTTGTTTGTCCAGACTAGAGGCAGGCTGAGGACTTCGTTCTTGACCTTGACGCCTCTCCCACAGGCCAGATCCTCATCGTGGCCCTCTGAATCTCACTACTTGATCTGGGAATGGAGGCCGTATGAACATACCCTTCCCTTGAACTAGACCTGACTTTGTTTCCTGTGATGCTAGTCCGCCTTTCCAGGGTAGGGGTCTCTCAGGAGGTGTTTCCAAGGTGTTCCAAGGTGACCACATTGTCTGCCCGTGACAAGCAAAACATAGAAGAGGAAACCACACAAAAGGGTTCAAAGAAAGCCGAGAGGAGAAGAGACACGGCCTCAGTTCCCACTTAATTCTTTCCACATCCCTCTCACTCGAACTCCCACTTAGTCTGCATGTCCCAGGCTAAACGCTCCCTCCCATGTGAAGCTTCCCCAGGTTCTCTGCTCCCCCCTCAGCACTTATTTCTCTTTTTCACATATCCTCAACTATGCCTAGCAGAGTGATTTAGACAAATTATTACTCAATGTAAGACCTTGTTATCAAGGTAAGATATCTGAATAACACCCTTAAAATCTACTCAATCATCTGGCTGTTTTTCAGAAATGCCTAACAAAGGTTTGGGAAAATATCTAAAAGCAACTAAAAATGAAACATAATCACATAAGGTTCTGGTGGCCATGACTTTAAAAGTCACATGTGTGTAAAAATGACTGTATACAGGATAAGTTTTTTAACAGTAAGTTTACTTTATTTTTTTCAAAGTTACCTTTTTGCATCGATGAGTAAAACAAAGTATTCTAGCTCTAGTTACAAACACAAACCTTTCGATGCAAAAACATGTACACGTGGTGATATGAAAATCTCACCTTCTCAACATGTATCTTTCTATGTTTATTACCCTTTTAAACATGAAACAGAGCTCTTAAATCTTAGAAACCTTTTTTTTTCTATTTTTTTGAAGCTGTCATCTTTTATGACGCTAAGATACACAATTTTATGTGGCATACATATACCCTGCTGCTGCTGTTAAGTCGCTTCAGTCATGTCCAACTCTGTGAGACCCCATAGACGGCAGCCCACCAGGCTCCCCCGTCCCTCGGATTATCCAGGCAAGAACACTGGAGTGGGTTGCCATTTCCTTCTCCAATGCATGAAAGTGAAAAGTGAAAGGGAAGTTGCTCAGTCGTGTCCGACTCTTCGCGACCCCATGGACTGCGGCCTGCCAGGCTCCTCCATCCATGGGATTTTCCAGGCAAGAGTACTGGAGTGGGGTGCCATTGCCTTCTCCTACATATACCCTGCCTCCTTTGAAATAGAAAACATTCCTGTGTTCTTGATATGTCATAGGAGAAAAAACACAATTGCTAACATTTTCTTCTTCATAATAATATAAGGCAGTATGAGTGTGCCGTATATTGATAGTAAGCCTACTTAGATTTTACCATAAAGGCTATTACAACAAATGGATAAACAAAGAGTTTTTCTGGAAGTTTGGGACATCTAAAACCACATACATGAAAAGTGCACACTGACTATTAAACTCTATTGACTAAAATCTAGGTGTTACAAGTTGCTCTACCTCTGAAGGAAAATAATGTGTGATATCCAAACAATTTCCCCAAAGTCCATTCAGAATTGAAAAACTAGATACACATTTAGAGCATCCATTTAATATTCTTAGAACACACTGTAAAGAATACAACCACTTGCACAGCTAAACACATTCACTATTGATCACTGGAAGAGGAACCTGAAAATATTAAAGGTGTTCAGTTGTTGTATGATCAAATACGAACCAATACTATTGTCCCACACTAGGGATATAGAAGGCTTTGGGTCATGCCTAGAGACTAGAGACTCAGACCTAATGGGCTAGAGACTCTGCCAAATGGGCAGTCAATCATGCCTACATACTGGAGCTCCTAAAACCCAAACACTGAGGTTCCAGTGAGTTTCCATGATGGGCGAGACTTTGTCCATATCGTCACACACTGGTGCTGGATAAGTAACATGTCTTGTCTCCATTGGCACAAGACCACGGAAGCCCTGGACTTGGTGCTTCTTTAGGACTCTGTCCCTTGGTTGATTCTAAATTGTATCCTTTTCCTGCAATAACTATAACCATGAATGTAATAGCCTTCCAGGAGTTCCGTGAGGCTTAGTGAATTTCTGAAAATGGCAGTGGTTTGGGGGACCACAGTACCACCTGTGAACTTGCAATTGGCCTCAATTGTGAGGGTGTTCTTGTGTGGACTCTAAACTTTCTCGTTTGGACTAAACTCTCACACTGTTGTGAGGTAAGCGTAGTGTTGAGGCCGTGCCCCTAAAACTTTGCACTAGGTTTTCCTCAAACACAACTAAAGTTGTCCCTCACTTGCTCAAGAACTCGAGTACAGTATTTGGCACTTCTCAACAAAACCAGAACCCAGAAGAACCCTTCAGGTATGAATTCAAATTAAAACAAGTGTCCTTTCCAGGTGATTTTAAACAACGTATGTGATTAGTTGTGGTCTTGAAAAAGTATTACAACTTTGCACTTTCAATCTACATTTTCCATCATTATAAAGACATCACTTACAATGGGAAATACTGTTCGTCAGCTCTAAATGGTTAATGATAGGTTGGCTGTGTGTATGGGGGTGGAGGGGAGGTAGTGGATGCTTTGATTTGAAATTATTTAAAGCAGTCATAATGCAATGATGGACGAATATAAATCTATTTTCCTGTGGTGAGTCTGCAGCGAGGAAAATGTATTTGTCCTTTTTAATGACAAGACTATTTTCCTTCTCTTCATCCCATTTTGTGAAAAGTGACCCTATTTGCCTTCTGAAGGTTTCCCGTAATTGGCTCTGATGCCTCCCGACATTAGCAGATGAATCTGTCAGCTCTGTGAATTTTGTTTTGAAGAAAGAGCTGTGTAGTGGCTAATGACACACGATGTGAGGGGGAGAGGCCAGAGCAGCCTTGCCTCCGGACTCCTGCCACTTGCTGAGCGTATTCAAAAGACAGCATGACAGAAGGTGCCAGGCTGAACTCTTGAGAGCTGACCTTGAGCTCTGACATGAGAGCATCTGTCATGGTGGACACATAGGTTAGACCCAACATGGGAAATCAGCAAGAGGAGCATCAGTGGGCCAGAAGCCTGGCTAAGCAGAAAGCTGGCGGCCTCCCCTTTCCTGTCCGCGCTCCCATCTCCCATCCCAAATGTCAAGCACAGATCTACCAAGGCCACTTCTGCTACCTGACATTTATTTTTCATTGAAAACCATTTGTCAGGACAAGGCCAGAGGCACCATATACTTACTGTCTCATTTAACTGCCATGCTCTATTCTAGGTTAAAAGCGTGGCATCAGAGAGACCTGTGTTAAAGTACTGACTCTGTCACTTAACAGGCTGTGTCACCTTGAGAAAGTTTACTCATTTACAAAATGGGAAGAACACTACTTAGTTGAAAGTGTTGCTGTACCAATTAAATGAGAAAATGTATGTAACGTTTCTGGCTTCCAGTAAATACTCGGTGAATGACAGTTTTGCTATTAACAGCCTTACGAAGAAGCTATTTTTCAGATCATGAAATCGGGTTTTGAAGAAGTTCAAGCAATTTGTCCACCAAAGTCTGTCCTAATTTTTACTGCAAAGCATTCACTATTCTAAGAAAGATGCTTTTTTTTACAAGGTGTGTTTAATGCAACAAATCAGAAATGTTTTTTATTTATATAATCTTTCTGAAATTAAGTTCAGTAAAAACAGGCAATGTCTTCTGAGCAATGCAATAATGGTATTCAATGTATACTTTAAAAATACATAGAATACACATACATATATTTTGAAATATATTTCCATCTGAAAATATTGAAGAATATATTAATGGAATTAAAGAATTTCCACTCTACTAACCTAATGGAAATGAGCACTATAGCACCCAGATTATCATCTTAAAAGTTTCCATCAAAAGAAATAATAATCTTGGAGAAATGATCGATTGCAGATCTGGGTCAGGAAATGTAATACAAGTCAAACCTGGAACATTTCCTTATACAAAAGAGCAAGGAAGCAATAAAAATTACTTGAGTTGTGTCAGAAGGATTCAGAGGCCAACTTGAAGTGTCTTTCATATAAAAATAATGGAAATGGATTGAAATGCATCAGATACATTTAAATCCATGAATTCATAAAGAATCCAAAAGCAACAGCAATAACAAGAATCACAACCAAACAAATTTAAAAACTAACTGGTCACTATTGGAAGATAATAGTAAACCAACTCATTATTTTGAAGATTGGTAAAGGAAAAGAATCAAGTTTTCTGTTCAAGGATTCTTATATGAACAATGCCACTAGGGAGCTAATATTTAGTAGATGAAGGGAGATTGTTCTTTATGGTATTACTCTAGCTAATGAAGAGGAAATAAGAGAATTAGAATACCATTATTTTTGTACTCTCTAATGAACTAATGGATATATGCCTTGAAGGTTAAGCTACTGGCATTTTAAAGAAAGAGGCAGTGAATGTTTTATGTACCTCCAGATAGAGGAACAAAACACTATCTATGGAAAAAAAAAAAAAGGAACCAAACCTGATCGAGTCTCAGGATTTAACTATACCAATTTCTCAAATATAGAGGTCACAAAAGTATGTGTTGACACTGCTACATTTAAAATGGATAACCAACAAGGCCTACTGTGTGCACATGGAACTCTGCTCAGTGTTATGCAGCAGCCTGGATGGGAAGGGAGTTTGGATACATGGATATGTCAGCTGAATCCCCTCACTGTTCACCTGAAAGTATCACAACATTGTCAATCAGCTATACCCCAATACAAAACAAAAAGTTAAAAACATATGTGTTGAATTGCTCTAAGCTAAGCTAAGTCCCTTCAGTCATGTCTGACTCTGTGTGACCCCGTAGACAGCAGCCCACCAGGCTCCCCCGTCCTTGGGATTTTCCAGGCAAGAACACTGGAGGGGGCTGCCATTTCCTTCTCCAGTGCATGAAAGTGAAAAGTAAAAGTGAAGTCGCTCAGTCGTGTCCGACTCTTAGCGACCCCATGGACTACAGCCAGGGTCCTCTGTCCTGAATTGCACTAGAAAGATTCAATTAGCAAAAGTCCATATTGAAGGCGGGAGGAGAAGGGGACGACAGAGGATGAGATGGTTGGATGGCATCACCAACTCAATGGACATGAGTTGAGTGAACTCTGGGAGTTGGTGATGGACAAGGAGGTCTGGTGTGCTGCAGTCCATGGAGTCGCAAAGAGTCAGACACGACTGAGCAAACTGAACTGAACTGATACTGTGGCATATACTGTAGGAGAGTTTCCTCAGTTTGGCTTGGAGGATGGCAGGGACAGCAGCAACTGAGAATATGTCACAAATGCAGACTCTCAGGCCAACCAGAGACTCAGAATCAGCATTCGATCAATTGCCCAGGCAATTTGTATGCATCATAGTTTGAGAAGCAGTGACTATGTGGGCCACATGATTCTCAAACAAATAAAACTGCAATTAAAATGAAGTCTGTAGGTTAAAAGAACTCAAGAAAAATATCAACCATATGCAATTTGCAGACCTTATTTGCATCCTGATGCAAACAAACTGTATATGTATTAGACCATTAGAAATGTGAACACTGACAGGATATTTGGAATTACTGTTAATTTTAAATATGATCATGATATCATGCTTATGTTATTTGTAAACTTTTATCTTTTGGAAACACACACTAAAATAGTTAGAGATGAACTGATATAGTATCTGAGATTTAATTTAAAATCATACAGGAAGTGGGAAGTGGCAGGAGTTAAGGATAAAATAAGCCTGACTATGAGTTGAAATTTGTTGAAGCTGATATACTAGCTCATAGGTGTTCATTATACTGTTCTGTCTACTTTCCTATACATTTGAAAATTTTCATAATAAGAAAGTTATAAAGAGAAGTTCCACTGTGAAGAGAAAGTTTAGCTGGTAGACTAGCACTGGCTGAATGTCTGATTATCAACGGTGTCTGTGTGCCTGCAGCCCTTTAAAGCATGTTACTGGTGTAGTCTTACTTCCCTTACAGCGTCTTTGAGTTGCAAGTGGTATTATCCTCAGTGACAGTCAGAGAATGCAGAAGTTGGAATTCTGCTTCTTTCATGTCCTCATTTCAGTCTCCGAGGTCAGGAAGAACACTTCGTGACTCACCCAGCTGAGCTTCTGACAAGCACTTAATAGCTTGTAGCTAAGCTTGTTCATTTCCCTGCGTTCTGTGTTTGTGGCAATGACACCCTTGTGCTATCGGCCAAGATGTTCCCTGGCCTCGTTGCTTCCTTTACAGACAAAGTCTGTCTTGGTTTGGACCCCAAAAGCCCCCCTAGGGAATCTTTTGTTGGTGCAATGTAGCGTCTGTACCAACCACGGAACCTCTGTCAAGTTACAGACGGAGAAGTCTCTCAAGGTCGGGGCGCTGTGTTCAGGCAGATAGATGCTGTAAACGTGGAGCCCCCTGACTGCAGTAACATCAGACACAGTTTTAAGAGATGGCATGATCTGAATTGTGACTAACAAGAACCAGGAGAGGAAACAATGGCAAAAAATAATTGAATGTCCATACCAAGCAAAGCCTCCTGTGTTGTTTGGCAAACACATTCAGAGCCACAGATATCAATCAGTTATTTCAGGTCACAGTGCAGGGAGGCTCCAGACTACGTCACCATCCTTAATCACAGGCATAAGTCTGGAACAAGCCATTTGGCAAGGCTAAAATATTTGGACGCAGAAAAACAAAACGGGATAGCCAGTGATTCAGTTGTTTCTGCGTGCATGCTAAGTTGTCGCTTCAGTCATGTCCGACACTTTGCGACGCTATGGACTGTAGCCCACCAGGTTCCTCAATCCATGGGATTCTCCAGGCAAGAATACTGGAATGGGTTGCCATGCCCTCCTCCAGGGGATCTTCCTGACCTAGGGATCAAACCTGAATCTCCTGCATTGCAGGCAGATTCTTTACTGCTGAGCCACCAGGGAAGCCCTCAGTCGTTTCTAAGATTATATAAATGTTTACTTCTTGATGAAATTGGATTTTTGCCATCTCTACCTCCTACATACCCCTCACCAGCTTTTCTAGTCTGGCTCTTAACCTTGAGTGCACAGTAGAATCACTTAGAAAGCTTTTAAAATTGCCAGTCTCTGGGTTCTACCTCAGTAATTCTCCTCACTCAGCAGGTCTGGGTAGGACCCAGGAATCTGCATTTTTAAATGCTTCCCAGAGACTTCAGTGCTGCTTGTCATTGATTCCATTACATGTTGGCAATCTTGATCTAAACTAATACATAAACTGACCTGTTCTTCCCTGAGGCATTTAACCTCCTGGGCCGACTACCTGGTCAGCTGGTGACTAGAACCAACTGACAGGGTGGCTCTCTGATGTCTGTTCTAAATCTATTGACACCAAGGGAATGGAGGAGCTATTAATGGACACATGGAGCTTTGTCCTAAACCCTATCTTCTAAAAGAAAGAGCCCCAATTTCACCCACCTTGACTTTTCCTCTGAATTCTTACAAGCCTTATGCATAGTTCTGTTGATTTGGGAACTTACATCATTTCTCATATGTTTAAATTTTGCAAGTGTGTATTTTTCCTGTCCTGAGATAGTATCAAACTTAGGGAAAGCAAAGCCTCCATTTTATACTTTTTTTTTCCTGCTACATACCTTATTGTCTGCTTGACAAATATTTATTGACTGTCTATGACAAACCAATCCTGAAATATATATATTATAGAGCTATTCCATAGGACCTGAAACCTCTGTCTTGATTATCTTCTATTACATTTTAGGATGATTTTAACTTTCCACAAATTTATTCATATTTTAATTGTGTGTCAACTATGGCACTAGTGAATCAGCTTGTATGCACTGCCAATGTTGATAAAACCTAATAATCCATGTTAAAATTCATAGACATGTATACTTCTGAGGAAAAGGTCAATTTTACCACATAATATTTTTTACAAAACTCCACAACAAATACAAACCCTGATGATGCCATACTAATTGTCTTGCTTGAAAACTGTTTCTGTTCTTGAATATGTGTCCATCCAGTGAACATAAACCTCTGAGAGTTAAAAAGAATAGTGTCTGTGAATGTGTTCCAGAAATCACAGGCTATGCAATAGCTTAGTGGCTCAGAGGGTAAAGTGTTTGCCTGCAATGCAGGTAGACCTGGGTTCGATCCCTGGGTCAGGAAGATCCTCTGGAGAAGGAAATGGCAACCCACTCCAGTACCTTTGCCCGGAAAATCCCATGGACGGAGGAGCCGTTAGGCTATAGTCCATGGGGTCGCAAAGAGTCGGGCATGACTGAGCGACTTCACTTTCCACTGGGACTTCCTAGGACACCAAGAAATAGTAAGAGCTTAAAAGTGAATAAAAGAAAACTCCTCAGATTTCCAACCAGTAGTCTGGATCTGAAGTAGGAAGCATAGGCTAAAATTAGCATCCCTAGTGTAAATCTGGAAGATAATTCACTCAAGTAGTCCCATCAACCTTGCTTTCTTCACTTTTCAAATCCTGGATCATATTCAAGACCAAACGTGGCGTCATCATCCTCCACAGCCACCAAACCCAGTCTAGTTTTAGATCTGGCTTCAACTGAAACAGAAACATCTTTCATGAAGGTTATGGAGGTTGTCTGAAGGCTGCCTGAAGGTTGTGGGTATTCACTGGGCTGAGACATGAAGATGCTAACACAGCTAACCCCTTTGGGGGAAACTTGACTGTGAACAGGCACAGTGTCAAAGGGCATTTAGAGTGTTTCTTCCCACTGGTCTTCTGGGTGCACCAGGCCAGTAAGCACCCTTCCTCCATTCTCCTTACTTAACCATTTTGCTGAGAGGCCTCTGCCACTCTCATTTCCTCCTTGATAATGGAAACTTAGACCCACCCATAGACTGATATAACCACACCCAAATCCCAAGACTAGCATTCTACTTGAGAATAAAACTTGGACCATCTGTCCAGTCTGTGGACCTGCCGTCTGTACCCTGCCATCTGTCCTACAAGCTCCATCCAGGGCAGGAAAAACTAGGCTTTTCTCTTGTCATCTCCGTACTGCTTGAAGCATGAAGCTGACCTTAGCAAGTAAACAGATAAATAAATAATGCTTCAGGAAAGCAACAGAAAGAAAAATTTCCAAGAGAGGGAGTTATTAAACTGACCTTGCAGTATCCTACCAGAGTTTAAATTAAGGTCCATTGTGATGTCACTACTGTATTTTTGAACCTGAGGTCAAGAATGGAAAAAGCAGATGGGCACAGTTTCAGCAAGGAATATTTCAAACGCTGAGTTAGGATGAGATGATTCTTTTTCAGTAATCATTTCTTTTTTTCTCTCCATGTGGTAAAATATACATAAAATTGACAAATTTAACTGTTTTAAGTGTACAGTTCAGCGGCATTGAGTACATTCACACTGCTGTGTAACCATCACCACCACTCACTTCCAGAACTTCTTCATCACCCCATTCTGAAACTCTACCCCTGTTTAACAGCGATTCCCCATTTCCCCCTTCCACTGGCCACTGCTAATCATTGTTCTATTTCCTGTCTTTATGGATTTGACTACTTAGGTTCCTCATATAAACAGAATCATACATTATTTGATCTTTTGTGTCTGGCTTATTTCATTCAGCATAACATTTTCAAGGTTCATCCCTGTTGTATTAATAGAAAGTACCTGAATTCCATTCCTTTTGAAGACTGAGTAATATTTCATTATATGTATGTTCTACACTTTATCCATTCCTCTGTCAGTGGACCCTTGGGTTGGGTCCACCTTTTGGCTTTTGTGAATAATGCTGCTGTGAACATTGGTTACAAGTATATGCTCAAGTCCCTGCTTTCAATTCTTTTGGATATATATGAAGAAGTGGAATCGAGGTAATGATTTTTTATAAATTCTTAACTCGTTAATCAAGTTATGTAATGAAGAAGCTACTACAGAGAACTCTTTTCGTGATTGTTTTGGCCCTTCTTTGTAGTCATCAACATTGGGTCTTTGAAATCACTGGGTCCTCAAGCCAGTTCGTTAATCATTCAATTTTTATCACTTGGGAATCTAATTCAGTTTAAGAGCAGTCTGTGTGAATGAGGATAGGCATGAGAGTGGGACTTATACACTATTACATTCAAGTTCTATAGGAATCCTGGATAGCTGCTGTTTGGGGATTAAACTAAAGTTCACATATAAAACCACTTCACTCTTTTTAAAATTTAAAATTTTGCAATCTGGTGAACCTCTGAAATCATGACTATAATAAAGTGATACTGTGTTAGTATTTCAAGCTCTTCAAATAAAGACCATAAGGAAATCAATCCTACATTGTAAGTATACGATTGACAGTGAATGAATAATCTTCATCAATTCTTATAACTTTCTTGTAAATAAACTACTATAGAAGCCTCTGACCCAATTAATTTCAACCATTTCCTAACTTTTAACTCTGCCAACATAAAATAATTAGAAAGCCCCCTATTTCTTTTCTTCAACAATTTTTTTCTGGAGATACTTACCTTCTTTACTTCCCATAAAACTTTTTAGTAGTAAGGATGATAAGAGTTCTAAAGACTATGGGATCTAGAATAAGAACTGTGCATGCCAAACATCCAAAATCTTTGAATTCTTGAAACGAACAGTGTTTATATCCCTATAGAAAAAAATTATGATAGGAAATACACTTTAACATCTGTTACTTTTAAGTGACAACCAAATTTCTTTGATAGGTGAGTGAGGAATCAAAAGTCCTTGTTTCTAATTCAGAATACACCACATTCACATTGCTGTGATCATCAAGTTTTGCTGCTGCCTGTAATATTTGTCTAATATACTCCGAAATCCTGGAGCTTCTGACTGACAGAGTCATCACAAGCTAGAAAGTTGAAAAAAGTCTCAGATAAACAGGCCATTCTGAGTTAAAAATATTACCTGCATCACACAAAAAGTTGGCATATTAGGCAAATAAGTCAAAACACCTCACCTCGCTCAGTCTATCAGATCATTTCTGCCACTTCCCATTATAGGAGAAGATCATCAGCCTGGTTGCTATTGTGGCAAGAATTCACACTAAAATACTCATGAGTTCCTCCACCCTTCTGGCCCACCATTGTCTTGGTGTATCTGTTGCCTAGCAACAAGACCATCTTATCTATGCAGGCAAATAAACTTTAATACATTGGTTGAAAGTATTTCTTGGTCTTTCTTTTTTTAAAACTTTCAAAAATACCCTTTTGTCACATACATTTTAAATTGTATCTTTTTTTGACATATAAAACAACAAGGGAAGATTCACTGTGCAGTTTTCAAATCTATCCTGCTTTATCTACCTCAATACCTTGCAGTCTGGCCAAATACAGAAATCCCCAAGGAACGGAACGCATCTGAATGCCAACGTACACTGTGGTTGACAGCTTTTTTCCTGGCTTTTCAGTGACACCTGCCGCATAGTGCACCTTGCTTGAGTCAAGGACACCAGTGGCCAGACCCTGGAGGAACGCTAAGGTTCTCCTTCGCCTCCCGATACTAGGGAAAATAGTATAAGCAAGCTCCCTGGAGAGAGATCTTTGGACACATTTTGTTCACCAAATACTGACGCTTTATCTTTCACTTAAAATTTCAAGAAAAGAGAGAGAGAAGGAACAAAAACTAAAGAGCAAAAGTCACACATTCATAAAAAGAATTAAGGATGTTATTGCTTCTGTTTCTGCTCCCCTCCCCCCACCTCCCCGTTTATACTTCTATCCTCTTCTCTCTCTCTCTCTCTCTCTCTCTCTCTCTCTCTCTCTCGCACACACACACACACACACAGGCAGTCTGCCATTTTTTCTCTCTGTAATTGCTTAGGGGTTCTTCCATCACGTCGAACCTGGTTGCTCAGGGAAAAGGGAGCACAGACAAGGTGCAAAAGCATGTGGAAAGCATTGTATTAGCTGAGGGGACCAATCCAGGATCATCCTTCAAGGGCAGGGCTCTTGTGAGTGTCCGGTTTCAACCTTTACCTTCAGAGGTAGTAAGCTGCATATGCTGTGGATTCAAACTCCTTTTGATGCCCCAGAA
The DNA here is from genome assembly GCF_023091745.1 of Budorcas taxicolor. NCBI lineage: Eukaryota > Metazoa > Chordata > Mammalia > Artiodactyla > Bovidae > Budorcas > Budorcas taxicolor. The sequence continues at coordinate 24,291,783 of NC_068918.1, forward strand.
GATTCACTCATGTATGATGGATTCAATATTCAAGACCTCAGTCAATGGACACACGTTGAGCTTCTACTGAAGGTACAGACCTTGCAGGACAGTCTGCCTTAACAGAACCCTTCAAATTCCTCTCCTCTCACCCAGAGCACATATCAATTCTCTTTGCTTTCACTGATGACTTTGACCTTTCTAATTAGCTCTATGAAAAACACAGACCGTATTTGGATTCTGCCCCTTCTTTCAAAACTCATCCACCATCCCCTTTCTAGTCAGGGCAGAGGTGTGATTCTTTGACTTCTGATAGATAGCTTTCAGCTTACTATTCTTCACCTTGCTTCCCCCGCTGTTGGCATCTGCAACAATAATTTGTATGTTCCATCCGCTGTCATTGTGTGGAAGGAAAATAAAAATGGAGTTGGTTTTGCCAAGAGAGCTCTCTAAATGGAGCTGAGAGGCCACTGCAGAAGTGTGACTTATGCACATCTTGTCCTGAATGGAATCTGACCTTTTGGTCACTTATTGTCCTAATGAAGGCATCCAGAACATCTGCCAGAAACTCAAGATACTTATCAGACCCTTATCCTAAAATAACTTGTGACAGCTGATATACCTATTGAGTTCTTAACCTAAAATAACTCGTGAGAGTCTATCTACTTATCAGACCCTTATCTTAAAACAATTTGTGACTGCCATGCATTACAGACAAATATTTCCTTTCTTGTATCAGAGTATAGCCTCATGGCTTCTGCCTTTAAAACAATTTTTTTGAAAATTTTTTGGTTATGCCACGTGGCATGCAGGATCTTAATTTCCCAGCCAGGGATCGAACCTGTGCCCCCTGCAGCTCAGTGTAGAATCCTAACCATTGGGCCACGAGGGAAGTCTCACAGCTTTTGCCTTTTTAAGCCCCTGATTCTTTCTATTCCCCAGAGCACTTAGTTTTACCCTAATCCATGTCTCCCAAATGCAATTCTTCCCAAATAAACTCTTTCCCTATTTGCAGCTTTCTGTGTTTCTTGACACCTATTATATCAGCTTAAAGTTCCTGTGGCATCTGCAGTGGAGAGACACCCCAGATGATGGTTTTCCACTGGATTTCCAGCCCAAGTATGATCCAGTTTATCCACCTGGAATATCAATATTATAGAGAGATACTGGGAAAGCATAAAAAATGATGATGTATAGTCATGAAGAAGTGGATAGAAGACACTCTGAGTATAATTAGCAATTTTCCAGAAAATAGTGCAGAGCCAGACAAGGAGCTACTATGGAGGTCTCCACCTACACGTCTCACGCAGGCTTGACCTATGTACTGTGTAGCAGTGAAACACTCTCCAGGTAAAAAGTCTCTGTCTTATACTGGTATTCTTTACTTTACAATGAATGTGCTACCCAAAAAAGTCAGTGCAAAGAGATTTTTAAAAAATATCATCATGTTTTGTATCTCTGAGAAAGGGACCTACAATGAATCACTTTTTAAAAAAACGACTAATTCCTTTTTAAAGTGTCAATCACACTCTCATTTAATCTTTCATAAGTGGTGATTTTCTTGTTATGTTTTCATAGAGTGAAGCCCACCCACGTGTAAGTTCATAACAACTGGAATAATTTCATATCAGGTGCCTATTGAAAATATCTCTACATTGAGGCATGCTAAGCCCATATGTACTGTTTACAAGAAGGACTTTTAAGTTCTAAAGCCACAGGATCCTTTTGAAAAGGACTAAGATCCTGATGCTGGGAAAGATTGAAAGCGGGAGGAGAAGGGGACAACAGAGGATGAGATGCCTGGATGGCATCACCGACTCAATGGACATGTGTTTGAGTAGACTCTGGGAGTTGGTGATGGATAGGGAGGCCTGGAGTGCTGCAGTCCATGGGATCGCAAAGAGTCAGACATGACTGAATGACTGAACTGAACTGAACTGATGTCTTATATACCTTTGTTATTTCCTATTGTACCAAACATAGTGTCTTATACATAGCAGTCAAGTAACACATATGTGACGAAAAATGAAGGAATGAATCAAGCATCTTGTGTCATAGATAGTAGTGGACTTGAGAAGATTTTTGGTTTTGACAAAATAAAAATACAGAAAAATAGTTGGCAGCATCATTATTGATAATGAAAAAATGGTAATTTGTAACATTTTTCCAAAATACCTTCAAAACTATTTTAAGAACACAATCAAATAAAAAGTAAAACATTCCATATAAAGTTGAAGTCTTCACTTTCCTTCACACCCAACACTATTTCTCCCATCCTCAGAAGGAAAAATAGGGAATTTATGAATTGCCTTCCAATCCATTTTTGTTTTTATACACATGTACATGCATATGTATACATATCCATAAATATCAGTTTAATAAGAGTTATATAAAATTTAGAATACTGGTATCATATTCTAGTTACTCTATATATCAATTTGCAACTTACTCATTTTCTATTCAACATTATCTTTTTGAATTATCCATGTTTCACACAAATAAACCTGGGCATTTAAAAAAATCTGCTGAACAGCATGCTATATTTTATTTATTCATTCCCCTCATTCTTAGACTCACAGACTGTTTTCAACATTTGTTACTATAAATAGTGCTGCAATGAGCATGCATCTATCCTTATGTCAAACTTCCAGTTCCCAAGTTTACTGGTTCATGGAAAATGCGTATTTTTTACATTCCTAGCTATAACCAAATAACTTCCAAAATGTACCAATTTACACTCCACTTACAGTGTACTAGAACTTTCCTTCCTCCCATCCTTGCCCGTATGAGCCACACACATCTCACATGCTCATCTCTCAACAGACAAGGAGGATAAGCTCTCATCAAATTTATGTTTTGTGATCAAGACAATGAAATTCAATAATCCTTGAATGATGGCTAATACAGTTTCCATAATTGTAACATGCTGTAGACTTGCTGATTTTAATATGGTGGGTTATTTTTTTTAAATTTTTATTGGAGTATAGTTGATTTATAAGATTGTGTTACTTTCTGCTATATGCAAAGTGAATCAGTTATATATATATATACATATATCCACACTTTTTTAGATTCTTTTCCCATATAGGTCATTGCACAGTATTGAGTAGAGTTCCCTGCAATGCTGCCCTTATTGTGCTAAGTCACTTCAGTTGTGTCCAATTCTTTGAGGTTCTATGGACTGAAGCCCACCAGGCTCCTCTGTCTATGGGATTCTCCAGGCAAGGATACAGGTTGGGTTGCCATGTCTGTTTCCAGGGAAGCTTCCTGACCCAGGGATCAGACCTGTGTCTCTTTCATCTCCTGCACTGGCAGGTGGGTTCTTTACCACTAGTCCCACCTGAGAAGCCCCAGGTCCTTATTAGTTAGTTAGGTTAGTGAAGTTGCTGAGTTGTGTCTGACTCTTTTTGACCCCATGGACTGTAGCCTATCAGGCTCCTCTGCCCATGGGATTTTCCAGGCAAGAGTACTGGAGTGGTTTGGCATATCCTTCTCCAGAGGATCTTCCTGACCCAGGGATCGATCCCAGGTCTCCCGCATGGTAGGCAGACACTTTACCATCTGAGCCACCAGGGAAGTCACCAGGGAAGACTGAGCCACCAGGGAAGTCTGAGCCACCAGGAAGTCCTTATTAGTTATCTATTTTATATATAGTAGTGTGTGTATGACAGTCCCAATCTGCCAGTTTATCTCTTCCCTCCAACACAGTGGGTTCTAATAAAGAGGTAAGTAATTCTTCACTGAGAGTTGAGATGTGATAACCTGAGCAGAACTGGAATGCATCCTTATGCATGGCTAAATTTTAAAAAGATGCCCAGGTGCATCCAGGCTTGCCTTAATTTGGATTAGCCACATAATAATATTGCAGGGTATCCCATGTCTAAGTAGTTTCTTCAGTACTTACAGTTTTAACTTTTTATAGGTGAGGTCCCGGCTAGATATGAATTACTTCCCAATATAAATGGTTTTCAAACACCAGGAGATTTCCCATAGTCAGCTGCACTATTTGTTTGTATAAGAAAACTAGATTAATTATTGTTCTAAATGGCTTAGAATAGTGCTCATATAAGAAGGTGGATGACTGCTAGCTATATGATTATTTCTGTAGCAAGATTTTTATAATTGAAAGCAAGAAACAGCTGTGATAGATGATAAGCAGAAAAGACAACTGTTGGAAGGTTGAGGAATTGGGTTTGAAAAAATCAGGAACCAGGGTTTCTGGGACATCTCTAAAGACAGATAGTCTTTTAGGTTTCAATGGCTGAAACAAATCGAGACCAATTGTTTTAACAATATGCCCCACTTTACTCAAGATTTAAAGACCTGGGAGAAGATGAAACATTGACCTAGCTTATGTCACACGTCCAGCTCTTGGTCAGAGGAAGACAGGGTGCCTTAAGTAAAGTTAAGGAAGACAAGGTGCCTTAAGAAAAGTTACACAAAAAATACATACATAGGAAAAGAGCTTATTTCTCTGAAAAAAAAAAATAAGGCATAATCTAGCAGAAACAGAGGAGACTGGCACAAAATAGCAAATAGCTGTCACACGCAGTGCGGTGAACAAATATAGCTCTTTAATGTCTACTATATGCCAAGAATGACCAACACAAACAGGGCACCATGATCCAGGAGACTCCCACAGAGCTGTTGAGCCTGCAGACTATAGCTTGAGTAGATCTGTGTGGTTCTGCTACCTGCACACCTCACGGCACAGCCAGCGGCCCCCCAAGTATCCAAAAGGATGTGTTGTAAACAAGCGAATCTTTAAAACTGAGTGCACTTATGCCTTGCTCTCCAATGCTTTCCTCCCATTAGACTTCCAGTTCCTGCTACTGGTGTCAACAAAGTCTCAAGCCTCAGAATCATCTTTGATGTTTCCCTCTTTCTCAGCTTGTCATTTTGAATCCCTGCTCATTCTCTTTCTCTGCTTTCTCTTCGGCAATCACCAGCTCTCTAACCTCCTGTGCTGATTCAAGTTAAGTCTTTTTATAGTTTCTCACCTAAACTATTATACTAGTCTCCTGGCTGATCTCCCCAGCTCGCCTTCTGAACCACTTGGCTCCGCTATATACCAGCACTAGATTTACCCTTCCTGAATACACTGAGAAAGGAGCAGGACAAGTCGAGGCAAGAGGGTGGTTTCATGTTGGGACAGAAAATGTCACGTGTCTACTGGCATTTGCCTTTCTGGCTGCTCAATATTCATACATCCTTACATATATTCTTGGCTTCCTTACATTTACATCCAAATAAAATTCACCCACTTTCTTCTCACAAAGGGAAACAACTAATGTCTCATCCAGCTAAGGTCTTTTCTCGACTGCTAAAATCACTGTTGCTAGCATTAAACTTGGAATACACATTTGGTGGTGGTGGTTTAGTCCCTAAGTCGTGTCCGACTTTTGTGACCCCATGGACTGTAGCCTGGCAGGCTCTTCTGTCCATGGGATTCTCCAGGCAAGAAGACTGAAGTGGGTTGCCACTTCCTTCTCTAGGGAATATTCCCAACCCAGGAATCAAACCCGGGTCTCTTGCATTGCAGGCAGATTCTTTACTGACTGAGCTACGTTAGATCTGAGTCAAAAATTCCAGAGCAACAAGCAACCTCTCAGTACCTCTTAAAGGTCTGGCAACCTTCCTCTGAATGAAAGCTGACTACCCCTAATGCACTGACTTCCACCATGAGGGAGAGAGAGAATAGGAAAAACCACACAAGAGCCCTTATTTGAAACAGTGGAGAATTTTCTGCTTTGGTATCCAGATACTTTTGTTCAATCAGTGTAGCTGGCTGTACTTCCGCCCTGGGAGGCACCTCTTGACCCTTGCCCTCCATAGTCCTCGGTTCTTCCCTTGGGGAGAACAATATGTTCATATTGCTTATCCCTGCAAGGCTAGGAGCTTACGTAGTATTAACAGGTCATCATTATAATAAATTCCTTGTCTGAACTTAGCCAGAACCTTGCACAGCTAGGTGGAAAGGAGTTTTTGTCCATTTTGCTCTGTGGCCACATGTGGGATGGACACACCAGGGATGATTGGATGATTCTTCTGTGGTCTGTGTCTCATGAGTAACCCCCTTCCTGGGACTGGTGGATGGCTGCAGGGTCAGACTATCAAGAAAGAACTAGGGCAGCGTGAGATCCTTGCTTACATCGTCACGGCTGCAAACGGAATGTGGTATCTCCACCTCTTCCTCTTGTTTTTGCTGTGTCTTTTCACAACACACCTCAAAGCCCAAGGTCCCAGGAGATGATGTCCCACTGGCTTCATTTTGGTCATACATCCACCCTTTCCCTCAAGTAAGAAATGGGGTTTCCAGAGACTCACAAGGCCTGGATAGGAGGTGGAGGTACGACCTTCTGACAAAAGTTGGGCTTCTGCTGAAATAGAGTGAGTGGATGCTGGTTGAGACCAAACAACAATGTTCACTCCAGAAGGCCTTATGATACATGCTTCTGGTTCTTTTATAATCTGTGGATGCCTCCGTACTGCATTCAGTGTGAGAAAATCAACAGTTAATACCCAAACCTGAGAAATCCAATTATTTAGGTAATGTATCAACTAAGTTCTCACACTCCTTTCCACCTAGGTGTGCATGGTTCTGGCTAAGGTCAGACAAGGAATTTATTATAATAATGACCTATTAATACTATGTAAGCTCCTAGCCCTGCAGGGATAAGCAACATGAACATTAAAATGCTGTAGTCTGCATAACCTGATCTTGGCACCATTTCTCCTCCTCACAGTCCGTATGTTCTGGGTTGCTGTTCTTCAATTGATCAAATGTTAAGCACTGACATTTCATAACGATTTATGACAGTCACCTGCCTCTTCAGGGTCACATTTATTCATTCAGCAAATATTTATTGAGTGACTAATAAGATCACGCTACGCTCATGGTTTATTGCAGGCACACAATGACTATGTGATGAATTAACGACTGCAAAGTGGGCAGTGTGAAATGAATTAGACTTAGGTCTTGCAAAAATCTCATTTCACATTGCCCACATTGCAGGTATTAATTCATCAAAGAGTCATCTCTCTCTTCACATGTAATACCAGCGAATGCACAGCTGTAATACAGGTAGAGTTTGGAGGCTAAAACTGAGGTAGATTTCTTAATCACAAGCAGAGAAAAGGCTCATTGGATGATGGATAGTACCCAGGGCAGGGCTTCCCAGGTGGTGCAGTGGTAAAAAATACACCAATGCAGGAGACTCAAGAGATGCGGGTTCAATCCCTGCATCAGGAAACTCCTCCAGAGGAGGAAATGGCAACCCACTTGAGTATTCTTGCCTGGAGAATTCCATGGACAGAGGAGCCTAGTGGGCTACAGTCCATGGGGTCGTAAAGAGTCAGACATGACTGAGCATCCAGGGAAATCCAGAGTGAAAAGATGGAGAAATGGACAATTAGGTCCTAACACATAATTTGAGCCAGGTCAAGCTATTCAATACATGAAGCCAGCACTACCCTTCAGTTTCTCCAGGCTTTTTAAAAATTTTCTTTTTGTTTTATTCAAGCAAATCAGAATGATTCATCACTAGTCATCACAAGGCTCCCAACTGGTAGGTATTCTAAACAAAGAGTTTTCCTAGATCAGGTGTTAAACCTTAACATGGAAAAATGTCTTTAATAGAAAATGAGGGACATGAACTACTCTAGTAAATCAGGTGGATAATTTTTAAGTAATAGTAATAATCAGTAAGTAGATCTGAGTTTAATTGTAAGAGAAGCACTAATAACTTGGCAGAAAACTTGGCCTGCCACTTTCTCCATTTTCAGCTAACCTGCTGTAGGTGGAAAAGCACATATTTGCATAATAAAATATGTTCCTTTTGTTCTTCCAACTAAATGTCTTGGAATGCCCTGCTATTGTTTCCACAGTTACAAAGAAGAGAGGTAACTTCCTTTTTTTCATTAATCTTTATTGGCGTATAGTTGCTTCACAATGCTGTGTTGGTTTCTGCTGTAAGAGTGAATCAGCTATATGTTTACACATACCCTTTCATTTTCAGATTTTCTTCCCATTCAGGTCACCACAGGAGATAACTCACGTTTTACAGGCCACTGAAATGATCACTGCCATTACTAAGTTAATTTAGAAAAGCAAAAGTACAGAAAAAACCTTAAAAAAAAAAGGTTGATAATTGAAAAAAATACTAATCCCTGTTCACCAGGGTAATAAAATTACCTTAAATTATCTCTAAAGAATTTATAAACTCAAAATTGTGGTGTTCCTGGTTCTATGAGAGTCCAGCAATGTCCTACCAATATGGTCATTCTGGGAATCTAAATACCTAATAACCCAACTATAAAGGTAAGGTTTACTACATCTACTTGTTAGAATAGTTAACGGTTATTAAAAAAAAAAAAAACTTTTAGAAAGGCTTTGTAAAACAATGTAAAATGATGAAATATTAAATGTTCAAAAATCAAGTGTGAAAACTGTAAACACAATATGACTTCAATTATGTAAAATAAAAGCACAAATACCTAAGTATAGAAAGGTTCTAAAAATGATGTCAAAATACTAACAGATATGTTTGTGATTGGCACAGTGGGTGTTTTTTCTTTCTGGTTACAAGTATTCTCCTAGTTTTCTTTATTTTTTTTTTTTTTTTTTTTTACACATTGAAAGCAAGTCTATTGAGATAAATATTGGACATCAATTGTATGAATCTTTAAGGCATAACTGCAGACATTCTTCAGACATTCTTCAAATTCATAGAATGACAACAAAGTATGGCTACGTACAATCCATTCGGTTTTATAAACCACTCATGAATGACCTCACAAGCCATTGAAAACCAGATGACAATTTCAAATAGCTTTGATCTACAAACAAGGCTGTAAGACAGAAAGTTAAAATCGAAATACATGAAGTAAATCCTCAGTAGATATGAAAACATCCCATGGTAGTGAAGTCAATTAACATTAGTTATTAGGGCTTTCATGCACAGACTCATCTCTGATCGATGTGATCTCAATTCATATTTGGCAAAAAATACAAAAGCTGATCTTAGCAGTCATATTATTTTTCTTTGTACCCCTAAAATGAACATGAAAAACTAAATTAAACTTGGAGGCTCACATTTCCCAATCGGTATACAAAGCAACGGCATGTCAAACTTTCCAATTCACATATGCATTTAAATGAAATTGGATGAAATACCCCTAAATAAACACATACTGCTATGCCCAATGTTTCACAAGGCAGAAAACACTCAATGAATGAAACGGAGAGGGTAACAGCCAGGAAGGCCAGGGGTCTCCAAAGGGAGGAGATGGGGTGCAAGTGTCAAGACAGTTGTTATCTGTCACTTCCGAGGCAGGAGGAAACAAGCTGTTCTCTTTTTTCCCCTTCTCGATACAAATTTAAAAAGAGGTTTTCTCTTACAATTCTGTGTTGCTAGAATGACACCTGGTTCCACCTGAACGTCACTTTTCTCATACTTTGAGCTGACCAAGGCATTTTTCTTATGGAAAGGTATGCCTTAAGCTATGTGACTGTACTATGTATTTACCCTAGACTCTGTCTTCAAGTAGGTTCTGCCTAAAGGCTCAGAACTGACTTGACAAACCAATATGCTTTACTCATACATGGTTCTCCTGATCTATGTGAATGAAGCTATCTATTTGCTCATATCAATCGTTTCATGGCCCAGGATGACTCACCTGGTGCCACGGTCATCTCCATATATCTTGTGGGTGAGGGGTCTGCTACCATTCCTTTCTCTAATGAGTAGACTGCTAGTAGCTGGATAACGTCCAGCTAAAGATGAGTAGGGGGCACTCTTTCTGCCCCCTTCTGATGTCTATGTCAGAAGCTTTCTCTCTTTTATACGTTAATAAAACGTTGCGACACAAAAGCTCTGAGTGATCAAGCCTCATCACTGGCCCTGGGTTGAATTCTTCCTCTAAGGAGCCCAAGAATTCCAGCATCTTTCATGGTTAGACAACAACCTTTCCAAACAATGGTCTTTTCAAAAAAAATGATGATAAGTGATGAGTATGCAGATGTCTACGAATGAAATGGGACCCATATGTCAAACCACAGAAAAATATATCTTCCCTCAACATACATATAACACAATCAGGCCTTCATATGCATCGATTCGCCAACTATCAAGTCATACAAATATGGATGTAAAATATCACAATACATTCCAAAGTTTAAAAGTGATGGATGTTGACTTTTGCCTGCTGGTGCTTCTTTTGATGTCATCTCCATCATATTAGCTATGACAATGAATCATGTGCTGTGCTGAGTCACTTACATTGTGTCCAACTCTTTGGGATCATATGGACTAGGCCCCACCAGGCTCCTCTCTCCACGAGATTCTCTAGGCAAGGATACTGGAGTGGGTTGCCATGCTCTCCCTCAGGAGATCTTCCCGCCCCAGGGATCGAATCCATATCTCCTATGTGTCCTGCATGGGTATGTTCCGCATGTTGTTTACCACTAGAACCACCTGGGAAGCCCCAAGACACATGAACATCAGTGGATTTGGGGATCCACGGGGCATATACAGAACCATTCCTCCAACAAAACTGAAGAATGACTTGAAAATCTCAAACAAAACATGAGTATATGTGTTCACAAACTTCACGGAGCACGGGTTTCTTCGATCTGAAAACTGGCATCAATGAAGGACTGTGTGAAGAATGCTTCAAAGTCTATTTGGCAAACACAGCCTAAGTTGGCTATATTTAGTCCTCAGATGAATGGGATGTCATGAGTACTGGTCGTTTCAAATAAGTAGCATGTGAAGCTGTTTACACTTATTGGGATGCGTGGTATGCCACATTCACACATTTCAGTAGCATTGGTGCCAAAACGATACATTTCTCAGGGGAAGCTTCTACATGGACTCTTGGGATCAGAGCTCTAACTCATACACACATACTTTTCCTTTTCAAATGATCCTGCATGATAAGCAAACAAAACACTGGATGAACACCTAGACGGTGAGCTCTGTACTAAATGACTTTAAAGCCAGTAGATGGAATGAGCTGATGAGGAAGACTACAAACGAGTCATCTTCTTCAACTTGGTCAAACTGCTCACAGTCATACAAGTGAATGAAAAGTTGAGCCTGTTGTCATTCAATCCAGACGAAGTTCAAGGGAAGCTGCGATGCTCACTGCCCTTGAAGGAGTCCACGTGGAATGAAGAAGTACTGTGGGAAGTCTATTAGTAACCACCATGTCTTGGGTCCTCTGGATGACCTACAGAATTCTGGAGAGGTCAGGTGATGGGAGGCTCCAGTTCAGAGGTCCTACCAACCTCCCAGGATCCACTTCACTGGAATCCATCTCAGCTGAGTGATGTGTGTGCCCCCAAGAAGGATCCCAGTTCAGAATGCCGATGCAGGGAACACGGGTTCAAACCCTGTGTAGAAGATTCCACACGCCCAGGGACAACGAAGCCTTTGAACAACTCTTGAAGTTTGCATGCTCCAGAGCCCAAGTTCTGTGGTCCACAGCCCTCCGCTCTGCTCGCTGGATGCCGATCGACGGGGACCCAGGAGCCCACAAAACGAGCATTCCCAGCTGCAATGGCGAGCCCTGAAAGCACAGCCCGGAACCCCTGGCCCCGACGCGCCGCCGTGTTCCCTAGTTTTCTTTAATAAGCATGAATTGCTTTCATATTAAAAAGCACTTATTATTACACAAAAAACCTGTGCATTCCAAATAATAAAAGGGTTACTTTAAAACAAATTTCTCTTGACAAGTTTGAACTCTGATAATTTTCAAAAGATTTATAAAGAAATCAGAGAATGATTTAATCTACCAACCAATAAATGTCCTGGTCAAAGGAAACTGCCAAGTCATTTGTCATTATTTTATGAGCATTCCTTACACTCTGGGGTAGGTTCTCATTTCATTATCCAGTGCTTCTGGATTAGAGAGAGAAAATTACTTTCCAGGGTCACACATGAGTGGAACATAAAGAACTGGAGACCTCATCACAACCTGGCAAAGTGGAGGGTATAGGGAGGTCATATAGGATGTGCTTAACTGTGCGCATGTGTGCGTGCACATGTGCGAGCGTGTGTGTGTGTGTGTGTGTGTACGTGTATGCACACGTGCTCATCCCTCCCTTGATACCTTCATTTTCTTCTAAGGACTTTATTGCCCTTCTTTAGGGGCCCTGGGCAGAAATCATCACCCTGATCCAGAAAGGCAAAAGTAAAGAATTGCTGTTATCCCTTAAACTTAAGGGAATCCATTCATCCAGGTGGCTAACTCTATTAAATATTTAAATGTCAATGGTGTTTATGTCTAACAATGGGGGGGGTTTCAATTAAGGGAATTTGAGGTGATGGTTAGCAGGCAGTTTAGATGCAGGGGGTGAGGCAGGCTGTCAGGAGACATAGTTTCTTGCCCCTGAAATCAGGCTAGATTTCCGATCTGGAAAACAAAGAACAGCTTCAGTTCTCTTTAGTTACCTAGAAAGTTTCTGCTGACACTGTCTTTCAACTTTCTTTCTCTTTTGAACTTGACCTGTCTGTCCCTCCCCATCTGGGGGCCATAGCCCCAACCCAAATTTCTACCCATATTAATGACCACCACTTGCCTTTGAGTAGAACAGTAAATTTCATATGTATAGAGAAATGTAACCTTTGGTTTCTATACATGTATCTTCCCTAGTGGCTCAGGTGGTAAAGAATCTGCGTGCAATGTGGGAGACGGAGGTTCAGTCCCTGGGTGAGGAAGATCCCCTGGAGAAGGGAATGGCTACCTACTCCAACATTCTTGCCTGGAGAATTCCATGGACAGAGGAGCCTGGTGGGCTCCATAGGACTGAAAAGAGTTGTACATGACCAAGCGACTAACATTTTCACTTTTTTAACTTCATACAGGTATCTTAGGTGCCTAGAACTCCAGGAACGGACTGTAAATCATATTCAGCAGAAAATACCTAAGTCTTACAAGTCATTACCTATGAATATTTTAAAAGAAATTACTGCTTAAAATCAGTCAACTAACCAGTCAATAAAATTCTGACTCATTTACTGATTTTAAATATGCCTTTTTATTGACTCTTTGCGACCCTATGGACTGGAGCCTACAGGGCTTCTCCGTCCACGGGATTCTCCAGGCAAGAATATAAGAGTGGGTTACCATTTCCTTCTCCAGGGGATCTTCCAGACCCAGGGATCTAACTCCAGACCCAAGAATCGAACCCGGGTCTGCCACATTGGAGGCAGACGCTGTAACCTCTGAGCCACCAGGGAAGCCCCAACATGTAACTTAGGAATATTAATTTTGATGAATTGACCCAATTTTTTCTTCTACAAAAGGCGGCAAATGTTTCCTGAGGTTCCCTCAGAGGTCTGTGCTCACATTCCTTGGTCATATATTCCTCCTTCCTTTTACAGTATGTTTATGCTTAGACTTATCCTTTATGTAAACACAGATCCAAGCATTTTTCTTACTTTACCCATTTATTTTACCTAAAGGATACTTCCTCTTATTTCTCTTCATTTCTCAATCAAGAGTCTTATTTATACGCGAAGGTGAGCATGTTGTTATATGAATTGCTTTAAATTTTAAAAAATTTTTTAAAGAAAATAAGACAAATTGTTCAGAATATCAGCTTCTCAGCTGCAACAAGTGATTAAATCTGAGTCTTCTAAGTGCTAAGAGATTTGATAGGGAAAATAAACGTTTCTATGCAAAAGCTGTGATCCTGCCAGATACAGTACAGATAATTCAGTTTGCCTCTTGGTCCCCTGAAAAGGATGGAAGATATTCGGTTTGTTCACCACCCAGCCTCTGTGACATAAAGAGTGGGAATGTCCCACGTTTTCTGGCCCTGCATGACTGATTGCAAGATTCTCAAACATTGCTGGAATTTTTTTCTGTTTAAAAACATATAGAAATATAAGGTTAGAGTAGTCACATCATTCTTTGAGAATCCAGAAATGTTTTCTATAGCTTTGCTTAGAATGAGAATTCACAAATTCAAAATTTGATTTCATGTAAAAAGTTTTGTCTGTTGGTGATGCCCTCCCACTGGGATAAGCCACAGATCATGGAAGCAAGCTGAGAGGATGCTATGGTCCCTAAGTGGTTTCTACAAAATTGGTCCCTTATCAAAATTTTTTCTAAAGATGTTAACATAATGGCTATGAGGGTGACAAAAAAATTGTTGAAGGATAAAATGTGAAAGCCAAGTCATCAAATAGGCAGAGAAAGGAATCAAAGAGTCGTAGCTTTTTCTTTTGCATTGTAGTAAAAGTATTCTTGCCTGGAAAATTCCATGCAAAGAGGAGCCTGGTGAGCTACATGGAGTCACAGAGTCGGACATGACTGAGTGACTAACACACACATAAATACATGTAATATAATGTTAACAATTTTAACCATTTGTAATTGTATGATTCGTCGCATTAAATATATTTACAAGGTCGTGCAGCCACCCACATGCTCTATACTCCAAACTTTGCCATCATCCCCAGCATAAACTCTGTATCCATTAAATAGTAACTCCTCATTCTCCCCGCCCCCAGCCCCTGGCAACTCCTATTCTGCTTTCTGCCTCTTTGAATTTGCCTATTCTAGGTACCTCAGTATAAGTGGAATCATATAGTATGTGGCTTTTTATGTCTGGTTTGTTTCACTTAGCATAATGTTTCCAAGGTCCATCCGTGTTTTGGTATGTAGCATAATTTCATTTCTTATGACTGAATAAAATTCTATTATATATATACACACACACATGACACTCTGTTTATTCATCAGTTGATGGACACTTGACTTGTTTCTACTTTTGGTTCTTGTGGATAATGCTGCTGCTTTCAATTCTCTTGGATATATACCTCAGAAGTGGAACTGCTGAGTCATACAGTAGTTCTCGGTGTTTAAATTCTGCAGGAACTGTTCAATTGTTTTTCACAGTGACTACACCATTTTACATTCCTATTAGCAATGCATGAGGATTCCAATTTACCTATATCCTTGACAACGCTTATTTTGTTTTCTGTTTGTTTTATCCTAGTAGATAAAATGTGATAACTAATTGAAGTTTTCATTTGCATTTCCCTAACAACCAATGGTATTCACTTTTTATGTACTTATTGACTGCTTATTTTCTTTAGAGAAATATTTATTCAAGTACTTTGCTCACTTCCAAATTGGATTTTTGTGTCCTTTTTGTAGGTGGTTGCTTTTCAACGCGTTGCTTTACTTCTAACCAACAGCACAGGCACCGTCTTCTATCTACCTGAAGCCACCCACTAGCTCACACCGTACTTTAGAAGTGCACACAGGTTTGCAATGCCCTATGGCCTTCCTTCCCAGCACTGTCCTGTCTTCATGGAAGCTGGGGAGCGCAGGTGCACCTGCAGCAGGAAAGAAGGAACATCTTCGGGGGGGCCTGGATGTTGCAGGAGCCACAAAACCTGACAAGAGAAGTAGAGATGAGAGGCAAGCCCCCTTTCACTCCACTGCGGCTCTCTTGCAACCAGGGTCTTGTCACACTATTCATGGGTCCATTGCTTTTTGGATCTTCTTGCCTTTTTTCCTTGGTTCTCATGGAGCCTTAATTTTTAATGTGCCTAATCAGCAGGTGAATGGATGATGTGATGAAAAGTTTCCTCTCGCTCTGGATTTCAAAAGTAGACAAAGGGGTTTGTGGTAGACTGTGGTAGGTTATTACAATGGTGGCCCCAGAATCATGCCTTCCTAGGAGCACACCCTTGCACAGTCCCATCCACACTAGCTCTGCAGCAGCCAGGGGGTCTGCCTGGGGTCATTAGCAACCATAACGCAGTTAGAAGTTTGAATAGCACTTGTGCATTCAGGTTTGCTCTTTTCAGGCTGTGGCTGGAACCTTGAATTTGCCATGTGAACAAGCCCAAGTCCACCTACTGGAGAAACCATGGAGGAAAACAGAGGTGCTCCAACCAACAACCAGACATGTGAGTGGGACCATCTTAGATGGGGGGGTCTTCGGGCACCTGCGGCCACATGGTCAAGCACAGGTGAGCCCAGCCCAAGTCACTACTAACCCACAGAATCATGAGCAACAGCAGAATCATTGTTTTAAGCCAAAGTTTTGAGAGTGTTTCTTATTCAGGAATGCATAACTGGCTTGCACTCACTATATTTAAAGAGCTACAAATCAATAAGAAATGGACAAAACTCCAAAGAAAAATGGACAAAGCTTGACTAGGCATTTCACACATCTCACAAAAAGATAAATGTAAACATGCAAATAACCAATAAACATATGAAAAAGTGTTCAATTTTCATTATGCATCAGGGAAATGCAAATTAAAATGATACTGAGATCTTCAACAGAATGGCTAAACTTAAAAAGACAGAAATAATTAAGTGTTGGTGAAGATATAGAGTGATAGTGATTCTCTTAGATTGCTGGTTTCCTGTGGGAGTGGAAATTGGCACGATTACTTGGGAAACCTGCCTGTCTGTATTTACTAAAGATGAATATATACGTAGCTAAGGCTCTGGATTTCTCTTGAGTATCTACCCACAGGTGCTATTATATGTTTAACAACTACCCTTCTGGGAACAATAAAAAGAACAAGAAATAAAAGCCCCAATTTGTAGCATTTGTTTATTTCCATCATATAAATATTCTCACTGTGTGATTTTAAGCTACCGCCTGACATCAGTGAGCACAAAATGGGAACAAATGGGAACAACTGGCTTTGTAAGCTGGTACAAGCTAGTTCCAGAACACCAATGTATATACTTAACAGAGAGAGAAATAGGTACAAGAAAGCTCATAGCAGCAAAATACCTTAATGCCCATGGACAGTGGAATAAATTGTGGTGAATCCACGTTTTTCAATGGTTCAAACAAGGAATGAACTACAACTATGTACAACAAATATGAATGTATTTTATAAATATAATGTTGACTGAAAGCTGCTGCTGCTAAGTCACTTCAGTCGTGTCCGACTCTGTGTGACCCCATAGACGGCAGCCCACCAGGCTCCCCTGTTCCGGGGATTCTCCAGGCAAGAACACTGGAGTGGGTTGCCATTTCCTTCTCCGATGCATGAAAGTGAAAAGTGAAAATGAAGTCGCTCAGTTATGTCCGACCGTTCGCGACCCCATGGACTGCAGCCTACCAGGCTCCTCCGTCCATGGAATTTTCCAGGCAAGAGTACTGGAGTGGGGTGCCATTGCCTTCTCCATGACTGAAAGCAGTCAGACATAAAAGAGTACAAATGTTAATGATTCCATTTACACAAAGTTAAAAACCAGGTAAGATTAGTTTATGTTGTTAGAAGTTAGTATTGTGGTTAACTTTGAGAAGAGGACAGAGACTAAAAAAGTAGTGGTTTGAGCGGGGCTTCTGCTCTGGAAAGTGGGTAATACTCTGTTTCTTCACTTAGATGCTGATTACAGAGCTATGTAGTAAATTTGGAAAAATCCTTATAATTTACTGACTATTCTCTATGTATGTTATATGTCAACAAAGGATCAGAAAAGAAGAAAAAACCCTGCCCACTCAACAGATTCAATAGCTTCGTGATAAGTCTATTTAGTAAGTAAGCCACTCTGAAGGCACATCTAGACTCAAGCCTAAAAGCTCTTAAATAGTTCAGAAAAACGAAAATAGAAGTTTTCTAGAGGTCATGAAGGAGAAGGCAATGGCAATCTACTCCAGTACTCTTGCCTGGAAAATCCCATGGACGGAGGAGCCTGGTTGGAGAAGGCGATGGCACCCTACTCCAGCACTCTTGCCTGGAAAATCCCATGGACGGAGGAGCCTGGTGGGCTGCAGTCCATGGGGTCGCTAAGAGTCTGACACGACTGAGCCACTTCACTTTCACTTTTCACTTCCATGCATTGGAGAAGGAAATGGCAACCCACTCCAGTGTTCTTGCCTGGAGAATCCCAGGGACGGGGGAGCCTGGTGGGCTGTTGTCTATGGGGTCGTGCAGAGTCGGAAACGACTGAGGCGACTTAGCAGCAGCAGCAGCAGCAGCAGCAGCAGTGGTCATGAATCCAGAGAAGATGCTTTATTTGCCCAGCTGTTATTATAAGCCAGAGGGATGTTTTTGGAAGGGAAATTTGATCATCTCTGATTCCAAAGTAAGACACTTCCGGGACTTCCCAGCGCAGTGACAGCAAAGCCTGCCATCTTTCCCCAGATCCAGGAGGCCTCCCGGATCGCGTACCTGCCTGTCTCTGCCTCGGCGACCGGTCACACCGGTTCCCTGGCTTTCAATGCTGCAGAAGCACAGGTCTTCCCTCAGTTCCCCAAGCCCACCCACCCCTCTCCCTGCCCTTCATCGCCTCACCTTCGTGTCTGCTGCTCCCTCTGCTGGGGTCCTGTCCCCATGACTTGCTACTTCTCTCTCTCCCTCTCTTTCTTGCCTTTGGTCCATTTCAGCATCACTTCCTCCACACCTCTTTAAACCATCTTGTGTAAAATAGGCCCGCCATCATTATTAATCTCTATATGATATTCTTGTTTCTTTCTTTTATGGCACACACTATCTTATCTTATCTTATCTTGACGACTTGTCTTCCTCACTGGTATATTATCTTCTATAAAGGCAGAGTCTTTGTCAGTCCCATTCATGGCTATATTTCCTGAATGCTTGCACATTTGGTGTTGCAGAAATACCTATTTGCTACATAAATCAATGAAGTCAGCAGTGGCTCTAAATTAACTGGAAAGAAACCAGGTCAAAGTGGAACACAGCAAACAAACAGCAGGTGCTCCCTTAATATGGTTTCCAAAGGACGATTTAGATTAGATGGGTACTCAGCTAGGAGTTGGAGAAGGAAATGGCAACCCACTCCAGTACTCTTGCCTGGAAAATCCCATGGACAGAGGAGCCTGGTATGTTACAGTCCATAGGGTCGCAAAGAGTCGGACATGACTGAGAGACTTCACTCACTTCACTCACTCAGCTAGGAGTAACGGAGTTTGCGGTTATTTCTCCTCTAATGTCTCTTTGGGGACAGGCTTGCCTATAAGTCTTGGCAGTAAACAGATATGTCCCTCCCAAAGGCATGGTTCCTTCCCCTTCACAGAGCAAGCGTCCCTACAATAGCCTTGGACACTTGTCTATTGCAAACAGAGACCTCACAGGGAGAGTGTTTAGAGGAGCCCTCCCGAAAGATGGGAGAATGTGAGAAAAGAAGGACACCAGTACAAGCCACTTACAGAAGAGGCTGTGAGAATCTTCACTCTGTAAGCTCCTGCCTTGAGTTTTGGAGAGGCAGCTCCAAGGTCAGGCATCTCTCTGGCATTTGGTGTTCATTCATACAGATGGCCCTTGATACCAGCTAACACAGGAGAACACGACTGCTCAAATGGGCTGTGCTTCACTTAAGGGAACCACTACCCTGAATCCTGTGCATCTCAGAAAAGGATTGAGATTCTTCATCAGTAAGGTGGAAGAGTGAGTGGAGACATGGCCCAGCTTAGGAGTGAATAACAGGCATGAGCAAGAGAACTCCGAGCCTTGCTGCGAAGTCTTAGCCATTGTGTCAGAGCAGCTGGGCTGACTTGTGCTGAACACAGTTTGCCAGAAATCAGTTAGCCACAGGTAGGAACAACGGCCTCTCCTTCCTCAAGGAAGTTGGTTTAGACTTTTTACTTCCTTGCATATTTATGCACACTTTGTAATCAAAATCATTGGTACCTCTACTTAGAACACTCTTCACCTACATTCTTTCATAGCTAGAATTTACCATTCAGGTCTCAGCTCAAATGTCATCTCCTCATCGAGGCTTGAACCTGTAGGAGCATTTCCAGTCTCACATAAGCTGCTCTATCACACAAGCCTATCTAATGACCTTCATAACATCTGTTATAACATGAAATCCATCTATGTGATTTGTTTCTGCAGTTGTTTGTCCCCATTTATCAGATCATAAATTCCACAAGAACAAGAACTTTGTCATCATCATCACCTCAGTGTTTAAAACATCCTAAGAGCTCAATAAATTTATTCATTAAAATACTGGAGATTTAAAAAGTCACTCCATAATGTAAAATGGTTCAGTCACTTTGGAAAAGTCTGACAGTTCTTCAAAAGATTACATATAAGTTACCAAATGACCCAGAATTCCACTCCTAGGTATATATCAAAGAGAAAAGAAAAACTTGAATATGAACATTTATAGCATAATTATTCATAATATACCAAAAGTAGAGACAACCCAAATTTTTATCATCTGATGAAGAGATGAATAAAAGATGATGTATCCATATAGTGGAATATCATTTGGCAATAAAAAGGAATAAAGTGCTGACATATACTACAAAATGGATGAAACTTTGGAATATTATGATTGGTGAAGAAGCCATTCACAAAGACCCATATTATATGATTCCATTTCTATAAAATGTTCAATAGGCATGCCTATAGAGACAGAAAGAAATTAGTATGTGTTTAGGGCTAGAGAAGTTGGCTGGAAGTGAGGAGTGATTGCTAATGGGTATAGGATTTCTTTTGGGGTGATGAAAATGTCCTAAAATTGACTATAGTGATGGCTGTAAACCACTCTGAGTATATACCAGAAACCACTGAACCATATACTTTGAGTGAATTGGATGACATATAGATTCTTATGTCAAAAAGCTAGTATTAGAAGTCTATGTTTAAGAAAAAATATTTAACAATAAAAAACTATCATAAAATCACTCAACCATACATGATACCTGAAAGTATTCATTCATTCAATCTTCCAAACATGTATTCATCAGCTGCTTTGCAGCAGGCTCATGGCAAAATGAGGGAGACACAGATCAACAACTATGATCTCTACTCTCAGGAACAAATAATCTACTGACTACTGTTTGTAATTTTTGTGCCCACTCCCCACCTTATTTCTCATTCTGTAGGAGAAACCTGATTACAAAAAATGAGGTGGAGACTGCTATTTGTTGAGTAAAATCTGCATCGTCTTTTTCTCAGGCACACAACTAGATTACATGTCCTAGCTTCCCTTGCAGTTGGGTGACCTTTGTAACTAAGAGTTAGCTAATAGTTTGTAAGGCTAAAGAACAGATCTTCCAAGTCTGATACATCTTCTGCCTGCTCCTACAGGCATTTCCTCCCTTCCTCCAATGGAATGAAAATAAGCAAGCTGCTCTTGGAAGCTACATGTTGCAAATGGCAAAGTCTTCACCAACTTGAGCCCCTGGATGACTCTGTGGAGGCAAACTTCCCAAGCTGACCTATAACTTCACTCTTATGCTAGGAAGAAATGCACCACTGACACTAAAGCAAAACCTAGTGTTACCCTAACAAACACACTGGGGTATAATAAGATAGAAATACTGTAGGCTGTGAGGCCCCATTCAGTCCGGTAAAAATCTAGGCTTATATCACATTGATAAGTGATCACTTTATCTAGCTTTCATTAGACATGTGTTATTGCCTTTATTGAGGAGGGCATGGCAATCCATGCCAGTATTCTTGCCTGGAGAATCTTCATGGACAGAGGAGCCTGGTGGGCTGCTGTCCATGGGATTGCATGAGTCGGACACGACTGAGCAACTAAGCACAGCACAGCACATTGTCTTTATTACTTAACCCTGGTTTGGTTTTTTTCTGTCCCTTGAAACTCTTGCTGTTCCTTGAAACTCCTGCAACCAGGTACCCGGAGTGACACTGGTACGGGAGAAGGTAGTTGTGGTTAAATACAGTGGTCCAGGCAGGTAATGCTAAAACATAAAGGCAAACAAACAAAACATCGTGGTGTTCATACGTAAATTATCTAGAAAACACTGGGTTGATCCCCTAGCAAAAGCACTGCCTCATCTAGCCTTCTCCATTTTCCTTCCTGATTTATTTTCCCAGTATACCTTTCATTTTTTCCTGCTTTTTGACTAACCTTGATAGTAATTTAAACTCGTTTCTGCTCATTTTATCATACTAGATGGTAAAAGATACTTTGGGATAGAGTCTAACTCAGGGATTGCAAACAAACTTTGATATTTGTTCAAATAAGCCCACTTTAGGAAGGCCAAGTTGCCATGAAAATATCATCAAGCATTTAAGAAAACAAGCAAACAGGGAAATGAACAAACAATAACAACGGTCCCAGTGTCTATTCATTTGTGGGAAAAATTGAAAATCATTTCCCATTATAATTCCTGCACTTACGCCAAGACCCAAATTCTTCCACCTGCACAGAAACAAGAGATTATAAAATTATGTAAACATGGGCAATTCTGCTTTTTGAATTACTTTTCCCACAGGCCACCAGGTGTTTAGCTCTGTGTTCTAACCATCAAGGGCTTCCCAGGAGGCTCAGCGGTAAAGAATCCACCTGCAATGCAGAAGACGCAAGAGACAGGGGTTCAATCTCTGGGTCGGGAAAGTCCCTTGGAGGAGGGCATGGCAACCCACTCTAGTGTTCTTGCATGGGAGAATTGCATGGACAGAAGAGCCTGATGGGCTGAGGTCCAAGGGGTCACAAAGAGCTGGACACGACTGAAGCAACTTGGCACACACAACCATCAGAGGGTCAGGGAAGAGGAGAAAGAATCTGGGAGGGGAAAACATGGCCAGGGCAACTGGCACCAAGGTTCTAGCTCTGGACAGAGTGACCAGAGTCCCTGTGCCTGAGATTTCCCAACAATAGCTAAAGATTAAAAAGAGCAGCCAGGGATAGCTTAAGCTAACACCAAAGAAGATGTCCAGAAAAAGCATGGGGGAAAATGAAAACTGATGCAGAAAATAGAGAAGATCATATCTGGTCCACACTCAAGGGTTTTGCTGCCCCTCTGGAGCTCTTATTGTTCACGGGACTTTCAAAACAGAAGGTTGACAGTACTTGCCTGGCGGTCCAGTGGTTAAGACTCTGTGCTTCCAATGCAGGAGGCATGGGTTTGATCTCTAGTCAGGGAACTAAGATCCTACGGGCTGCCCAGTGCAGGCAAAAAGTGAAAATTTAAAAACAAACAAACAAAATAGAAGGCTGTCGAAGCTACAGTTCCAGAGTGCTATGAAACAGACATTAGACGAGAAAGAGACAGGAGTCTGAAGGCGTGCGTTTATGAGGTTTTAAAAAGTCATGATCTCCATCACAAACTGAAGCTGAGTAAGTTTCCGTGTGATCTGGGGGACCTAGCACTCACCTACACTGCTGGTGGGAGTGTGAATCGTACAGTCTTTCTAGAGGAAAATTTGCCACTATGTGTCAACCGCCTTAAAATACTAGCTAATTCTCCATTGCTTCAGTTGCAAACTCTGCCCTCTGATCTAGGTACTACATTTCTAGCAATTTATCCCAAATTTTAAAATGAAAGACAACAGGGTTTTCTTGTTGGAATTTTCACAGTTACAGTGTATTATCTGGAAAATATGACATAACAGTGTGATAGTAAGGAAACATTTAGAGATTTTGACACTTACTAGGTGGTCTGTTTAGCTCTCTATCATTATCTGTGCTATTTAAGGGCGCTCTTTCACAATTCTGGAGAGAAGTTCACATGTAGAAAACAAACAGTAATGCAAATTATTCCTGTTTGTAAAAATACAAATCGTGTCTGGTGGAAAACAACTGATTATTTCCCTGTGGATGCCGATCTTTTTTTTTTTTTTTTTAACCAGTTTTGCATCTATTTGTAAATTTATTTCAGTACTCTTTATCTAACTCTAAACGTCTGAGATAATTTGAGGTTTTTTAAAACTGGTTGTAATAACTTCCTGGTTCTTCATTAATTAATGAGATAAAATCTTTGACATACATTTGTTTTAAACTTGTATGGGAGTCATGATTTTACCCTTTTTAAAATGTACCCTTTACTATGGAGATTAGTTAAACATGGAGATTATATGGTACATTCATATAATGGGATGCAACATAGCCTTAAAAGTTGTTGCTACGGAAGAACATTTGATACAGAAACAGCAAGTCAAGCTGCAGAACTAATATACAGTATATAAGCACAGAACAAGAGTTCTTCTCATATAAAAATGTAAATATAAATATGTAAATATATATAGATGGGGTTCAGGACACATTACCCCAAAATAAAAATTAAAAAACATTTTTAATTTAAAAAAAAGAGGAGAAGGGGACAGCAGAGGATGAGATGGTTGGATGCCATCACCGATTCAAAGGACATGAGTTTGAGCAAACTGTGGGAGATGAGGAGGGACAGGGAATCCTGGCGTGCTGCAGTTCATGGGGTCGCAAAGAGTCGGACACGACTTAGTCACTAAACAAAAACCACCTTGGCCTATTAAATAGTTTAAGCTGATGGAGTTGAGAAAACAGCAGAAGCAGAAAGATATTTATGACACTCCCCTGCCCTCTTTCCGGGAAGCAGTCCTAAGACCCTCCTGTGACAGGTACCCTGACTGTACCCAGAGGAAGGGAGCCTCCTTAGCTCCAGGATGGAAGTGCTCAGAGAAGACTGAATACGCAGGCCTTGCTAAATCTCCCCTACTTCACCACACTTAGCTCCTATTCTTGCCCTATAATATTTCTCCACAACCTTCCACTCTTCACCAAACCTAGAATAAAACCATTCAATTCAGTTGTTTCTTCAGGTCTTCATTTCTTTATGAAGGCTCATGGAAAACTTGTATTGCAAGTGAAACTATTAGGCTTTCAGTCGTGTCCAACTCTTTGCAACCCCATGGACTATAGCCTACCAGGCTTCTCTGTCTATGGGATTCTCCAGGCAAGAATACTGGAGTGGGTTGCTGTGCTCTTCTCCAGGGGATCTTCCCAATCCAGGGATATAGAACCTGGGTCTCCTGCATTGCAGGCAGATTCTTTACCATCTGAGCCACCAGAGAAGCCCCAGAAACTTGTATTAAAGAAATCCACAGGCTTTTCTTCTGTTAATCTGTCTTTGTTAATTTAATTCCAGATCAACTGAGGGATCCTAAGAGGACTGAGGAAAAGTTTTTCCTTTCCTACTAAATATGTATACGTGTGTATAAACATAAATGTGACATACGGGTATATATTTCAGTTCTGGAGTAATATACATCAAGATAATAACAGGGATTGTCTCTGGAAATGAAAGTAGAAGTATTTCATTCTCCTATACACTTAAATGTATTTTCTTGTTTTTTTTGAAATTAATTACACTTTTACACCAAAAAAGTGCATTTTAAAAAATGCAGTGGGATGGGCCAGAACATGTTTATCTAGTGCTGATTTATTTTCAGATTTTAAAACTCAATCCCTCCTGTGCACATTTGCTTGGACAGTCCAGGTTTCTGCCTGATGTTGCCATATGCATAACAAGAGCCACTTTCATTCTTTAAACTGTCCCAGTTTGAAAGGAAAACAATTTATGGTAATTTTACTTCTGTGATATAAGATCACAAGATTTGAAGCATGTCATTCCTGACTGCAGGAAGTAAGCAGTATAAAGAGAAGTTCGAATATCTGCAAGCAATTTCATAATTCATCAGTTCAAAATCTGAATTTTACCTTATCCGAAACATATTCTTGCAAAAAACACATGATGCTTGCCTTAACAGATTGCACAATTGAATTCCAAGTTGAGTTAATTGTCTGAATAAATGGGGTGAATGATCACAGAATTTCCTGCCATTTACATCTACTAACATTTACATTGGAGCAGAGAGTCCTCAAGTCAATTGAATATTTTAGCAGGAAAAGTGTTCCAGAAGAAAAATACCTATGCTATAAAAACTGCTCTTAATAAAAGAAAAAATTTTTTTCCTGTGTAAATTTTACATAACTGCAAACAACATATAGATTTTAGGACAGAGAAGAGACTTCAGATGTAAAGCAGCATTTATCTTGTCTGCACAGAGATTAGAGTGATGCCTTTACAAATCCACTGCCAACCCCATCTGAGGCTCTCCCAGCGGGGAACCAGCCGTTTCAGAAAGTAGCTTTTCAAATGTAAAGCAGGTTTTTTTTTTTTTTTTCCTTCCCTCTGCCTTCTTCCCCCTGAAAGGAGACAACTTAAAGTCTTAAAAATTCCACCCCGAATTGTTACAAGGCCATTTGTAAGGGCTGAGTCCAGTCTGGACCTTAGGCCATGGTCTTAATTCTGGCTGAAGCCTTACAAGGCGGGAGATCGATTTTTATAAGCTCAGAGTTGTATATTTTCCAGAATCCTCTTTCACCATATTAATATTACAGCGGAATCAGATAGGGAAACTTTTCCTTTATCTGAGAGATAGTGGAGTTGGTCTGATCCTCTGTGCTTTCTAAGCTAGATGGGGGAAACTTCATAATAAAGTAAAACCTCCTTTTGTTCATGTATTTTGTCATAAAGGCAGCACAAAGATTCCCTGAACTTTTTAAAAACAGAAATATTCTAACATTATTAATTTTTCATGTCATTTGGTTTCTAGACACTTGGAGAATCAAAGATACATCTTAGGTTATCTAATAAAAAAACATGGAAGGAAGGGAGGGAGGCAGAGAGGGAAAAGAATAAGTTTGAAAAGGAAAAGAAAAAAGGAGGGGGAGCAAATAGCTGATTCAATCACTAAGCAAAATAACTAAGGCAGGCTGAGAAATTTTTTACACACCACTGAGTTACCAGTGCTCCAAAAAACTGAAGGGATTTCAACCAGAAGCATAGTTTTTCTTGCTCTGTGATTTTCTGTGGCTGGACTTTAGTCAATGAAGACAGCTCAAAAGACAGTGGAAGCACAACAAATATAAAAGGAATGTTCATGAAGCAGAAGTGCCATCCCCAGGTAAGATTTAATCATTTTGTGGAAAGCCCAGCTGGAGTCCACAGCAGCAGATCAGCTCTATCTCCCCTGAATCTGTGAGCCTGGGTCAAGTTCTAAGTGTTACTGGAGCATCATGGCTTAGGTTAAGGACAGTTGCACATAATGAGGCAACTGAGCCAGTATTAAATGCTTTGGTAAGAGCTGATCATTCAATGACTTATGTGAATTAAATACTCTGTGTTGTGGTTCCAGAGGTGCTGGGCAATACGAATGTATCCTGTTATCCTTGAAACAACTCCGTCTCTGGCCAACAGGGACTGATGTCAGCGCCTTCCCAGTGTGGAGCCAACAGATGATTTATAGGCCAAGAGGGAGAAGAGTGTCTCGTTGCCTGTAACAAAGACTATTTTCAACTCTCTCAGTTGAGAAAATTCTACTTTCTGGCTCAGGCATCATGTAGATTAATACGCTTCCTAAAATTGCAATGACTCACTAGGCTCTGTGCTCGGAATGGGCGGCATGCTTTGTTTGCACATCTCTCTTCGAGAGGGCCGTTTCATCCCACAGCCTCCAGAGAAGTCCCTTCAGCCACCCACACACCAGACAACCAGAGGAAACCTGTTTAGGGGCTGTCAAGGAAAAAAAAACCCAAACAGAGCAAAGTGTAAACTCCTTTACGATTGAAGAAAGGCTTTCGTGACCAAAAGGTAAACTAGTGCAGAAAACATTCAACTTCTTTTGGTCTTTTCACGGTATATGCTCAGAGAACTGCCTTTATGAGTTGGTTACAGTTTTCAGGCCTCTTCCCCCCAACCCTTACATTTGGTGGGAGGGGGTTTGGCATTAATTGGAACACCTGTCAGTCTCAACAAAGGTGGTGAAAAGAGAGAGACATGGAAACACACACAGGCCCTGAGAATGAGAGTGCTCCATCTCACAGAAAAGCAATTTCAGCCTTGGCTCTTCAGGGATGAAGAGAGAAGAGAGGTAATGTTCACGTGTCTGCCTTGGACAGAGTGTTGGCACATAAATTATCTCATTTAACAGGTTTGACTCAGTGACAGAGAGCGGGGACCATGAGCAAATCCCAACTTGTGCACATCGGGGAAACATGAGATCTTTCCCAAAGACAGCTGGGTGAGATGGAAAGAGAGAGACAGCTGGGCACAGTAATGCGACCAATAGGAAAAAAAAGGGAAAATGTTGAGAGGGAAATGAGATTCTAGCGAAAATATTTGCCCAGGCCACACCCAGCTTGAGAAGGTACCCAAAGCCCTGGGAAGCTGGGTTTGGTTCTGGGTGTCCAGGAAACTCATCATAAGTCCTCAGCAGTTCACCAGATAGGAAAAGTTGTATTTGGGGTGTGGGGAGAGCTCTCCAAGCTCACCATTTCCCTGGGGATAGATCTCTGTGGCCTCCTTTAGAGAATGTGGGCTGCCCGTCTCATCCATCTCTCCAGCCCTGGTACCTAGCTGGGCACCCGGCAAATTAAAGCAATTCAATACATGCTTATTGAATCAGTGCCACGAATAGTTGAGCATAACACTTACCTGCCATTTGAAAAATTGGGGCATCCTCTCTCACAATAAATTCACTCAATAGGAATGGCTAAAAAAGAGAAAACTGGAGACTGGGAAGAGGGAAAAAAGATGCAGTGACTTACATGGTATGCTAGCAGTAAGTGGGTTTGCAAAGTGGTTTGGAGGCATTGGACAGGACAGAGGCTGAAGGAAGGTATATTTTTGATGCCCTGGAATTGTACTCCTGAGAACTGTCCTGGATTTAAATGAGGGGTGTTGGTCTTTTATTTCCGTTCACATGTATGGAGTGCCCTTTTCTGTGCGGGGCTTGAGGCTACGACAGAAAAAACTCTTCTTTCTCCTCTCCTGGCACTCGCATTCTAGATGTGAAGACTGGCAAGATATATGAATCAAAAATAACTCTCTACATAGCCAGGATACAAGGTGGTGACGGCGGGGGTGTACGGTGTGTGTAATGTGTGTTTTTGTGTGTTGTGTATGTGTGAGGTGTGTGTGTGTTAGAAAAGGCATCCCTGGCTCTGGACAGGTTGGCTCCAGGAGGCCAAGGAGTCCCATGAGTATGTCTTCTGTGTTATGTGCCCTCGAATGAGACCATTGACAATAAAACTTAAGCCTCTTGACTTTGTACATGGTGGGGAAATGGCAGAATGGTCATATAAACACATTAAATCTTTTTTTGAAGGAGGGAACAAAGCAAAGTTGAATGAAAATAATTTTTTTTTTTCCGGCAGGGAGAAGGGTTTGAATCTATTCATTTTAGACACGTACGTCGAATCCTAATATGCAGTAGACTCTGTGTCTGTTGTAAATGAACGAGAGACCCTCCTTGATATCCTAGAATTTGAAACTTACAAACTTAGACCAGGGCTCACAAACTCAAGTGCCCGCTGGCTGAGTAAAGGATGAGATGGGGGCCACCTGGAGGTGCCTGTCGTGTCGAGGTGTTGGGGGTGAGCCACAGCAGCTCACTTCCTGGGCCTGTTGCTGTTGGCCATGCAGACCCACTGATGCCAGTTTGTTACTTTTGTGTTAGACAATTTTAGTAAATCATTATTTCAAAAAGAATCATCAGGGTACTACCTGAAGCCCTAAAGGGGGTCCCCTACACTAGCTAGAGAAGGCCTCCCTGAAGCATCTACATTGAAGTTACCATATGCAGGAGAGAACTTCTTATATTATTTGATTTTCTTTTCAGGTTGAC
Source organism: Budorcas taxicolor (assembly GCF_023091745.1). NCBI lineage: Eukaryota > Metazoa > Chordata > Mammalia > Artiodactyla > Bovidae > Budorcas > Budorcas taxicolor. Next base: position 24,321,146 of record NC_068918.1, read on the forward strand.
TTTTGTGGCTAGAATCCGTTTTGTGTTTTCCTTTCCTCCTCCTATTCCTTCCACTTATTCAAACTGAGAGTCGAGTTTCTGTTTCATTACCTCAGAGAAAATATGACAGGGCCAATGCAGAATTAGCTTGCAAATCTTTCTGGCTTTTACTTTCCCAAAGCTTCACACCTTAGGAGTAATTAGCAGATAAGGTAAAAGGAAGAAAAGATTTTCCAGTATATGCAGAACCTTGGATATCCACAGGACAAAATACCACTAATTTCATGCCCCAAGCGAGAAAGAAACACCTCCCAGAGTGGGAAGAGGTACGGGAAGGAAAGAAGAAACAATAATGGGCTTCAGAGCAGTAGGGATCCCAGCCTGGCACCTAGCCACTGCTGGTTCTTCTAGACAGAGGGGTCTGTAGACAGCTTAAAGGATACAGCTGAATCCCAAGTGCAAGGGGCCATGCAGACAAGAAACTCAGTGAAGACTACATCTCCTGGTTACCCATGACCACAGAACCTCTGTACCATCCCTGACCGGGGAAAATATTTTGGAACCGTGGCACAGCTCTAATGGGAGAGGAGAGCCCCAAGGGCAACTGAGGTGAGGTTTTCTTCCTCCTCATCAGTGGGCAGCTAAGGTTAACACAGAGTGAGTCACAAAATGTGTGAAGATGCGTTATGTCCTCCAAATCTGAGGATGTGGCTTGACATTGAAACCCACTATAATTCTTGGTTATAGGCATCATACACTGACGTGTCCATGTTTTCATATTAAGTCCTTTGGAACTCTTCTTTTTTAAAAATACAGCTATGGAACATATTTTTCTTTTTTTTCCACTGAAGACAATTCCTGCTTCTCCCTCCCTAAAAATTCAGCTGCAGGGTATTCTTGTCCTTTGAGGGACTGATTCGCAGGAGGAGTGGAGTTGGGGCACTTATCGTCTTTTCAGCGTGAGGTCTCTGGATGCTGGTGAGAGAAGGCTTCACATGGTATATTATCCGCCTTTAACAGAGTCGTTAAGAAGGATTCCATGCTGTGGTAAAGCTCAGGCACGCCTCAGACTGCATTTCCAGAAAATCTGACCCATGCGTGGTAGGGCCAGGTACCGCATCATCTGGAAACACTTTTGAAAGTCACGTTCTTAATAAGTATTTTAGGACACAGGCTCAACAGGACTGCCACAGGCAAACCCTCCTGTGCGGGGGCCTCTCGTGGTATATGGTACATGCTACGTTGTGATCTCCTTTCTGCGCTTTGTCAGGAAAACATCACATCCGAAAAAGTTACTAGAAACTTCTCTTTTCTACATGACCCAGAGGAATCTGAACCAATAATGAAGGTGAACCTTGTGCTGATGTGTGTGCAATTCCATAAGGTCTTTGCTGGAAGATTCACTCTCCCAAGATGGGTGTAGAGAGAGACAAATTTTTCTCTGTTCCTTGATACTGAAAGATTAGGGAAAAGAATGAAAGTTCAGAGAAGAGAGAATATTTTTAACTCTTGCTTATAAGAAAAACATAAAATGAATGATGAAAAAAATCACACAAAAGAAAAGAAACAGTAAAAGATCACAGTAGGAAGATGGATTTACAGTAATTTGCAAAACACTTCTATTAATTTTCAATTACTTGCAGAGTGGCTTGTAGACCACAGGCCTACAGAGCCCTATTCTAGGAAGGCATCTCTAGAGAGTTTGGCTCTTCTTGAACTAACTAGCTTGGGATTCTAGGTGACAAGAATTTGTTGGGAAGCACATGCTTTGGCTTCCAGGGACGTATTTTAAAGTGGGTGTTTTTTGATAGCCACTGTTGTGTACCTGTCTCTACTCATAGCGTTGTCATTTCACAGGATCCATCCAATTTTTCTCTAAAAAGCAATTTCCTCTTTCATGCAGGTCTTAGCACTAAGAAAAATTTTGCTCTGACACTGTCACCCTCTATCATCAATAATGGTTCTCAAATATCCGGGTGGACTTTAGCTCTAATCTTAACTTTGAAACGTGGAATTTTAACTTAAATTGTGACCACAAAACACACAAGGACATGCTACCCAATCGTTTGCTATCTATCACTATCTGTCATGAGTTTTAAAGCCACCTAACAAGCTTCAGAAAATAAGTCTTCAACTGGTGGTATTCAAGATATCTGGGGGGACCACAATTGATTGTAGCAACCTGAGCCATATAATTTCTCTTATTTTGAAACAGATTTTGAGAGAGGTGTTTTAAGTTTAGGAGTCAGACCAAAGAGAAATCCTTCCATGGGAAACATTTCCCCAAAGCAAGAATACGTGTTACGTCATTCATTTCAATAGAAGAACCTTGAGAATCACCTAAGTTTTACGCAAATGGTCTTTAAGGATTAAATTTGGTCACGAAAGAACAGAGCCAATAATAATAAATAACCAAATAATAATAATAAATAACCAAATTATTTTACATTGCAGGGCTTTGATAAGTATAAAAGTATAATTTTGCTTCAAATGTTTTTGTGCATATATTTATAAATGAAAATAATGTCATTTCATAATAATAAATAATATAGAACGTCTACATTCATTTACCTCTTAATTGTTTCCAAATTGCTTTTTTATGCTAGGATTTATTAATGCCTTGGGTTTATTTTGTACTCTACTGAATTTCTTAATCCCCCCAAAAAGATAAGGAAGGAGATAGTAAAGGATACATAGAGAAAATAATAAAATAGAAAACAAAGACATAAAGAGAATATCATCCAAGTCAAAAGTTGTTTCTTGTAAAAAAAAAAAAAGCAAACATATTTCACAATAATTCTTGATCTATCAGTTACTGAAAGCCACCTTAAAAATCTCCCACGCTGATGGATCAGTTTTTATCTTATCTATTTTTAATCTATGTTACTCAGTTCAGTTCAGTTCAGTCGCTCAGTCGTGTCTGACTCTTTGCGACCCCATGAACCACAGCACGCCAGGCCTCCCTGTCCATCACCAACTCCCAGAGTCCACCAAAATCTATGTCCATTAAGTCGGTGATACCATCCAACCATCTCATCCTCTGTCGTCCCCTTCTCCTCCTACCCTCAATCTTTCCCAGCATCAGAGTCTTTTCCAATGAGTCAGCTCTTCGCATCAGGTGGCCAAAGTATTAGAGTCTCAGCTTCAACATCAGTCCTTTCAATGAACATCCAGGACTGATTTCCTTTAGGATGGACTGGTTGGATCTCCTCGTGGTCCAAGGGACTCTCAAGAGTCTTCTCCAACACCACAGTTCAAAAGCATCAATTCTTCCGAATTTATTCTAGGTCTTTGGTCCTACAGTCCGTATTTGCTGCATTCTAGGCTTTTACTTTTAAATGCATACGGGTGACCCATTAAAACCCATTTTCTAAAATAGCCTCTAACCCACCAGGATGGTAAAGAACCTGTCTGCCAACGCAAAAGACATATGAGACTTGCATTCGGTCACTCAGTCGGGAAGATTCCCTGGAGGACGAAATGACCACCCAGTACAGTATCCTTTCCTGGAGAAGATCATGGACAGAGGAGCATGGGGGGCTACAGTCATGGAGTTGCAAAGAGTCAGACACAACTGAGGTGACCTAGCAGGGGGTTAAACAGCACCAGTGTATGTCCATTCAGCTGGGCTGCTGGCTGACAACTGCATCTGTCCTCTACAAATTCCCATAAGTTTCCTGTAAGGTCAATTACACTTAACAAAGAAGAAAAAGTGAAAGTGTTAGCCATCAGTCGTGTCTGAAAAGACTCTTAAAACACTGTAAATCATAATCTTAGAGGTGCTGTACTGGGAAAAATTTCTCAGAATATGTATCCTATGTCATGTTTACAAATTAAAAAAAAAAAAGAAAGAAAGAAATCTTAATGTGACCATTCTGAAAAGCATTCATTGTCTGGATTCCAGTAACATAAAAAGACATGCAGGCCCACCTTGCCAAAATACACTAAATAGAAGATAGAAGACTAATTTATTTATAGGCTATAGAATTCTTGACGGGTTTTCCAGGTGGCTCAGTGATAAAGAAACCACCTTCCAATGCAGGAGACACAGGAGACATGGGTTCGATCCCTGGGACAGGAAGATCCCCTGGAGAAGGAAATGGCAACCACCCCAATTTTCTTGCCTGGAAGATTCCATGGACAGAAGAGCCTGGTGGGCTATATCCATGGGGTCACAAAGAGTTGGACATGACTGAGCACGCACACATAGAATTCTTGAAGGTTAACCCATTCAACTATATCAGTAGTAAAACTACCTCTTCACCTCCCCAAGGCTAGGACAGGCTCTGATTACAGCCCTGAACACTAGATATACATTTAGAGGGGAAGTATAGAGCTGCCTTTGTCCTGAAAACCTCTGAAATAAGCCTGGCTCCTGTCTGTTTCTCCTTAGTCCCCAGGAATGGAAGGGGTATAAATGAATTTAACAACCACAACCAAAGAATTAGTTTAATCTCTGTCTAGAAAAGAGATGAAAATCCATTGAGTCACACATGTTCTGCATTGTGAAGTCTTCATTAAAATCTCTAGGAATGCAGAAGTAGTCTTTTTGTGGCTCCTCATAAAAATATCTGTAAGGGTTATTTTCAAAACTATTTTGCTATTTACCCAAGTTTAGTTTTAAGAGACTGAATTTCTGAACCACCATGGGCAAATCTGATTTTGTGTCTATCACGGACATGGGCTTTTAGAGCACAAATCTACTCACTGAGGTACTGAAAAATCCTGGAAACAAGATAAGAGAGTTATCTTTGGGATAAATGTTACATCTGTCTTGTGATTGTCTGGGTTTCTTTATCAGTCCTGTCGTCTCTTCTAGTCGACTGTGATTAGGATGGTGTCCTCAATGAAGCTCAGTGCAGGGAATTTTCTTCGTTTCCAGGGTATAGTGGAATAAAAAGGTATCTGGTTTTATTTCATATGATTCTCCTTAAGCTACTTTTGATCCTTCTTTTATAAGCAAATGTTAGGTGATAGGCATCATGAGAAATAACATGCCAAAATTCACTTTCACTGTTACAACAATAATACTAAAAGTAAATTCTTGTAACTGAGATGGTCAGCTGAATTGCATACAAACATAAAAGGACATGAAAGTTTTTTAGAAAAATAACTGTAGACACAGTGAGGTACTATCTCACATGGTCAGAATGGCTGCTGTCAAAGAGCCTACAAGCAATAAATGCTGGAGAGGGTGTGGGGGAAAAGGGAACCCTCTTACACTGTTGGTGGGAATGCAAACTAGGACAGCCACTATGGAGAACAGTGTGGAGGTTCCTTAAAAAACTGGAAATAGAACTGCCATACGACCCAGAAATCCCACTGCTGGGCATACACACTGAGGAAACCAGAATTGAAAGAGACACGTGTACCCTAATGTTCATTGCAGCACTGTTTGTAACAGTCAGGACATGGAAGCAACCTAGATGTCCACTGGCAGACAAGTGGATAAGAAAGCTGTGGTACATATACACAATGGAGTATTACTCAGCCCTTAAAAAGAATACATTTGAATCAGTTCTAATGAGGTGGATGAAACTGGAGCCTATTACACAGAGTGAAGTAAATCAGAAAGAAAAACACCAATGCAGTATATTTATGTATTTATATGGAATTTAGAAAGATGGTAATGATGACCCTATATGTGAGACAGCAAAAGAGACACAGATGTAAAGTACAGACTTTTGGACTCTGTGGGAGAGGGCAAGAATGAGACGATTTGAGAGAATAGCATTGAAACATGTATATTACCATATGTCAAATAGATGACGAGTCCAAGTGTGATGCCTGAAACAGGGCACTCAAAGCTGGTGCATTGAGACAATCCTGAGGGATGGGATGGGGAGGGAGGTGGGAAGAGGGTTCGGAATGGGGGATACATGTACATCCATGGCTGATTCATGTCAACATATGGCAAAACCCAGCACAATATTGTAAAGTAATTAGCCTCCAATTAAAATAAATTAATTTTTTTTAAAGTAGCTGTAGAAATGCAAGGTCAAAATATATCCTTCCACACATGGGCCAACGGCTGGGCTGTAAAAACAGGGCATTCTAACAAGAGAGGTGTGGAGGACATGAGGCAGAGCATTCCAGGTGGAGAATGGGGGTGGTGGGTAAGAGGACAGAAGAGTTGACATCCTCCAGAGGAGGGTCAAAAATCCACATCACCAAGTCTTAGGAGGTGCTGATGTTTAGTGGTGCAGACATCCTAGGGGTTGGAACAGAAGGGACAGGAAGTGGCGATGGGGATCTGCACCACTGTGGTTTCCATTTTAGGGGTCCCTGGAGTTGCCAGGTTGGAAAAGTTACTGTTGTAGCAGTGGTAGCATCCATCCCTTACCAAAGTGAGCATGAGCGAGTTCAACGTCCACCCTGCCCAGGACTGCTAAAAAAGGAGGTTTAACAGTGGGGCACAGGAAGTAAAATAGTAACGAGGAATGGGGACTGGCTTGATAGCTCTTAATCAAGACAGCGGGTTTTCCTCATAGCTCAGTGGTAAAGAATCCACCTGCCAATGCAGGAGATGAGGGTTCCATCCCTGGGTCAGGAAGATTCCCTGGAGAAGGAAATGGAATCTGGTCCAGCATTCTTGCCTGAAGTATCCCATGGCCAGAGTAGCTTGGCAGGCTACAGTTCATGGGGTTGCAAGAGAGTCAGATACCACTTAGCAACAAAACAACACCAACAACACCCAAGACACTCTTCCGGTCAAAGGCCAGTGTGGTCTATGTACCCACTGCCCCTTAACATTCATGCAATGAAAAACCATTCCCAAGCAGGCAGAGACCATTCTTCTCAGGGTGCATGGTAGATGCCAAAGAGACTTAGAAACTACAGTAACAAATTAAAAAGATCACTCTCTAGAGATGATCAGACGTCGGGAGTAGGTGGATGAAGAATTATTATTGTTTAACAGGTACACAGGGCTTCTGTTTGAGATGAAAAGGTCTGGAAATAAATAGTGACGGTGATGGCACAGCAACTGAATGTACTTAATGCCCCTGAATTATACACTTTAAAATGGTTAAAATGATAAACCTATGCTATGTATTCTCCACCAAAACGAAAAGATCATTGCCTAGAGCAATGGAATGATTAATGAGGAAGATTCTACTTAAAGTATGAATATTGATTATTGAAAAAAAGACTGAGAATTATCTGAAATCTATAAACAATCTGTCACAGATCAATGAGGAGTTTAGAGGACAGTAAAAGGAGAGACTGGACTGGATTAGAACAGAGATCATTCGCTGTCAAAGGTTCAGGCATTTTCCCATTTAAACTCAAGAGGAAAATTCTTAAAGAAATTCCAATCATCCTTTCATTTTGAGTTTCCACAATGGACCATACAACTATCCCATTCTCCAGCTATAAGGGGCATAGAAGGGCTTACCTCCTTTACTTTCTTAACCATTCAAGTAAGTTTTAACAGGAGAACTATAACAAAGTAAAATTTGTTTAAGACAGTGAAAGGATAGGGAGGCTTACTCAGAAAAGATGAACTTCTGTCAGTGATACTATATTTAACAGTATCTAATGTATAGCTTCCCTTTTTAGGAATGATGGAGAGATCAAAGAGAATATGAAGGTATGCAATGAAAGCTTCGATAAGCATAGAAAAAAGGGTCTATGAAGCAAGTTCTAAAATGTGTGCAGTAGTCCTTAATCGAAGATGGAAAGGTTTTAGTGATTTAATATGAACTTACGGTGACTTTGAGGGATACAAGAGATAATTAGAAACAAGTGGGTTTATAACACAGTGGCAGAAATGCTGGTCAGGTATAAGGAAAAAAAAGAACTTTAACTAGTTAAAAGTTATGGAAGTAGGTGCTTGGGAAAATTCTTTCCTACAATAAGGATATAGGAATATGTAAGAAAATAAATCGCTTTTTCATTTGGCATTATTTAGGTGCAGTGAGCTTTGAGTACAAATGAGATCAAGTGTGGGTTAAAATTTTATTTAAAGTGTATTATTTAGAAAGAGGGAAGTGATTAATCTCTTTTCACTCTGAAGAGCAGGGAAGTCGGTTTTTCTCTCTCAAAGGGAACACATGGAAGATGATAAGAAATCAGAGTGGAGGAAGGTTAACTTTTGAGGAATTGGAGAGATTTAGTCTAGAGGAGAAAAATGTACAGGGAGTGTGTTTCAAATAGCTCAAGAAGAATTTAATATTCTATTGCTGTTGTTCAGTTGCTAAGTCGTGTCTGACTTTTTGCGACCCCATGGACTGTAACACGCCAGACCTCCCTGTCCATTGCCGTCTCCTGGAGTTTGCCCAAGTTCATGTCCGTTGAGCTGGTGATGATATCCAACTATCTCATCCTTTGTTGCCCTCTTCTCCTTTTGCCTTCAATCTTTCCCAGCAACAGGTTCTTTTCCAATGAGTCCCGTGATATTCTTTCGGGCCACCCAAAATAGATTTCGGATATAAAGGATCAGTGAAAAGGAAACAGGTTTTGATTCACCTTAAGGAAGAAATTTAATGGTCAGAGCTACCCAAAGATAGGATGAATTTCCCTGAATATAATCAGCTCAAAATACTTAAGTATAAAAGAAGATGTGATACATATAATGCTGTTTTCCAGTCACTGTCATTTCTGACTCTTTGTGACCCCAAGTACTGCAGCATGCCAGGTTCCTCTGTCCTCTACTATCTCCCGGAGTTTGCATATATACAATGGAATACTAGTCAGCCATAAAAAGGAACGGATTTAGGTCATTTGAGTGATGTCAATGGACCTAGAGTCTGTCGTTCAGAGTGAAGTATATCAGAAAGAGAAAAACAAAGATCACGCATACAAGGAATCTAGAAAAATGGTACTGATGAAACTATTTGCAAGGCAGGAATGGATGCAGAGGGAGAGAATGGACTTGCGGCCACTGGGAGAGGGAGAGGGTGGGACGAACTGAAAGAGTGGCACTGACATGTATACACTATGGTGTGTGAAATGGATGGCTGGTGGGAAGCTGCTGCAAAACACAGGGAGCTCAGCTCAGTGCTCTGTGACGGCCTCACGGGGTGGGATGAGGGTGTGGGAGGCAGGCCCGCGAGGGAGGGGCTACACATATCACTAATTCACTTTGTCATACGGCCATACGGCAGAAACTAACACAACATTGTAAAGCAATCATACTCCAGTAACATTTTTTTTTAAATACTTAAGTATACTCTGAGTCCCTGGATATTGAAGAAGTAGAGATTCTACAGTTGGAGTAGGTGACTCTTAAAGTTATCCATCAACACTTTTTTGTCCTTTCACAGCTCCACAATGAAAATGGTGAAAGTGAGGCTGCTTTGTGTCATCAAACTGGAAAACATCGGAGTAATGACACGTGGCGTTAACAGAGCAAACTTGGCAGGAGGAAACCACATCAAACTTTTGCTTTCTTTTATGACTCAGATAGGGCTTCCCAGCCGGTGCTAGTGGTAAAGAACTTGCCTGCCAATGCAGGAGACTTAAGACACTTGGGTTCTATCCTTGGGTTGAGAAGATCCCCTGGAGAAGGGCATGGCAATCTGCTCCGATATTCTTGCCTGGCAAATCCCATGGACAGAGGGGCCTGGCAGGCTACACATCCATAGGGTCACAAAGAATCGTACACAACTGAAGTGACTTCACAGATACACACATATAACTCAGATAATTACTTAAGTGTTGTTGTGGTAAACTCATTGGAAAATTTTGCTCTTTCTAATTTTTTTTGTTAGAAAGAAATAAAATATTTCAAACTCGCACATTTAAAGTATTGAATTTCTTATTTTTTTGCCAGTGAGGATTTACTTTAATAAAGAAGGGTTGACAAGGATGCTTGTTATGACTCTTCCCAACTCGAGTCTAAAAAAGAAATCAAGGAAAGTGAGGCACATTGAGCTTTCCAACAGATCTTGTCCATCATTTCAGATTTGTCAATTTGAATCTGTGCTGTGCTAAGTCACTTCAGTTGTCTCTGACTCTTTGAGACTCTATGGACTACTGACCGCCAGGCTCCTCTGTCGATGAGATTCTCCTGGCAAGACCACCTGAGTGGGTTGTCATTTTCTCCTCCAGGGGATCTTCCCAACCCAGGGATTGGACCTGAGTCTCTAATGTCTTCTGCACTGGCAGACAGGTTCTTTATCACTAGCACCCCCTGGGAAGCCCAAATTTGAGTCTGTAGGAGGTAAGAAATAAAGAGATTTTACTTTCCATACTTCTTACTGATTAAATTTCTATAAGACATTCATTACTTTTATGATATAAATAAACTGCAAAAATTAAAACATTTAAAGTTTGGCATTGCCGATGACATATCCCCGAATACAATGAGGTAAAGGCAGAGCTGACTGTGGTGTGACAGGTCTGGTTCCAGGTTTGGCCCTGCTTCTTAATCAGTATATGCCTTTTATTTGCCTTCACTTTAAAAAGATAAAGTGAAAGAGATATATAGACTTATAAGATAACAGGTTTCTTTTTCCAGCACCTTAAAAAAGTTGGTCCATTGCCTTCTTGCATCTATTGTTTCTAGCAAGAGATATTTCTCCCTTTTTGTAACACTTATTCTTTGTTTTGTTGCTTTTAAGATTTTCTCTTTTCTCTGGTCTTCCACAGTTTGACTATGATATACCCGGGTGTAGCTTCCTTTGCCTGAGAAGGCAATGGCACCCCACTCCAGTACTCTTGCCTGGAAAATCCCATGGATGGAGGAGCCTGGTAGGCTGCAGTCCATGGGGTCTCGAAGAGTCGGACACGACTGAGCCACTTCACTTTCACTGTTCACTTTCATGCATTGGAGAAGGAAATGGCAACCCACTCCAGAGTTCTTGCCTGGAGAATCCCAGGGATGGGGGAGCCTGGTGGGCTGCTGTCTATGGGGTCGCACAGAGTCAGACAGGACTGAAGCGACTTAGCAGCACCAGCAGCAGCTTTCTTTGCATTTATCCACTTGGGATTTCCTGAGCTTCTTGGATCTATTTGATGTCCTTCAGGAAACTTGGAGAGTTCTCAGCTATGATCTCTTCAGATGCTTATTCTGCCCATTGTCTCTCTTCTCTTCTTCTGGAGTCCAATTACACATATAGTGGATCATTTCATTTTGTCCCAGATAGTCTATTCTGTTTTTCTTTCTTTTTGTTTTCACTCATTTTCCCCTGTTCCAACTGCATATTGTGTACTCAGCTATGTTCAAGTTCCCAGATTCTTTCCTTCGCTGAATTCTACATTCTTCACTCCTTATGTTGAATTTTTTTTAAATCTCTAGCATTCCTACTTGACTATTTTTAAAGTCATTTCCTGGTCTCTGATGAAAATCTCTATATCTTCATGAAGTCGTTGACCTCTTCTACTAGATTTTTATCATAGTTATTATTAACTTCTTGTCTGATAATTCCAGTATCTGTGACATCACTTCATGTCACTTTTAGGACATCTATGGGTCTGCTTCTATTGAATATTTTCTCTCTTGACCATGTGTCACATTTTTCTTGCTTCTTCACTTGTCTAGTAATTTTTTATTGTATCTAGACATTTGTATGAAATAACAGTAGAGACTGAACTAAGTAATATTTACTTTCCAAAAGAGGATGTCCTTTTATGTCAGGCTACTTTTCAGGGGGTTGAGTCAATCTGACAAGTGGGAGCTGGCTTTCTCGTACCTTTAGTTTGACTTCGTTCACTGCTGACTTCAAAAGTTTGCAAGCAGGATCAATACTACTCTTCTTCAAGACTTGGGGTCTGAGCACGGGCGAGGTTTTAAAGCTCTCTGCACTTTGTAACCAAGCAACCAACTATCTGAACCATTAAAAATATATCTTTGCATTATAGCTCAGCAGAATATTGTTCAGGTTGCTGGGGAATTCTCTTTGCTATCCAGGTGTGTATACGCTTTCTGCATTACAGAAATTTCTCTCTGGAATGTCTCAGAGAGATTTCCCTCAGCTATCTTGCAGTGCCTCCAAGACCTACCTGGACGGTGAATGTATACAGTGCCTCAAGTTCGTTTCTCTCAGCCCACCTGCACTGTTCCCTCCAACTACAAAGGACAGCTGCTGTGCACCTGGGGAGGCTCCACACATCTCAGCTGGCATCTCTTTTAGCGCTCTTGCTCCACCCCACAGGCTCTGTATATTACATGGCCAGCACTATGCACAGACCCATGACATACAGTTTGCAGATACACACAGACCTTCTCTGGGTCCTGTGTCCAAGAACCTCTGAGGTCCTTGAGAAATAAAATCTGTCACACCAGCTCACATGTAGCTGGTAAAACCTAAAGTTTCGGCTGCCTTTTTCTTATCTCGCTGTGGACTCCTTCTCTTCTCATTCTGCCATGAATGAGAGAAGCCATGAGCTTTTTTCTCTTAAAAGGGGAATTTTCTGGAGTTTGTACATTTAGGTCTCTTTTCTTTCTTAGATTTCTGGTAAGTTCATAAAAACAGTGATGAGAGTGTGTGTGTCTGTGTTTGTATTATTGTTGCTGTTAGCAGAGTGACACTCATGGTCTTTTGTGACTTATTATGTGAAAAAGGCTGAGGGCCGAAGAATTGATGCTTTTGAACTGTGGTGTTGGAGAAGATTTTTGAGAGTCCCTTGGACTGCAAGGAGATCCAACCAGTCCATCCTAAAGGAGATCAGTCCTGGGTGTTCATTGGAAGGACTGATGCTAAATACTTTGGCCACCTCATGTGAACAGTTGACTCATTGGAAAAGACTCTGATGCTGGGAGGGATTGGGGGCAGGAGGAGAAGGGGACACCAGAGGATGAGATGGCTGGATGGCATCACTGACTTGATGGACATGAGTTTGAGTGAACTCTGGGAGTTGGTGATGGACGGGGAGGCCTGGTGTGCTATGATTCATGGGGTCGCAAAGAGTCAGACACAACTGAGCAACTGAGCTGAACTGATCTGCTAAATGGAAGTAGCTATTTACTTTTTGATAAGTTAATATCTCAAAGCCCCAGTTTCATTACCCATAAAATGACCTAAATGAAGGTTACCAGGCCTACAGATGATGTAGTTGTGTTACATATTCTCATTTCCTTTCTCTTTCCCCTTTGGGTGGCACTTGAAATCACCCAAGCATAGCTTGGTCATAAAATCTAACAAACTCACTGTGCACTATTTTTTTCTTTCTCCCTCACTGAAGTGTGCTATTCTCTATCAATGATTATCCACATTGGATGAACTGGCATTTTACTTATTGCTTCAGAAAAATCTTACTCATCTTGGAATATAGTAGTTTTATTCAGAGCCAGGAGCAAATAAAAAGGTCAACCCTAAAAAAGTCACATTCAATTGAATACTGTCTCTTAAATATCAGCTAGATTGACATTTTAATGAACCTTGGAGTATATAAAATGATCAATATATATTAATAAACAATTTTTATTTTATCATCATCCCCATTTTTTTTCAGGGATGAAATCTAAGTCACAGAAATATTAAGTTGACCTGCTTAAGGAAGGAACATAACCCTAGTAGAGACCATCCTTGAATGTGATTTGACTGTCCTGAATCCCACAGCAGGTAACCAAACCATTCTGCTAATTTATACTAATTTGGGATTCCTGGAACCTACTTTCATGCCACATTCATTATTTTTTACAGAAGAGATAAGAAACATATATATAAACTCACTTCATTTTTTTGGCTTAAACATTAATTAAAATGCCACAAGAGTTAAGAGAACCATATGTAAAGGACACTGAGCTATACAAACAGCTTCTATTTGGTGATGGGCATATTCCTGCATTAATATTGGCTAAAATGTCTGTATTTCTCCGATCCATTCTTCCCAGACATATTAACACCAGTAAACCTCCTCTGGAATCCAATATCCAAATGTTAGAAAATCCTCATGGGTTATCTCTCATACTCTGCTTTCGAAGCAAAAATAATCTTCTGTTTTTTCAATGGAGATTTTGATTAAGGGCTTCCTGGTGGCTCAGAGGGTAAAGAATTTGCCCTCAATGCGGAAGGCCTGGGTTCAATCCCTGGGTCAGGAAGATCCCCTGGAGCAGGGAATGGCTACCCAGTCCAGTATCCTTGCCTGGAAAATTCCATGGACAGAGGAGTCTGGCTGGCTACGGTCCACAGGGTCACAAAGAGTCGGACATGACCAAGCGACTAACACTTTCATTCTTTTCACTTCTCATTAAATCACAGCTAAAATGACTCAGTTTACACGATACCCTAAAGGCTTATTACTGATGTCATTTATGTGATCACAAGCTGTGTTTACAGCTATAAAGAAAGCTAGGCTTGAGTAGTATTAATAGCCCTACTAATTACATTACTATGAAAGGTTTATGGATGATATAAATTTCTATATTATTACTCCAATGTGGTGGTGGCATTCTTCCAGAAGCAGGTATCACAGGGCCCGTTCGTTCTCCTTTCTTTGCAATAATTCAAGAGGAGATGAATACAAGAAACTGAGTTAAAGACAGAAGACAAGTAGTCCACTGGGACTTCCTCTTATACCAAGAACAGATTTTGGAGGGATCTTTATCACTTCATACTTTTATTCACAGCAGTGAAAGAGCCAAGTCCTAACCACTGGACCACCAGGGAATTCTTGGAGTTCTAAGTGATAATGCTGTGTGTGGAGCACAGTAGGAACCAGTTATTTCTTTTGAAACTAGTACCAAAAATATTGAGTTTATTTTTTTTTTTTTATATGAGGATCAGCATCTCCCACTCTAAAGTCCAAGGCAAGTTGGCTTGCACTTCAGAAGGCACCCTATTCAGTGAACAAAAGAATTAGTTATTATATCTCTGGCCTCCTTTCCTCAAGGAGATGGGCTAATTAGAAAGCAGAAATTGCAACACTGTAGTATCTTGATTTTTAGTCTCTTTGAATTCTTATTAAAAGACTGTATTTTGGTTCATAAAATGAAGATGGAAGAAAAAATGCTGATTTCAATGGATATAGAAAATAATCACATTCTATTAACCGGTTCTTCCCCCAGTTGTTTTAAAACTTCTGATTTCAATTTAAAAAATCACACACAAAAAACAAGGGTTTACATGATTATCCTAAGCCTGGTTGACTGCTGCACTTTAATTTAGCACAAATAAAATTTTAAGGGAGGGATGCATAGCTCAGTTGGTAAAGAATCTGCCTGCAATGCAGGAGACCTGGGTTCGATTCCTGGGTTGGGAAGATCCGCTGGAGAAGGAAATGGTAATCCACTCCAGTATTCTTGCCTGGAGAATCCCATGGACAGAGGAGCCTGGCAGGCTGCAGTCCACGGGGTCGCAAGAATTGGATGCAACTTAGCAACTAAACCACCACCACCATGACAGTGATGAAGAGGTGGCAGAGACAGGCAGAGAGCTGTTCAGGGGTCGTGGCAGAGGTCCAGCTGAGAAGAGATGAGTGGCCAGGGCTGGTGGGGATGGAAAGAGGGCATCTGAAGGAGTCTCGCCTGGTGTCTGGTACCCAGTAAGTTCAAGAAATATTTGTGAAATTTAACTGAAGACAACTTGTACCAGTCAATATATTCTACCGTCAAATGAAACTTCAACCCCAGAGATGACAGGACTTCTCTAAGTTGGTTGTTGGGTGTGTTTAAGCTTTAACCTTGGGAGCTGCATAGATACACATAGGATACTTGTGGTTGGAGATGCTTGCTAAGGGGGAATATTCTTTTCTGATTTTCACATGAAGCCATGAATAAATAGATTTAAATCAGGGATTTGGGCACAAGATTAAGAGGATGCAATAATGATTTCTTCAAAGGAATCATAATCATTGTTGTGTTTAGTTGGATATATATGTATCTTTCTGGAAATGAACTGGAACTACAGGAAATTGTACATATTATAACTCTCCAGAATACTACCAAATAGTAACCTAACAATCTGAAAGTGATGTGGTGAATATGTGTTGAACGGAGCACACCACACACTAAGAAAATGAGATGAGCTAGTTGGTTGAAAGCAAGAGGTTGATGTTATGTCCTCCCTCCCACTCCTCCACAAACACTAAAGATCCCAGGGAGTGGCTGGCAGCTTTTTTCCTCAGTTAGGTATTGGGATAAACCTGTGAACTCTGATATCTTACATTGTCATATTACATTTCATTTTGTAACATTAAATTATTGTGATTTCTATTTTATGGGGGTTGTTAGAAACTTGGAAGCAGCTTAAATTCATATACCAGTCGTGCTAAAGGTGCATTCCCCAGAACCAGAAAGGTAAAGGCCTCTTAAAAGGATAAAGCCAGGAAAGTAAAGGACTAATTGCCACCTCACAGAGGGGTCACTTAAGTCAGGAAAAGAGATGTAAATCTGTGATAAACTGCCTGTACGAGGAGAAGAGACCTTTGAGGGCCTTGGGAGTCACTAATAATAATGAAAATACCAAGTGCTCTAGCTCATAGAAGCCTAGCAGCCAGGAGGTTTCCATAGCCAAGTCTAAATAAAGTGGATGAGGTCTGCGCTGTGTCCTCCCAGGAGGCAGAGTGGTGGTGGTGGCGGGGAGAGGGGAGGGAAGTGCAGGGACCCAGGAACAGCAGTGGCTCTTTTTGATGTAAAGTCAGGGTCCTAGAGCAAGGGGAGTGCATGATCAAGGAGAGGGCAAGGGAAGACCATGACACAGCAATGGACTGATTGTAACTGCTTGTACTGAATTCTTCTGCTGTGAGTAATTGCGAAAGGGTGGCTGGATGGAGTGATAAAATGGATGGTAGAGAAGTGAATTCTTTTGCAATGGAGATTTGGTGGAGATAAGGGGAAGGGAGACCCCCAGGTCTGTACCTTTGCAATGAAAGAGACTCTTTACTCTCCTCCTCTGGTCTGTGAGCTCAGATGGGGGTGTGAGAAGAGAGATCCTCTTCACTCAGGTATACTTCACACCTGGTAGTACCAGCACCTAACAGAAAGAGGCCCTCACAAAGTGTTTGCTGGGACTTCGCTGGAGGTCCAGTGGTTAAAACTCCATGCTTCCAAAGCAGGGGACACAGGTTTGATTCCTGGTCAGGGAACTAAGCTCTCACATACTGCACACATATGCAGGCAAAAAAAAAAAAAGAGGTATTGCAGACTTAATGAATGAAATTAAGCAAGGAATTAATACATGAAAGAGGAATTAAGTGACTCAGTAATGTAAGATAAATTTAGATATTGTTCTTGTTCAGTTGTTCAGTGGTTTCTGACTGCGACCCCATGCACTACAGCACGCCAGGCTTCCTTGTCCTTCACTATCTCCCAGAGTTTGCTCAAATTCATGTCCATTGAGTCGACGATGCCATCCAACCATCTCATTCTCTGTTGCCCCCTTCTCCTTTTGCCTTCAATCTTTCCCAGCATCAGGGTCTTTTCCAATGAGTCGGCTCTTTGCATCAGGTGGCCAAAGTACTGGAGTTTCAACTTCAGCATTGGTCCTTCCCATGAATATTCAGGGTTGATTTCCTATAGGATTGACCAGTTTGATCTCATTGCTGTCCAAGGAACTCTCTGGAGTCTTCTCCAGCATCACAATTCAAAAGCATCAATTCTTCAGCACTCAGCCTTCTTTATGGTCCAGCTCTCACATGACAGTTGAATAGATGTAGTCAGGTCAGAGTGTTCTAAAAGTTTTTGTATAAAGTAATCATGGGCAGAACTAAAACTATAAACCTCTGTAGGCTGGGGAAAGTCCACCTCCTTGGCTTGTACACCCTGTTCATTCCTTCAGTTAAGAGGTACTGAGTATAGGAACTACTATCACTGACTTTCCCGTCAGGAATCTAAATCAGTTAATGTATCTGATGCCAAAACAAGAGAAATCAGGGATTGAGACCTATTAGGTTTCCATATAGTAAATAACTTAGTTTTGAACAGTACTGAGGCTTCTGTATTTATGCCACTTATATAAGCTCTGCCTACACATCCTCTGTGAAAAAGAAGTTACCAAGTTCCTTAACTTTATTTTTAGAAGTCGAGTTCTTTGCTTGCTCCTGAATGATCTAACTTAGTTTCTTTTAGCCTGACAAAAGTTTAAAATCAATAGTTTGCTTAAAGCTGTGCTAAAATGGTGCGAGTTGAACACAGCACAGCTGGAAACTGCGACCTCAGTAAATGACATTCACTAAGCCCAAAGCTGAAATTGCTTGTAGGCATAGAACCTGCTGCTTTGAATTTGGTGAGGGCCCCCAGTCGTCCATTGAGTTTGTCTGCTGTGCGTTCTTCCTGCTGAAAGATGGCCGAGCAATGGCTCCAGGGTCCGTGATAGCCTCCCCGCTTCTGAGCTGAAAAATGACACACTGGCGGCCACTTCTCTGGCTGTGCAGCCCTCAATTGCTTTGTGCTCTCTGGGTATTTTGCAATTCTTTTTCATCTTGTATTACTTTTATTTTTTCCGATCTCCACCCTGATTTTATTTTTCAACTTAGAAATAATATTCTTACCCTGTCAAAAAACTGGGAGAGACGTTCCTTTTAGTGAGCGCATATGAGGAAAATTCTTTTCCCTGCAGTACTTCATTAGTAAGACTAGATCTCTGCTTACAGATTACTCACTACGGTTTCCCTTGAAATGCTCTTAAAAGGGTTGTATTGCTCACTGATTAGTCCACATCACTCACACAGCTTTGACATTTTTACTATAAAAGAGTGACCCAACTCACTCCCTGGGAATGCCTACTCTTGTAATGGTAGGGTCTGCTGAAGCATGTACGGCCTTTGCTCCAAGAAGTGATTCCTTGATGGAAATTATCAGGGATAGAAATGCCATCTTCTCCTGGTTTTGGCCAAACCCCACTGCTATTTCCTCAACTTCACTAGCCAGTATGTGCCTCGGTCAAACAGCCCAAATGGGAATGTAATTTTCTCAGCTGCTTTTTGCTTTGCTTTCTGTACGTGCATTCAATTAGCTGCAGTTCACAAATGCATTCTATGTGTGTTACGGAAGAAAAAACATTGGAAAAAATGTAGTCAAGCTTGGTTTACAACATACTTGATCTTGATTCGTATCCTTGTGCTCTGAGCCTTTTCTTGAACAAAGGATAGGTACTTGGAGTGGTTGGTTATACGCAGACGTGGCATAAACATAATCTGGATCTTCTCTGTAGGGTCTGAATTTGTAATGACAGTCCTGCCTCAGTTCAATGAATGGGGAGGAGGATAATGATATTCTCCTCCCTATTGCCTCCAATTTGTCTATCATTTTTGACTGTGTGAGAAGGAAAGTGCTGGGTGAAAAGAGGAAACAGGAGAAGAGATAGGAAACACACAGGAAAAGCACTGGAAGAGAAAAGGTGGGAAGTGATTCTATCCTGAGATTTCACAGGCATAGTCAAAGCTCTAGAATAAAATACGCACTCATTTCTGGGGCAAGCATCTGCCAAGGGAATTGTCTTTTCAGCTCTTTCCTTTGGCAACCCTCCCACTCCTTCCAATCTCTCATAGTTTGGACCATTTGATTGCAGTTATGCCTCAGAGTGAAGCGGGGGCTCTGGCTCCTTCTAAGCAGACTCTGGGTGTCCATGGTCTCTCTCAATGTGTCTTCCTCAAGCGGTAGGAGCCCTGCTCTACATGCTGGGGGAGGAGGACTTGGGCTCAGGCATTTTAGAATTAGTCCTGCCCCAGTGTAATAATTATATCAATGAATTCCCTCACTCACAATGGACACCATAGGGGTAAGAAAGTATCTAAAATGTCTTTCTTTTTGGATCCCTCTATGAATCATACCAGTGCCTGCTCTGACATCCAGTGACAAGTTAAGCATAACGTAACTGGTGGGGATATGACTGATGAATTTCAGGGTCCTCATGATAGAACAGATTCAAATTAAGGGGTACATGTGTAAAATCCAACTTTCTGGGGAGGAAATTAGTCATTTCTTAAGCAAATCTAATACCAGTGATGGCAGATTATATTCGTTGAATGCTTTCTCTATGTCTGACACTGTGCTAGAAATTTCCCACATATATGACCTCATTTGGTCCACACGGAAACTGAAAGCAGCTACTATTATTATCCCAACTTATGAAAGGAAGAAATACAATACAGGCAAGTTAAACCAGGATGACTCAATGATTCTTGAATTTTGATTGAACTGAGAAACAGAAAAAGTCTAGATCATAATTGTCTAAAGTTAGAGTTAGATTTAGTGAACTTAATAATTTCTGAATATGATTCTTAAAGGGAGACTTTTTCTTAGACATGACTAATTAGGCAATTAAAGGTAAAAGAATGTAATATTCATGCTCTTTCATACAAGGAAGTGTCAAACAGTAAAAAAAATTGGCAAAAATATAAACTCTGATCATTTTTTTCTCTTATTTAGAAGTCATTTTCTTTATGTTTTTCCTCTTATAGGTCACTGAAGGGGCCGAGTCACTACAACTTGTAGTTAGAACCCACCATTTGCAAGAATCACATATAAATTTGGTGAATTACATATTCTTCCTGGTTCTCAAAAACTGAGAAGTGGAAACCAATGAAATCAGACACTCGAAAAATGCACGGACAGGGAACTCTGATCTAAAGATAATCAAAAGGCAATTCTACTCCTGGGAAAGAAAAAAGAAAAGTCCCGTTCATTGTTTTATTTTCTACCCCCTGCAAATTTCCTGCAGCCGACTGCAATAGTGTCTGCAAGATGGCTAACCGCTGAGTCTTTGATTTAATGAAAACTTTGGGAAAGCAATTCAATTCACTGCAGGGACTGCTTTATTCTTCCATTATGATTCTTTTTTAATGAGAAAGATGATTGTAAGGATAAACTCTATTCCTCTGAATTTTTACACTAATTACATACAAAGCACTATTTTGGCAGAAGGGGACTTATCTCCTTGAGGCAATATAGTTATCATCTTGTAACCACCCTTCAGTCTCCCACAAGAATGCTGGAGCTTCGTGCCAGGAATGAGTATCGCTCTGTGCCAGCTCGCAGCATGGAGAGATGAACGCTTAAAGATTTCCAGAATTAACAGTCAACACAGACTCTGAATAAAACAGGGAGACAATCCCTCGCTCCCAACTCATACACTGTTTGGAAGCGAAGAAGCAGAAGGGTATCTGTTAATGAAGTGTTTGGCATGAGGAATGAGGGAGGGCCTTGCATATGCATGTCATTTTCCTACCATCTAGAAGTCACTGATCGTGCTAAGTCATATTGAAAGTTCTGGCTAACATATCACTTTATTTGAGAGTCAGCCACTTTCACACAAATAGGACATGCACTCTTAGGTACTGTAAGTTTGATGAAGACTGTGGGAGACTTGATTCAGTGCAGACTGCCCCTGTAAGCACTGCGTATGTATGAAATATATGTACTTTTACACTAGTTAATGGATTGTGAGCTTGATAAATAATAATTCGTGTCCCACTAGCAAGTTCTTTAGAGTAGGTACGTTTTCTGGAGTAGGGGGGAAACTACTCATTCTTGCAGTCTAAAAGCATGCCACAATGAAGGAGGACATTTTAATGGCCTTTCCTAATATCCATAAGTGAGGGAAAAGCTACCCAGTGGGAACTCGAGCCCAGTGATGTGCAATTTCATCATGGCAGCCATGGGGTGAGAGTAGGCGGTCAATTCTTTCTTTTTTTCCCCCACTTTGGTCAGGTATATTAACGTATAATTTATATGTGATAAAATTCACTCCTTTTGGTGTATAATTTGAAGAGCTCTGACAAACATATATAGTCATGTAACCTCTAAGCAATCAAGACATATAGAACATTTCCATTACCTCCAAAGTTCTCTTGTATCCCTTTGCAGTCAATCATCCCCACCCCCTGGTTCCTCACTCCAGCAATCATTGATCTATTTCCCGACCTTATAGTTTTGCCTTTTCCAGAGCTTTGCATTACTATGCATCCTGTAGTTATACAATGTATATGGTCCCATGTCTGCCTTCTTGCTTATAGCATAATACTTTTGAGATTAATACACATCATTGCATGTATCAATAACATTGTCCTTCTATGGCAGAGTTATACTCTGCTGTGGGAATTTACCACAGTTTTTATCCTTTCACGAGCTGATGAGCCCTTGGTTTGTTTACAGTTTTAGCTTATGAAAAATAACTGCAGTGGACATTTGCACATAATATTTGTGGATATTATGTTTTCAGTTCTCTTGGAAGACCATGAGTGAAGGGTCATATGGTAAGTGGGTATTTAACTTTATAAGAAAGCATCAAGCCATTTTCCAAACTGTCCGTATCACTTTGCACTTCCAGCAGCAGTATATGAGAGTTCCCGCTGCTTCACATACTGAGGAGCCATTTTGCTAAAGCTGGATTTTTATTTTCTCCTGTGATTTTCACTATTTCCCAGCATGGTTTGCAGAGGAGCCCCCACCCGTATCCCCTGCCCCACCTTCCCTTCTCCCTTCCCTATCAACATAAGTAAAATTCCCAGGGAGTATCCACTAAGGTTCATTTCGAAAGTCATTGAAATACAGCCTTTCTACACTATGAGGGCTAAGACTCTCCAACATGTAAACATAAATACAACCTGCCAATGAAGAGAAATGGAGGTTTGCCAAGTAGTTTCCCACAAGGAAGGTGATTTAAGAGGCTCCAGTGAGTATTACCTCACTAGACTTAGGTAAGTGACAGTAATATTTCCCTCAGAACTCACAAGGGAGTTATAATTCAGTATGTACATTTGCCAAGTCCTTCCTTATCCAGCTCTCTAAGAATCCCTTCTCCTCTGTGATTTAGTCAAAGTTACCCACAGAAGCGGAAACTGAACAAGCTACATATGAGCAGACCTCAGGCTTCTATATACAGATGGCCAAGAAGCACATGAGAAGATGCTTAACATGTTTAATGCTTAATGTCATGTTTAATATCACCTCACACTGGTCAGAATGGCCATAATCAAAAAGTCTACAAACAATAAATGCTGGAGAGGATGTGGAAAAAAGGGAACTTTCTTACACTGTTGGTGGGAATGTAAATTGATACAGCTACTATGGAGAACAGTATGTAGGTTCCTTAAAATACAAAAATAGACCATATGATCCAGCAATCCCACTCGTAGGCATATATCTAGAGAAAACCATAATTTGAAAAGATACATGCACCCCAATGTTTGCTGCCGCACTATTTACAATAGCCAGGACCTGGAAGCAATGACAATGGCCATCAACAGAGGGATGGATAAAGAAGATGTGGTGCATAGATACAAAGGACGACTAGTCATAAGAAAGAATAATGTCATTTACAGCAACATGGGTGAATCTAGAGATTATCATACTAAGTTAAGTAAGTCAGACAAAGACAAATATCATATGATATCACTTATATGTAGAATCTAAAAAAAAAACAAAACAACAATACAATGAACTTATTCACAAAACAGAAACAGACTCACAAACTCTGAAAACAAATTTACAGGGGCAAAATGGAAACATGGGGGCAAGGATAAACTAGAAGGCTGGGGTCAACAAATACATACAACTATGTATAAAATAGATAATCAACAAGGACCTACTGTATAGCACAGGGGACTCTACTCAATATTCTGTGATAACCTATATGGGAAAATAATCTGAAAATGAATGGATATATATATGTGTGTGAGGAGAAAGGGACAACAGAGGATGAGATGGTTGGATGGCATCACCGACTCAATGGACATGGGCTTGAGTAAACTCCGGGAGTTGGTGATGGACAGAGGCCTGGCGTGCCTCAGTCCATGGGGTCACAAAGTCACTCAGTTGTGTCCAACTCTTTGTGACCCCATGGACTGAGGCACGCCAGGCCTCCATGTCCATCACCAACTCCCGGAGTTTACTCAAACTCACGTCCATTGAGTCGGTGATGCCATCCAACCATCTCATCCTCTGTTGTCCCTTTCTCCCCCTGTCAACCATCTTTCCCAGCATCAGGGTCTTTTCAAATAAGTCAGATCTTTGCATCAGGTGGCCAAAATATTGGAGTTTCAGCTTCAACATCAGTCCTTCCAATGAATATTCAGGACTAATTTCCTTTAGAATGGACTCGTTGGATCTCCTTGCTGTCCAAGGGACATTTAAGACTCTTCTCCAGCACCACAGTTCAAAAGCATCAATTCTTCGGCGCTCAGCTTTCTTTATAGTCCAACTCTCACATCCATACATGACTACTAGAAAAACCATAACTTTGACTAGATGGACCTTTGTTAGCAAAGTAATGTCTCTGCTTTTTAATATGCTGTCTCAGTTCAGTTCAGTTCGGTCACTCCGTCGTGTCCAACTCTTTGCAACCCCATGAACCACAGTACGCCAGGCCTCCCTGTCCATCACCAACTCCCAGAGTTTACCCAAACTCAAGTCCATTGAGTTGGTGATGCCATCTAGCCATCTCATCCTCTGTCGTCCCCTTCTCACCCTGCCTTCAATCTTTCCCAACATCAGGGTCTTTTCAAAAGAGTCAGTTCTTCGCATCAAGTGGCCAAAATATTGGCGTTTCTGCTCAACATCAGTCCTTCCAATGAACACCCAGGACTAATTTCCGTTAGGATGGACTGCTTGGATCTTCTTGCAGTCCAAGGGACTCTCAAGAGTCTTCTCCAACACCACAGTTCAAAAGTATCAATTCTTCTGAACTCAGCTTTCTTTATAGTCCAACTCTCACATCCATACATGATTATTGGAAAAACCATAGCCTTGACTAGATGGACCTTTGTTGACAAAGTAATGTCTCTGCTTTTTAATATGCTGTCTAGGTTGGTCATAACTTTTCTTCCAAGGAGTAAGCGTCTTTTAATTTCATTGCTGCAGTCACCATCTGCAGTGATTTTGGAGTCCCCCAAAATAAAGTCTGTCACTGTTTCCATTGTTTCCCCATCTATTTTCCATGAAGAGATATATATAACCTTGCCATACAACGGAAACTAATACAACATTGTAAATCAACTATACTCTCATATAAAACAAAAATTTTTAAATAAGAATTCAGGCTTCTGCTCTGAGAAAATCCTGGATCCCACTTTACCTCTTTCTCTTGCTCTGTCCTGTGTCTTGGACTTCCTATGGTAAGCACCAAAGAAAATTCCAACAAAGGCAAGGGGCAAAGGTTCACAGAGGCAGAGCTGTACAAACAGAAGTGGGGAAGTGAGATCTTTGGGGGACTCTAGCTATGAAACGCTGGACACCTAAGTTCAACAGATGTTGCTGGGGTTTCCATAGAGGCCTATATTATTTTGTATGAAGTTCTACATTTCTTCTAATTAGACAGGTATTTTTAATTTTGCAACATTGGTAATTGAGAAATTAGCTTACGTAATTATAAGATGTGTAGTGTTTCTGCAGGGAGCACATATGAGGCCTGTCTCACATTGGGAGAGGCAACTATCATCTTCCAGTTAGTGGAAAATGAGAATGGAACTAATTAGTGGAACTTCTGAGAATGTTCTTATAGGGACTAGACTACTGGGCCATGAGTTGCATGTAGCTGTTGTGTATAGACAAGACTGTCATCTTTAAATATTTCTCTCACCAATCTGGCTACCTCAGTGCTTGTTGTTGCCCAGTAGCTAAGTCCTACCTGATTCTGTGATTCTGTGGACTGCAGCATGCCAGGCTTCTCTGTCCGCAGCTATCTCCTGGAGTCTGCTCAAATTCATGTCCATTGAGTCAGGATGCTATCTAACTATCTTATCCTCTGTTGCCCCTTTCTCCCTTTGCCTTCAATCTTTCCCAGCATCAGGGTCTTTTCTAATGAGTCATCACATCAGTGCTCTGGAAGGAAAAAGAAGATAGTGGGTAGAGGGGACCAGGAGAAGGGGAGTGCTCCATAGGCCTGAGCCAAATTCATTTCATCAGCCTCTCCACTGACAACTGAAATTAGAACCTAGACTTCCAGGTTTTCTGTCTTACAGTATTTAGTGTTCAAACCAAGAGTATTTCTCTTGAAGAACATGGCATGAATTTACATTTCTCTATTCTCTTTGGAAAAATTCAGACTACACACAGTGATATATTTGAGTGTGCTGTTAGTACTATTAGTAACTCGCTTCATTTTTCACACTCACACAAAGAAATATATAAAAGATTCAACAAATATTTTAATGTCTATGTAAGAATTTGCTAGAATTCACTAAATACTCATCAAACTGTTTCTAGCTGCAAGCTTGTCTTTTATTCAGAACTAGAAGAGCTTATAAAAACCTCTCTCAGTGAAAAAGCAAAACTTGCAGAACCAGTCACCAGGAATATCTCTAATGATGCCCAATAGTGGCAAACTTTCTTCTCTTTCCAGGGTCTGTATCCAAAATGAAGCAGGCACTTCTGGTTCTATTCATGTTTTCATTACAGATACCCATTCTTTCCCCATCATCATGACTTGAAGAAACTAAGGGATGAAAATGTTTTCTTTTCACCCTCAACATCCTGCTTTTGCCTCGCAATCCTTACCTCCCTCATCACTGAGCAGCTTGTTGATGGGAAAACAAAAAGAAATTGGAGAGGAAAGAACTCAGAAAAATCGGCAGAAGAAAAGGAAGAAGAAAGTATTGACTATTTTAAAATGTTATGCTTTATATAGATAACCAACAAGGACCTACTGTATAGCACACAGAACTCTGCTCAATGTTATATGACAGCATGATAGGAGAGGGGTTTGGCGGAGAATGGATAAATGTGTATGTACGGCTGAATCCCTTCACTGTTCACCTGAAACTATCATGGCATTCTTAATTGGTTACACCCCAACACAAAACGAAAAGTCTAAAAGCTGAAAAAAAATTTGTGTGGTTTATATATATTCAGAAGTTAAAAACTGCCAAGAGAAGAATCATGGATATCTATTGTTTAAGAACTACTGAAAGTGATTCTGGGAGGAAGCAGGATTCGTATAACAATTGATAAAAGAAGCTTATGGAAAAAGTTTGATGACATAATTTTTCTTCAGAAGAAATGTATCTTATTTCACCTTTGTTTTAAAAGTTGGTCACGTTTCTAGCTTCTACATCACAAATGCAAGAACTACATGGTCTTTAGTTGTTCAAATGTGTGTGTTTAGTTGCTAAGTTATGTCCAACTCTATGACCCCATGGACTGTAGCTTGCCAGGCTGCTCCGTCCATGGGATTTCCCAGGCAAGCATACTGGAGCGGGTAGCTATTTCCTTCTCCAGGGGATCTTCCCCACCTAGGGGTTGAATCTGCATCCCCTGCATTGGCAGGGAGATTCTTTTCTGCAGAACCACCAGGGAAGAAGCCCTTAGTTGTTCACAGTCTGCTTTTTGTGTTTTTCTGTTTCCTGATTTCAGCTAATATCACATGGAATTTTAAGAAAAAAGGATACATGAGGAAGAGGCTTCAAATCCATAAGTTTTGGCAGCACTATACTTTCTTAGTCATTTACCTGTGAGTTAATATACACATAGTTCTCTGCCCCTGGTTCTCTGCCCTATGCTTCTTGAGGAGCATAGAGCTCCTCAAACCCTTGCAATTTCCTAAGTGATAAGAGCACTAGTGGCATTCCCTGGTGGCTCAGTTGGTAACAAATCTGCCTGCAACGCAGGTGACCCTGGTTCGATTCCTGGGTTGGGAAGATCCCCTGGAGAAGGGATAAGCTACCCACTCCAGTATTCTTGGGCTTCCCTGGTGGCTCAGCTGGTAAAGAATCCACCTGCATTTAGAGAGACTTGGGTTTGATCCCCGGGTTGGGGAGATCCCCTGGAGGAGGGCATGGTAACCCACTCCAGTATTCTTGCCTGGAGAATCCTAATGGATAGAGGGGCCTGGTGGACTGCAGTCCATGGGGTTGCAAAGAGTTGGACACTACTGTGCAATTAAGCACACATGCAAGAGCACTAGGAACACATTTTGTTCTATTTGGTCTTTGACCCTTGCTCCTAACACAGAGTTACAATTTCCAGGGAGACAGGAATTTTTGTCTTCTAATGAGCTGACTCTTGGTGGGCTCCTAGATGGGGCTGGTCACCAGAAATACCAAGCTATGATGAGAAAACTGGACTCTTCAGCCCTGCCTTCCCATTTTCCAGAAAGAGGAGAGGGGCTGGAAACGAGGTTAATGATCATGTCTACCTATTGAAGCGTCCGTAAAAATTCCAAAAGCATGCAGTTTGGAGAATGCTGGGGTTGGTGAACATGTGACATGGAGGTTCTGAGACAGCTGTGCTAGAAGACACGCCCCCTTCCACATACCTTGCCCTACTCACTTCTTCCATCCAAAAATACATCATATCCTTTTGTAATAAACTAGTAAACATTAAGTAAGCTGTTTTCCTGAGTCCTGTGAGACACTCCAGTAAATTAACTAAATCCAAGGAGGGTTGGTGGCAACTTCTGACCTATAGCAGGTAGGGCAGAAGCACCAGTAATAACATCCATCCATCTCTCGACAGAACTGTCAAAACTGAGTTATGTTGTAAGACACTCAGCTGGTGCCACAGAACTGCAGGGTGTGGGAAAGCCCCACACATCTGGTGTCAGAAGAACTATAGTGTGAGAGTAAAGGAGAAAGACAAGAGGAAGAATGCATTTCCCTTTACAGTTCCTAAAGCCCCACCTTGCCCATATAGCCTGTGTTTGGATTTCAGGCATTACTTCAATCAACGGGTACATTTTAATTGTCTGAGTAGCTTCCCTCAAGTGGTTCCAGCTAACTAAGTGACAGTTATCTAAATTTTATCTAAATTCTCAAATTTGATACCATCTTATTAAAACTAGTTTTTTGAAGTACATTTTTTCTACAGTGCTGTATTAATGAGGCTCTTTATGATAAACAGCAAGATGTTTAAAAATTTTAGAACCATCTGGAATAAAAAAAAACAACAACCTAGCGCCAATAAAAGAAGGGCTAGCTTTAAAACCTGTTCTACAATACACAATTTTAGGAGGATGGTCTTTATAGGAATCAATTATCGGTTTTCTACAAATTTTGTAGGAATCAATTAATAACCAGGGGCAAATTCAAAGCTCTAGCTTGAACTGGAGTTACACTGAAACTTATACTACGGTCTGTTGCTTCAGAGTCTTTGATCATAGGTTCAATGCAAATTTGATGAAAAGAATTCACTTTAACTTAGAAGTCAAATTTCTATAAGATTTTGTAATGACATGGCCCTTAATGCTCTTGAAAGGCTTCTTGCATTTATCACATTGTGTTTACATGTGACAATCATACATTTTATGATTAAAGTGATAAAGAAAGATTGTTAGTTCTTGAGTCTAACCCCTTGCTGTTACATGGCCTAAGGTGGTATCAAATGAATAGAGTGGATCCTACTACCTGTAGGATCAGTGACATCTGTGCTGAAGAATTGAGAAGGCTGCATCTTGTTCAACCCTAACCTGCAGCCCTCCCAGGAGATTAGTCAGGGAGCACCGGGAATGGAGGAGGAAACGTGGCCATGACAGTGGTTCCTTCACACACACCACCCTTTCCACCCTCTCCTCTTTGCTCTGTTCATCCCCTCTCACATCTTGAGGTGCATAATGAAAGAGTTTATTATGTTGCTAGAACATAGCACTGAATCAGCCTATACGAAATTAATGTAATTACTATGTTGATTTCCAGATGTTAGCTTAATGCCAGTCTATTAAAACTTCTAAAGATGAAGCTTAAAACAAACAAACATTCTGAGTAAACACCCAAATGAAGACATGCCAGCAATTTAGTGATAATCTGAGGCCATGGCAGATATCTCTGGATAGGGCATTTTAGAAGTTGATTCTCTCCATCATCAACCATAATGACAGAAAGTTCTCAGGTCCTTTTCAGTCTTTTTCTTCCAAAGAGCCTCTGAATTCCTTGCTGCTTCTAGCTCCTGGCTTCTTTCCAGTCATCCCTCTGCCCTGCCCCCATGCCCATCCACTCTCGGCACCACGTACAGCCATATCCTCTTGACCTCACCACTGTGCGTCACTGGACCTCTCATCCAGAGCTGGTTTCTTATCCAGGGTTTTGAAATTCAAGGGGAAAAACGCTCCTTTTGCTCAAACATGTCTCCCTCCCCTCTTCCTTCCTCCCCTGGACTCCACATGGGTGGGCAGGGTGGGCCATGAAGGTACCCAGCCTGGCCTCAGAGGGACGTCTACAGTTCTGTAGCCTACACCAGGTTCCTGATGCCAGGGGAGCCTCCGATTTCTCATTGATAAGCTTCGGATAATAATTCCTCTTTCCTTGGTTTGAAGGAATAAAAGAGATAATTCTCATACATAGTGGCTGCTACTGCTGCTGCTGCTAAGTCGCTTCAGTTGTGTCTGACTCTGTGTGACCCCAGAGACGGCAGCCCACCAGGCTTCCCTGCCCCTGGGATTCTCTAAGCAAGAACACTGGAGTGGGTTGCCATTTCCTTCTCCTGGCACATTATAAAGTCTCAATAAAATGTATTATTATTAACTTTGGACCTTTTTCTACAGTTAATTTTTTTTTAAGTTTTTCTGTCTCTACCTGTAACTGTGAAATTATTCTGTTTCTTAGAATAACTTACTTTTATTTTTTTCCCTGATGAGAGTTTTCGGTAAATCTCTGGGCTCCTGGAAAGCAAGAGTGACAAGAACCTGAAAACTAACTGCAGTTCCTCATCTTATAGTCTAGAGCAAGGGATCCCCAGTCTCTGGGATCCAATGCCTGACAGTCTGAGGTGGAGTTGATGTAACAACAGAAATAAAGTGCACAATAAATGTAATGCACCTGAATCATCCCCAAACTATTCCCCCACTCTGGTCCATGGAAAAATTGTCTTCCATGAAACCGTTAGTCCCTGGTGCCAAAAGGTTGGGGACTGCTGGCAGACTGGTTCTAAAAATCTCCAGAGAACATGAATTTACCACTTCCATGAGATTTTGTTGTTGTTGTTATATCAGAATGTTGCAAATTTGTTCTTCGATCTTACTATTTTTAATTATAATCTTCGTACTGGGCTAAAATAATTCTATCCTTTAATAATTCTAAATTATCATTCAAGTTTTCATTAAATTATTTTTAAGTCGAACTGCATAGCTCTCTCTTCTTGATATGATCAAATGATACTTTCTTCGTATTGACAGTCTCTCAGAAGTAAATTTCTAATTATACACCTCCTCCACTTTCTCATTTTCTGGAGTCCTTTCCTGGATTGAAGCAACTGTTTACATAATGCACTTGTAGAGTTCAAAATCATTGGCTTCCAAATCATACTGAGGAAATGTAGCTGAGACTCAGTGTCTTAACTTTCATAGCCTGAAGTTTTTATTCTTTAATTATGTTTACCCATGTCGAATTTTAAAAAACAAAACACCAATAACACCAATTTTTGAGAAGTAAATGAAATTAGCTTCTCCAATACCTTAGACAATCCCAAGTTAAACTGGAAGTCAGTCCTAACTTGTTCATTTGTATTCTTCTTCTAAGATGAAATCTAGTCCTGGCCAAATCATTATAAATAAGCAATATTATTCTGGATGACAATCCAAATAAGGAAATGTAAAAATACAATGCTGAGATATGATTTGTGGCAAAGTTTCAAAAAAGTATGACTGTTAGGATTACTGTATATAGCTATTCATGTGTCTTTATTCATTATTAAGGTATATAATTATCTTCAAACTTATTATGGTTACTTTTCAATGCATATTTTATAGTCAATAGCTACAGCTAATAATAGCAACATCATTGGCTATTTCTGGGCCATAGATAAGAGTGTTTATACCAGATTCAATGGTATAATCATGTGTCTCTGAAATATACCCTCCAGAGATATACCACAAGGATTTCAACTGCAACTGCCCTTTAATAAGTTTTTCCTGCATCAAGTCTTGAAGGATTTGTTCCATTGCCTTAGCTATTTTAAGTTTAGATAGAACATCTCACATGATTGTGGTAGCTGTTTTTTCTTTCTTTTCCCCTTTGTTATTATTACTAGAGTTGTTTGTGTTTACTATTTTTATCTTCCTTTCCCAAAGACATATATTTGTCTGCAATCCCCTTGGATTTCTCAGGGCTAGCAAGTATTAGGGACAGCTTCATCAGGACTGTTTCAGGTTCCAGGGAAGCTGTCTATTTAGATTCACTGAGGGGCACAAGAAATGCTAACAGGAATTCAAGTAGTAAGCAACTGTACTTTTCGGCCTACACATGCATTTCTTACTTCCCACTGAGTTCATGCTTCTTTGTAATTTATTCATTCATTTTGTTTGCTATATTATCACAAAACAGAATAGTGAGGTTTGGAGTTTTGAATTGTCTTATGATGCTGTAAGTGAAAAAAGTTAATCTGGTCATAGTTCATCACTCTTGAAGATACTGGTAAAAAAGAAACGGGTTTGGCATGCTTACCTTGTCTGACAGCTAGTGTGGTGGTATAGACCAAGAAGAGAAGAATGTAATTGAGGAAACTCTGGAAGACTGGTGTATTGGCATGGAAATCTTCTGACAGGTACTTGCTGGTCAAGCTAATTCCACAAATAAGGAGGGATAACACCTGGCCTAGAGCCACAGAGATTAACATCTCCCTGCGAAATAAAGAGAAACATAGTAAAGATCAGCAGAAAGTCCAATAGAACAATCACTTTGGAACAAATTTTCCAATAGAAAATTTACTGAGTACTCACGCCACTCACTAGGCTACATGCAATAAACAGTGATTCTTTTAATTCATCACAGCAATCCTACTGGGAAGGTGCAGTTATTACTGGGGTTGTGCAAAGGAAGGGGGCTTCCAGGTGGTGCTAGTGGTGAAGAACCTGCCAGCCAATGCAGGAGACATACGAGACACTGGTTGGATCCCTGGGTTGGGAAGATCCTGTGGAAGGGTACGTGGCAACCCACTCCAGTATTCTTACCCTAAGAATCCCATGGACACAAGAGCCTGGTGGGCTACAGTCCATTGGGTCGCAAAGAGTGAGACACGTCTAGAGCGACTTAGCAGGCGTGCAGAGGAAGAAACCAAAGTTTAGAAGGGTTAAGGAATTTGCTTACAGTCACATAATTAGTGACAAAGTTGAGAGTTGAGACCAATCTCTCCAAGTGTTCCTGGCTTCTTCCCACGTCCCCTAGAGCTCTAGGGGAAGTTAACATTTTCCTGTTGCCACCATGGCATGAACAAATTGTTCAGAAACCTGAGAGAGAACCCAGATATTGACCAGGAGGGACCATATTCCAACCTTGTCCTAAGATTCTCATAGCGAAAAGGGGAGACTCTTCTCTTTCACAGACTGAAATCTTGGCTCCAGGAACACTTAGAAGAAAGGGCTATACAAACCCCTGAAAATCTAGGAGTATCTCCTCTCCATTCCCAGATTTTGAATCTCAGTTTGGTCTAATGAACACTAATAAGCACTAGCCTCTGCTCTCCTCTGCTCAAGTCACAGTTGCTAATATATTACAACTCTTATTCATAGAGGAAATTTAGTAACTGAGGTGGTGTGGTAAGAGATTTCAAATTTTATAAATATTTTCCATGGCATTTTTACAGGCACTGACCGTAAAGACTTCTGTAGTTGAGATTACCAGCAAGAGTCAAAGAGTTCACTTTGCGCACAAATAAAATGCTCCTGTGGGCTCTGTGGTCACATACACCTGTATACCCTGACACAGGATGAACCCCTGGCTTCAGCAAAGCAGACTTCTGCTCTCGCCAAGAGTCTCATCTGACTTTCCAGATTATTTATTTAGAGAAAAAGCAATGTCAAATAAGCAAAGAGTCATATTTCTAAACAAAGAAGCATTAGGCAGAGCATCTGCAGCATTACGTACTTCCTTCCCCATGGTGTATGTGAAGCCATCTTTCTGGAAGGGAGTCCCCTGCACAGGGTCCTGGGTAGATACCTTTTTTTGTGTTCCAATAAAACTTTATTTACCAAAACAGGTGGTGAGCAGATGTGACACATGGGCCAGAGTTTCCTGACCTGGTATATAGACTCTGGGCCTCAGCTGGGTAGATACCTTGGTGGTATCCTTTTAAAAAATGGCAGATCCATCACTCATTCCATTTGCTTCCATGAGGAGGAAACAGTGTGGCAAGGCATGTGGGCTCATGAAAAAGACTCTCCACGGGTCAGCTTGAAATCTACTGGTAGAAGCTGCCGTGATAGATTGGTAGACTGCTCTGTCTCCAAGTCCTGGCCCTGACTCCTCAATTCAATCTTTATAAAGGAGTCAGAGATATTTTTAGACAGTTAAGTTTAAAATGTCAGTTTTCAGTTTAAAATCCTCCCGTACAGATGATACCCCATAGATGGCATCCTATAGCACGCAGTGATCTATAAAGTATGTTACACTGTCTAAAAAGATGGCTGCCAACACTGCCTCACATCTTTCTACACTCAAGCTGCTTCTCCCAAGGGGAGGTGGGTTCTATTTTCCTTTTCAGGAAGCTGAGCTTGTCTTGTGACTTACTTTGACCAACAGAAAGTAGAGGGAGAGATGTCAAGTGACTTCTGGGCCTAAGTCTTAAGAAGCACTGTGGCTTCCATTTTCTGCCCTCCTAGGATACAACTTCCACGTACAGAACCCCGAGTTAGAGCACTGAATACTGAGAGGCTGTGAGAAAAGGAAAAGAGAGACCCAGCCAACCCCTGCCATCGCAGCTGAAGCGCCAGACACGTGCATGAGGATTGTGGATCCTCTGGCCGCAGTGGAGTGGTGCCAACCTGCGTCACATGGAGCAGAGATCAACCTCCCCCAGAGACTGCTGCCCAACTGGAGAACTGTGAGAAATAATCAGTGGTGGTGCTTTCAGAGCATGAAGTTTTGGGTGGTTTGTTAAGCAGAAGCAGCAGCTACTGAAACAAGGCCTTCGATGCCCCCTCTGCCCTCTACTCCCACCACCTTGGGGCCCCGCCTCCTGCTTCCCCCGTTTTATCTCCCCACAGAGCCAGAGCTCCAGCCCTACAGAGCTACTCGCACTTTAACAATGAGCCATGGTCTTCCTCGCCAGCATGTCTTCTCACGTGTTATTATTTCCAGAGTGTTCATCCCAACTTGTCAGTCTGACTCTCACTCATCTTTCAAGATTTGGCCCACATGTTATGTTATCCTCTTTAAGAAGTATTCTCTGCCCTCTCTTTCCCTGGGATGTATCTCCTTTACTTCTGTATCATTGTTCTATAATGACTGTTTTTACTGGGAAGTTGGTACAATGCTCTTCACTCAGTCTACAGCTGGGCGATGCCATTCAAAGGAAATAGAAAATGAACACTTCAAAGACAGTAGGTACAACTAGGCAACACCGAATGGTTTTGTTGAAATGAAAGGATGATTTTTTTTTTAAAAGGCAGAAGTAAAGAGAAGTACCAGAATCAACTCAAGAGTTTTTAAGCCAGCCTAAGAAGTGTGATATCCATTAACAAAAATCATGATAGGAGTTGCAGGACTTCTGTGATGGTCCAGCGGCTAAGACTCCACTCTCCCAATGGAGGGGGTCTGGGTTAGATCCCTGGTCAGGGAACTAGATTTCACATGCCACAGCTAAAGATTCCATATGCCACAGCTAAAGATCCTACATGCCACAGTGAAGACAGAAGATTGCTCATGCCACAGCTAAGATCTGCTACAGGCAAATAAATGAATTTTCAAAAAATGATTTGCAAAAAAATCATGATAAGGGGTTGTCTTTAGTGTAAAGATAATAAACATTTTTTGGTATATTGAATTTGAACTGCCAAATGAACTTTCAAATGATCCAGGAGTATTAGAATTCTGGGATCAGAGTTGAAAAGGGAGGTCAACCAGGAGAAACACATGGAAGTTATACATATAAACGTGGTGGCTAAAGCACTAGAAATGGATGCTATTCCCATGGAAGGAAGGAGAGAAAATAGGAAGACCTAGGGAAATCCTTGGAGAATCCCCAGATTGGGTTTAGGGGAGAAACTAGAAGCATATCATTGGAGTCAGAAGGTGGGATGGGGTGGGGGGCAGGAAGGAGGTTCAGACAGAGGGGATTACGTATACCTATGGCTGATTCTGGGCTGGAAGAAGCACAAGCTGGAATCAAGATTGCCAGGAGAAATATCAATAACCTCAGATATGCAGATGACAACACCTTTATGGCAGAAAGTGAAGAGGAACTAAAAAGCCTCCTGATGAAAGTGCAAGTGGAGAGTGAAAAAGCTGGCTTAAAGCTCAACATTCAGAAAACGAAGATCATGGCATCTGGTCCCATCACTTCATGGCAAATAGATGGGGAAACAGTGGAAACAGTGTCAGACTGTTCTTTTTTTGGCTCCAAAATCACTGCAGATGGTGACTGCAGCCATGAAATTAAAAAACGCTTACTCCTTGGAAGGAAAGTTATGACCAACTTAGATAGCATATTGAAAAGCAGAGACATTACTTTGCCAACAAAGGTCCGTCTAGTCAAGGCTATGGTTTTTCCAGTGGTCATGTATGGATGTGAGAGTTGGACTGTGAAGAAAGCTGAGCACTGAAGAATTGATGCTTTTGAACTGTGGTGTTGGAGAAGACTCTTGAGAGTCCCTTGGACTGCAAGGAGATCCAACCAGTCCATTCTGAAGGAGATCAACCCTGGGATTTCTTTGGAAGGAATGATGCTGAAGCTGAAATTCCAGTACTTTGGCCACCTCATGCGAAGAGTTGACTCATTGGAAGACTGATGCTGAGAGGGATTGGGGGCAGGAGGAGAAGGGGATGACCAAGGATGAGATGGCTGGATGGCATCACTGACTCGATGGATGTGAGTCTGAGTGAACTCCAGGAGTTGGTGATGGACCGGGAGGCCTGTCATGCTGCGATTCACGGGGTCGCAAAGAGTCGGACACGACTGAGCAGTCGACTGAACTGACTGATTGATTGATGGCTGATTCATGTTGATATATGGCAGAAACCAATACAATATGGTAAGGCAATTGTCCCCTAGTTAAAAATAAATTAAAAAATAAGCAGTTATAAGTCTAAAGGGAAGACCATGATAGTTCTTGGTGTCAAAGAAACCAAGGGAATAGAGGTTTTTGTGGAAGAAACAGATGTGGTATTGAATGTTGCTTAAAGGGCAGGATGAATGAGGACTGATAGGAGATGATTTGAAAGTCACCATCAGCCTTTGTAAACCACTTTTGAGAGAAGAATACCAGAGCAACAGGGGTATCATGGAAAAGAAGGGAACAGAAACCTTCACAGAAGCACTACTGGTAAAGACCTGCCTGCCAATGCAGGAGAAGTAAGAAACACAGGTTCGATCGCCGGGTCGGGAAGATCCCCTGGAGGAGGGTATGGCAACCCACTCCAGTATTCTTGCCTGGAGAATCCCATAGACAGAGGAGCCTGGAGGGCTACAGTCCATAGGGTTGCAAAGGGTCAGACACGACTGAAGTGAATTGACACACACATACACATACACACACACACACACATACACACACACACACAGAGTTAGTGTTACTAACTGGACATGAAGTGATGAGAAACAAAGGTGCTAACTTTGAAGAATTTTAAAGAATTCAAAGAATTATTTGCAGAAGTTTGATCTAGTCACCACATAACATAAAATAACAAACAGTTAAAATAATAATGTTTAAAATTATTAAAAAATAATTTAGAGTGGATTCATGATTATCCTCCTCATTGGGTCATTCTTATTTGCATAATAACTTACATATTAATATGAGCTGTAGGGGAGAGCTACAACTCCTATACCAGGGAGTGGGTACTGGTGCTGTGTATGTCTGCTAGAGGATACTGGGTGTGGAGTGTGTCTCCTTGGGAAGAAGGTCAACAACTACTGCTAGGACATGGGCATTCCTACACCTGCTTAAGTTACAACCATGGTATTTGAAACCTTGGCAATATCTTGAACAAATCAGGCCATAAAAAAGACAGATTAATTACATCAGAGAATAAGATTTTAGACCTTCTAATGTGTATGTGCCAATACACTATAAAACAGCCTTCACATGCCATGCTCTATATATGCAAAGATGAATAAGACACAGTCCTTGTCACTGGGGAACTACTAAACCAAGATTTTGGAGCTTAGTCCCCAAGTAACTTACTATAAAATAGATGAAATAGAAATAACAATTCATATTTAATAAGTCCTTACTACATGCTAAGTCCTAGGCTTGGCATTTATACATACTATTTTATTTAACCCTCACAAGAACCTTATAAGGCGGATATTGTCATGGTTCCATTTTATAGATAAGTAAACTGATGCATACAGAGGTAAGCAGCCAGCCCAAGGTCACAGAGCTAGCAGGGGGCAGAGTTTGGATGGAAACGAAGTCTCATGATTCCAAATCCCAACTTCTTAACAACTATGCTACACCACCATTATGCTACCCCCAAAATACTCTTTGCACAGAGCACAGTGCTAAACCTGAGTGGCTGGCTTCCAGAAATATTCTGGGGAAGGTGAAGATAAAATAAGTCAGCCCAACTGAGTGATGGAAGCTCTTCCACCAAAACATCTGTAATGTGTGCCTTTCAGCAGAGGTCAACACAAGCCTATTCTTGTTTCCTCAGCCAAGCAAAAAAGCAAATCTACTGTATTCAATTTCTCCTTTTAACTAGTGGCCATGCTGTTCAGGTGCTGCAGGTATGATTTGATAAAAACACAAATTATGGTTTTATCCATCATGCTAATCAACATGACTTGTAAAACAAGAAGGAAAGGAAGGGACCTTTTATCGGATTAGTTCACCAATCCCTTGAGGATTGGCGAAGGGAGCTCGATACTGTCACTATTGCAGTCTGCAAATCCATACTGTTACTAGAGACACCAAAGCAAAATAAATAGGCAAATAAATAAGGATACAAGTAAACCTAGATGCTGACGCTCTGCGAATTCCAGTGCCCACCCCCTCCACTGCCCCTATCGTCTTCCTCTCATGAAATTCTCTTCTGTTCTTTTTTAGCACAGAATGAATACCTCTGGGGATCTGTGTCTTCTTCCCACTTTCTGTGATTTAGGATCTTTTCACTTCATTTACTGTCACCTTATCCCTCCTAACAATTTTCTCCCTGTACTAACCACTAGAGGAGATATGTGGGCCCTTCACCTAACTCTTCATAATCTTAAGGCACCATCTTCTCCAGAAAGCCTCCCCTTGTCCACTAAGGCTGAGTTAACTGTCCTCATCTATATATTCCTATCTTGACTTGTGCTTCCCATACTGTATAACTCAGGAGCTCCTGAAAAGCAGGGAATGCATTCTAATCATTTCTATATTCCTGGTTGCCTTGAGGACTGCTGAAAGGGAAGGAGATGTTTAGTCACTCAGTTGCGTCTAGCTCTTTTGTGACCCCATGGACTGTAGCCCACCAGGCTCCTCTGTGCATGGGGTTTTCCAGGTATAAGTACTGGAGTGGGTTGCCATTTCCTTCTCCAGGGGATCTTCCTGACCCAGGGATCGAACCCACATCTCCTGCTTTGGCAAGCGGATTCTTTACCACTGAGACATCTAGGGAAGCCCCAGAAAGGAGATGGATACTCAATAAATACAGAAGAATGAATGAACAAATTCACAAGTGAACAAATATCTGTAAATGAAAAGATCAGAAGAGTTGAAAGATGGCTGCTTATCTTATCTTGAAAAACTATTAGCTCCAAAAGACAAAAACACCTCGTTTTTACTGTATTCCATCTGCCAGTTAGACAGTGAGATTAATAAACTCTTTTCTGCACAAGCCTGGTAAGGTGCTATCTTGCAAAAATAATGCTAAATATGGTGTGGGGTGGAATTTTGCACTGGGAGTCGTTGGTTATTCATGTAGTTTATAGAATAGCACACCAGATGCATTCTAACATAGAATATAGAGTTCCTATAATTTTAGCAGCAGAAATGGAGAAGAGACTATGATAACACATTTTCTCTTCTTTGTTTATACATTTAAAAGGACATCCTATCCACTTTAAATTCAGAATGACTAGACAATGAAAAATGCATGAGTCTCAGGAAAAATAGTGCTGTTGGAAGCTGAATACCTGTTATAATAGAGCTTGTATTCATAAAGACTGACATAAACCATTACCAACAGCACTCTGTTCTGTTAAAGAAATAGACATCAGAATCTTGTGAATAAACCTGTGTTTTACACAGTCAATATTCAAAATAATAAGATTTAAAATAAAACATAAGTTGAATCTCATTTTCTTCCCTTAGAAGAATACATTAAAGAATACATTCCTTTAAAAAGGTATGAAAAATTTCAACACAAAGTTACATAAAAATATTGCTTTGTAATTCTTCGGCATAAGAATGAAACAATTATGTCATCATCCTGAATGCGAGCACATCAATCTTTATGTAGAGACATCATCATTCTGTTAACTATTCCCAGGCAAATCATGTAAGATCTGAGTCAGCATATGAATTCAGATATACAAACATAAGAACACTTACACTGCCTTGATGAAACACAATACCATTTGACCATGGGAAGAATGTGTTCTACTATGTTCTTTGACAAGATTCCTATTTTCAGAAGTTAGGACATTCATTTCTTGAAGCTCTTTGCTGAAAGGATTTATTCCTTTTGAGTATTAATTAGACTTCGATGTAAGGAGATTTTTAGGCAGGAAGCAAATACACATCTCCAGAGAATAACATTAACTGGTGTTTCTTTGACTCAGATTCTGCATTTGTGGAATTTAACCTATTCTCTGGTTCTGTTGTGTCAGGTTTTTGTTTTGTTTTGTTTTTGTTTTTTAGAAGAAACCAGGTAAGCACAAGCTGGAATCAAGATTGCAGGGAGAAATATCAATAACCTCAGATATGCAGAGAACACCACTCTTATGGCAGAAAGTGAAGAGGAGCTAAAGAGCCTCTTGATGAAAGTGAAAGAGGAGAGTGAAAAAGCTGGCTTAAAACTCAACATTCAAAAAACTAAGATCACGGCATCTGGTCCCATCAATTCATGGCAAATAGATGGGGAAACAATGGAAACAGTGACAGACTTTATTTTCTTGGACTTCGAAATCACCGCAGATGGTGATTGCAGCCATGAAATTAAAAGACACTTGCTCCTTGGAAGAAAAGCTATGAAAAACCTAGATAGCATATTAAAAAGAGAGATGCTACTTTGCTGACAAAGGTCTGTATAGTTAAACTTATGGTTTTTTCCAGTGGTCATGTTATGGATGTGAGAGTTGGACCATAAAGAAAGCTGAACACCAAAGAATTGATGCTTTTGAACTGTGGTGTTGGAGAAGACTCCTGAGAGTCCTTTGGACTGCAAGGAGATCCAATCAGTCCATCCTAAAGGAGATCAGTCTTGAATATTAATTGGAAAGACGGATGCTGAAGCTGAAGTTCCAATATTTTGGGCATCTGATGTGAAGAACTGACTCATTGGAAAAGACCCTGATGCAGGGAAAGACTGAAGGCAAGAGGAGAAGGGTACAACAGAGGATGAGATGGTTGGATGGCATCACTAACTCGATGGACATGAGTTTGAGCAA
The DNA here is from genome assembly GCF_023091745.1 of Budorcas taxicolor. Classification (NCBI taxonomy): domain Eukaryota; kingdom Metazoa; phylum Chordata; class Mammalia; order Artiodactyla; family Bovidae; genus Budorcas; species Budorcas taxicolor. The sequence continues at coordinate 24,362,403 of NC_068918.1, forward strand.
GCTCCAGGACTTGGTGATGGACAGGGAGGCCTGGCGTGCTGCAATCCGTGGGGTCGCAGAGTTGGATATGACTGAGCAACTGAACTGAGCTGAACTGAAGTAAACCATAAGGAAGCCCTCATAAACGATCTTTCACTGACTCCGTGAGGTAGGAAGTATAGGAGACATCTGGAGCTCTAGTGTGAGAGGATGAGTCAGAGACGTGTGTGTGTATTAGACCTTGTATGTCTACAGAAGCGTGTAAAAGAGTGAAAAGCACAAAACAGGAAACTGAAGCCCCTGGCTCCTGAGCTCCCCTGATTAAGATCCATGATCTTGTGCATCTCCAACCCAGGGCTTGGATTCCTTTGTGCAAAGTAGGGGTATTTTAACGGATGAGTGTGTGATATGACATGCATGTGTGTGCTTGTGGGCGTGCCAAGTCTCCTTAGCTGTGATCGACTCTTTGTGACCCCATGGACTGTAGGCCGCCAGCCTCTGTCCGTGGGATTCTCCAGGCAAGAATACTGGAGTGGGTTGCCATGCCCTTCTCAAGGGGATCTTCCTGACCCAGGGATTGAATCCGTAACCCTTATATCTCCTGCTTTGGCAGGTAGGTTCTTTCTTTCACTAGCGTCATCTGGGAAGCCCTGAGACACTTATGTCCTCCTTCAAATCCTCTTGGTCTCATTATGTCCAAGGTCTCTCTCACTACCCTAGCTTCAGTGGTGGCTGCCAGGAAAGACTATGAATAAACAGCAACCAACACTATTTCTGTGTGTCTTGTGCCTCCTACCCTAGAGATTCCAAGTTGACGCTGAGGGCCAGAGCTTGTAGGGACCAACTTTGTGCCCACTCACCAGGGATTGGGAGGTGCCAGGGAATTATTGCACGTGAGCAATAGAAAACTAAAGCACAGTGCTTTGTGATAACCTAGAGAGGTGGGATGGGGTAAGAGGTGGGAGGGAGGTTTAAAAGGGAGGGATCATAATTATACCTATGGCTGATTCAAGTTGATGTATGGCAGAGACTAACACAAAATTGTAAAGCAATTATCCTTCAATAGAAATTTAAAAAATTTAAAATATGCTGAAAACTAAAGCGGACAGACAGATTCTCCTTTCTCCTCCCCTCCTCCCAGGCAGACCATTCCTAGAAGCAGTCACTTCCGCAAGTGGTCCTCTGAAGATGGTCCTGGCTGACAAGGTGCTCTGTTAGGGACTCAATGCCCCCGTACAGCCTCTCTCTCCTTCCCCTCCTCACTCCTGCTCCCTGGATTGCAGTCCTTAATAAAGTAACAGCACTTAAACCTCTGCTTTCTGGGGAACTCAGGCTAAGATAATGAGCTTTACATTTCCTTCGACTTTGTAATTGTGACTTACTTGCAGAAGACGCTGATGTGTATGAAATTCGTATCTTCGATCTTAAAGTCTATTCCTTTCGTGTATTTGATTAAACTCTTTGGTAGCTGAGTTACCAGCCATGTTTATTCGTTGATTATGCACACACTCTGTGGGTTTGGGGATTAGCTGCAGAGAAACAGATGCACCAATAGCATTTGTAAACCTGCTGGGTACAGGTTATGAGAAAGGAATGCCTGGTCCCTGCCCCCAAAAGGCATAGAGGGGCATGGAGCGTAAACAAATGAAACTACCTGAACAAAGAATATAAAAATACCTATGGACTCCAGTAAGTCTATATAAAACTGCTAGGAATTATTGCAAATAATTTGTCTTTAAAATTGGGCAAAGCAAATATGGAAAAAGTTTCAAGAAGAGCATAGTTTTGAGAGTTTTTCAGGGGGGGGGTTGTTTTAAATAATGGAAGAGGGGTACTTGTGGTATTTTAAATTTGGCATGCTATCTGAGGAAAAAAGAACACTGCTGTTTCAGAAGCTGCTACATCTAATCACTGGGCTAGCTGGTGAGAATTCTGGTAATAATAGAGATGGATCGAGAGAAGTAAGAAGCAGAGGAACCTAAAGTGTAAGGCAGAATTTTAACTCAGTAAGAATTATTCTGTGGAATTTCTGAGCAAGGAATATGAAGCAAGCTCCTGTCATAACATTCCCAAATTTTTCTGCTCATTCCATTAGTCAGAACCAAATCCTGTTTATATTACAGTGGGAAAGTTTCAATGAGGAGAAAGATTGGAAAGCCAGATGCTTCTGTAAATTTGGCACTCTGAAACTCCATGGTTCCATGGTACATTCACCCCTGACCCAGTGTGATAGACCTATCTCTACTTTCATCTCAACACTGCAAAGCTGCAGGCTTTTAATTTTTGCTTCTTCAAATCTTCAGCAGAGCTTTTTATGCACCTCTCAATACAGCTCAGTTGGTAAAGAATCCACCTGCAATGCAGGAGACCCCAGTTCGATTCCTGGGTTGGGAAGATCCACTAGAGAAGGGATAGGCTACCCACTCCAGTATTCTTGGGCTTCCCTGGTGGCTCAACTGGTAAAGAATATGCCTGCAATGCGGGAAACCTGGTTTTGATCTCTGGGTTGGGAAGATTCCCTGGAGAAGGGAAAGGCTACCCACTTCAGTATTCCGGCTTGGAGAGTTCCACGGACTACAGTCCATGAGGCCGCAAAGAGTCGGACAAGACTGAGCGACTTTGACTTTCACTTTCAACATAATTTGCAGACTTGCTTTAGGTTTTCACCATCTTGTTCTTCTGGTGTAATACAGCCATCCTTACACTGATAAAAAGGAAGGAATTTCTCTGGAAGTAAGGATTTTGATCATTCATTCAGTTCAGTTCAGTTCAGTCGTTCAGTCGTGTCCGACTCTTTGCAACCCCATGAATCGCAGCACGCCAGGCCTCCCTGTCCATCACCAACTCCCGGAGTTCACTCAGACTCACGTCCTTCGAGTCAGTGATGCCATCCAGCCATCTCATCCTCTGTCATCCCCTTCTCCTCCTGCCCCCAATCCCTCCCAGCATCAGAGTCTTTTCCAATGAGTCAACTCTTCGCATGAGGTGGCCAAAGTATTGGAGTTTCAGCCTCAGCATCAGTCCTTCCAAAGAACACCCAGGACTGATCTCCTTCAGAACGGACTGGTTGGATCTCTTTGCAGTCCAAGGGACTCTCAAGAGTCTTCTCCAACACCACAGTTCAAAAGCATCAATTCTTCAGTGCTCAGCTTTCTTCACAGTCCAACTCTCACATCCATACATGACCACTGGAAAAACCATAGCCTTGACTAGACGGACCTTTGTTGGCAAAGCAGTATCTCTGCTTTTCAATAGGCTATCTAGGTTGATCATAACTTTCCTTCCAAGGAGTAAGCGTCTTTGAATTTCATGGCTGCAATCACCATCTGTAGTGATTTTGGAGCCCAGAAAAATAAAGTCTGACACTGTTTCCACTCTTTCCCCATCTATTTGCCATGAAGTGATGGGAACAGATGCCATGATCTTAGTTTCCTGAATATTGTGCTTTAAGCCACCTTTTTCACTCTCCTCTTTCACTTTCATCAAGAGGCTTTTTAGTTCCTCTTCGCTTTCTGCCATAAGGGTGGTGTCATCTGCATATTTGAGGTTATTGATATTTCTCCCGGCAATCTTGATTCCAGATTGTGCTTCCTCCAGCCCAGCATTTCTCATGATGTACTCTGCATATAAGTTAAATAAGCAGGGTGACAATATACAGCCTTGACATACTCCTTTTCCTATTTGGAACCAGTCTGTTGTTCCATGTCCAGTTCGAACTGTTGCTTCTTGACCTGTATACAGGGTTTCTCAAGTAAGAAATACCAATTGAGTTGGATTAAATAATTATTGTTACATTTAACGGCATTTTAAAAATGATGGGTGATATGACACTTAACTTCCTTTCCTCCCCCTAAATTTGGAAAGGTTATTTTTATGTTACGGTTGCTTAATTTTTTAATTGCTTGCCAGTAATGTGTCGGGTAATATCTTAAGGCACACTGTATACTGAGAGCAAAGCCCATCCTTAATCAAAGTAGAGGAAATGCATATTTTTTATTGTCTTATTGACAATCAGAAATTGTAGCTAATATTTTTGTTACATGTGATTCATTTCACTGTGTTTATTTTAGTTTGCCACATAGCTGATGGAGAAAGGTCAAATTAAGAATAAGAGAAATTTCAATTGAGCACCATTTTTGGTTATTTATGATACACTGTGACTCTGACTCTCAAATTTTATGTGGGAATCCTCTTTGGGAAGCTTTGTTCTTGAGATAATACAACTGCTAAATCCTTTAACTGCTAATCCTTTAACCAGACTCACATTAACTGGGTGAAGTCAGGGACTACCAGGAACCCCACCTGTCAGAAGAACATTCACTCCTCTGCCAAAGAATCTAATATACCTTAAACCTCAAGGTGACCTTAAAAGCGTCAACCATCCAAAGAAGCCAGCGACGAGAGACCACAGTTTGCATGATTCCACTCGTATGACTTGTCCAGAATTGGAAAATCTACAGACAGGTAGCAGATTACTTGTTGTCAAGGGTTAGGGGGGTGGGGAGATGGGAAGGTAATAATTAAAGGGTAGGGGGATTCTTTTCAAAATGATGAACTGTTCTACAATTGACTGTGGTGTTAGTCACACATATCTGTCTACAAAATACTAATATTCTAAAAAAATTGAATCATACACTTCAAATAGATAAATTGTATGCTATGTGAATTATATCTCAATAAAGCTGTTACTAAAAAGAATGAAAGAGAAAAAAGGAAGAGAGGAGGAAATAAAACAGATAAGGAAAAAGAGATAAAGGAAAGAAAAATAAAATTATACAGCAGATAAAAAATGAAGCTGCAACCATCTAATCTACAAATTGAGAAACTCTACCAGGGTCAATTTGAATGTTAAAAATTAGTCAAGCTTAATTATTTTTCCCCCCACCAAATATAAATTAATGATGATATATTCTTCCTGGGCTCCAGGGGATCAATTTATATTTTCTTTTAGATGTGTATTACCACTTTGGAGACAATGGACTTAAAAGATGTTTTTAATCCTTAGCTTTTAAGGTAAAAACGTTTGTCATCTTCCTTCGGAGAACCTGTATGGTGTCATAAAATATACGAGAAAAGTATATGTTTTGAAATGCAAAGTATGCCTTAAAAGTATGTGCTTTTTAATATCATATAAAAAAGTTTATGTTTTGAAATGAATTTGGATCTTGACTCTACACTAACCAGCTGGCACTCATTTTTTTCATATATAAAATAGGGATAATATTAATAATACATATCTCTCAGGACTATCATGAGGACTAACTGAGACAGTTGACATAAACTGCTTTCTATAGTACCTGGTTCATAAGAAATACTCAGAATAATAGCTCTTATTACATTTTAGCACACTTTGTAAATACCAAATGTTCTTATTGATTACTTAAATCTATATGATTGCATTATGATACATTGAGAAAAAAAGTAGAGAAAGTATTGCTAACATGCATTCCATATTTATTTTTTCAAGTTCTGACTAATTAATTTATTCCTAAATATATAAATTTTAAAGGATTACTGCTCTTCAGAAATTGGGGAGGGAGAGAAAACAAACAAGAGAAAACAGAAGAAGAAAAAAAAAAGAACAAAAAAGAATGAGGAATATTTAAGGAGTTTTACCTGACATGCCTACTATGAAACAAACAGATCTTAGTTTTAAACAGGAATTTCTGACTTGAATTCTTACACTTCCTAACATTTTGGAGAATAAGAAATAAACTTCTACATTTTTAGGCTAACTGTGTTGATGTCTTCTTCCTTAAAGGACTTTGACATTTTTCACTACAAAATGCTTTTAACCTTGCATTTTGAATTATGTTAGTGAACCCTGAAGCCAAATGGCAAACATTTAACTTTAAAAATTTATTGAATAAATAAAAACAAAGAAAGTACACAAGTGGACTGGTGACTCATTTTCTTTAAAAATAAAGACCCATGTCAAACTCCATTATTTTATCACATATTTACCAAATTTGTATGCATGAAGTGTAGTGTATTTGAAGGAGAGTTAAACTGGGAAAATTAGATTCCACTAAGTGCTGAACTTCTTCACATACAATTAAAACCTGCTTGAAAAATGTATAATCAACTGAGATCATCAATTATGCCTTTTACTTGGAAGAACTTGCAGGGAACTCAGGATAAATAAATAGGGAAGCCATGCCTCATTTTAGAAGACAAATATATCTGGCTTTTGCTTTCAAGTCATAAAAGGATTCTCTGAGTGGAGACTGGCTGACATTTTCCCACCTCATTCTTTGCATCAAAAGATGACTCCAACTGTCCCATCACAAGGATCTGACAATGCAGTAATTTCTTCTCAGTACTCCTGACATACTACCTTGAAAAACAACTAAAAATTACATCAAAATCCAATGTTTGCAACACGGGCTGGACAAAATTCATTCTAGAGGAAAAGGTCTTCTGCAAGAATGAACACTGGCTATTAACCATAATTAAATATTACTTATTTAAGAAATCTGACCTGTTGAAGTTTCTACTGTAGGGATGATTCTAATAAAAAAAAAAATTCATTGCCACTTCTGCTTCAGGGTTAAAGAGGAAATGGTAATTAGAAGATCAGAAGGAAGGGATGTCCACAAATGGGAAATACCAAAAGGTTCTCAGCTGTCATTAAGATGGAAGAGGACAGAAGGACAGACCGCCGTGAGAGGTAGTACAGGGACCTCCTGAGGCCAGGCAATCAAGGGAGGATTTTTAAATTTTTAAGACTTGAGGTAGGAGTGGGGCTGGTGGAAAAAGAGAAAATAAGAGTATTAAATTGGGGAATTTCGTCAAAGACAAGTTCGAGCTAAGTCATTTCAGTGATGTCTGACTCTGCAACCCTATGAACTCTAGCCCACAAGGCTCCTCTGTCCATGGGATTCTTCAGGCAAGAATACTGGAGTGGATTATCTTTTCCTCCTCCAGGGAGTCTTCCTGACCCAGGGATTGAACCCTTGCCTCTTATGTCTTCAGCCTTGGCAGGCAGGTTCTTTACTACTAGTGCCCCCTGGGAAAGCCATTCAAAGACAACTCAGGATGGTTCGTGAGGTACAGAATATTCCAACTTTTTAAAGGTACCAAGACAAGCAGTATGGTAAACACATCAGGCCAAACAGAAATATCAGGCAGATGACAAGCCAATGGTGCCATATTGTTTATGTTCTGAGTGTTTTTATTCTCACTAAGTTCATGTTCTATATAACAGAGATGAGTTTATTCTTGTAAGCGGAGTGGCTGCCGAAGTGATGACTGAAAACCAGTCTCTGGCCCCCAAGGCGTGTTCTTTAAGAACAAGGAGGAAAAGAAAAATGAAGGGCCACTTAGGTAGACACAAACTGTACCCTCATCATTCTCCTCCTTGAGCTTCCTGAGCAATGCTGTTGAAGTCATGAGGTGTGCTCTGAAACAACCGACTTCATGAAATGCAGTCCCCAGAGTAGGAAGGGGTAGGGCGAGGTCCCTTCCTAACCTTCACCATGCCTTCAATCATGTCTGGCCCTTTTACAATGAGGACTTCTGGGGAAACAGTCATTCACTCTCTCCAACAGAAACCGTTTACAAACCACCTTTCCTTCCTTTTCAAGATTTAGGTAAATCCAGGCAATCTCAGATCTTTCACACGTGTCACCTAGCTCGCTGTGTCACCTAGTAAAGCCTGCAGCGATGATTCTAAAGGATCCAAGAAACAGAGCACATCCTATGAGAAGGCAGCAAAATGCCAAGGGAGACAATGCTGAGATACTGTCCTTCCGATTTTCTTAAAAAAAGGAATGCCTTCATTTTTTTTTTTTTTAAGTTCCACTAACAGGGAAATTATGTAAAACTTCAAGAGCTAAAAACAAACATTCCAATTTTAATTCTAACTTTTCTTGGCTATAGGTGTATTGCCTACTCCTCCCCCCAACCCCGTTTCTTGCAGCCTAACTTCTTGAAACCACCTAATGCTCCTTAGATAAAAGCTTCTGGATTTCAACGGACAGTGAAGGCTTGGAAAATATGCATCCTGGTAGCCCAATGTGTTTGGATATGCACGACAGCCTGAGACATATAGATAGAGAGACAGATATGATATTTATATATATAAATGATAAGTAGCCACAGTCGTGTCCAACTCTGCGACCCTATGGACTGTAGCCTGCCAGGCTCCCCTGTCCATGGGGTTTCCCAGGCAAGAATACTGGAGTGGGTTGCCATTTCCTCCTCCAGGGGATCGTCCCTGACCCAGGGATCAAACTTGCAATTATTATGTCTCCTGCATTGGCAGGTGGATTCTTTGTCACTAGTGCCACCTGGGATAAATGTGTGTGTATCTGTGTGTGTATACATATGTCCACTGAGGCCACTTAGGTTGTTTCCATATTGTGGCTATCATGAATAATGCTGTAATGAACATGGGAGTGCAGATATATCTTTGAGATACTAGTCTCATTTCTTTTGAATACGTACTCAGTGTGGGATTGCTGGATCATATTGTAGTTCTATTTTTAATTTCTTGAGGAGCCTCCATATTCTCATATGGTTTTCCAAAATGAAGATACCAAGTTACATTCCTATCAACAGTGTACAAGAGTTCCCTTTTCTCTACATCCTTGCCAACACTTGTAATCTCTTATCTTTTTGATAATACACATTCAAACAGGTGTGAGGTGCTAGCTACCTCATTATGGTTTGATTTGCATTTCCTCTGCGATTAATAATGGTGAGCATGTTTTCATATGCCTACTGACCATTTGCATGTCTTCTTCAGAAAAGTGTCTATTTGGGTCTTTTGGACATTGTTTTAAAATTGGTTTTCACTTTTGTTTACTATTGAGTTATATAAATTCCTTTATATTTTGGCTATTAATCCCCTTTACCAGATACACGATTTGCAAATGTTTTCTCCCATTCTGCAGATTGCATTTTTCATTTTGTTGACTGTTTCCTTTGTTGTGCAGAAGCTTTTTAGTGTGATGTAGTCCCACTTGTTTATTTTTGCTTCTGTTGCCTGTGCTTTTGGACTGACACCTTAAAGATTTGATAGTGACTGTGAAGGTGACTTGGATAGAATCTGAATATCACTTTTTTCCTTTATTGATCTATTTATATGTGTGTGTGTCTAAAGATAAACAAGGGAGGGGCTAAAAAGGTCTCTGTTTCGGAAGTATAGTGAACTGATACATCAAGTCCCTGTTTTCCCAGCGCACACGCTGCCCAAGAGATTAAATTCAAATGAGTTGCGTGTGGTATGTGTAATGATGGACACATTTTGTTTCCCTTAGTGCTCCTGAGGACCAGTTAGTCTATGCATGAAATAGATTACTGTGGATAGGCTACTGCAGGGCTAAACAACTCCACTGCATCTTTAAAGTAAAAATAGCAAATAAAATGAATCAAGGTGCAACATCTACAATGATATATGCATTCTGCTGAATTTAATTGAATTCTAATTAAATTACTTGGAGCAAGATAAATTAGATTATTTTTCAAGCACATTTTAGATAAACCTAATGAAGTTCTATGAGTAAGAAAGGCAGAATGGGCTTTATTTAATGACTCAGTTGTTGATATATTCCCTTAGAAGGAATAAGAGGTCAGACTGACCTTGGGTCCTTTATTTCTTGAGTAAGACAGATATTACATTAACTTCAGAAAGACTGGCTAAAAAGAGACTAGGGTTTACTTTATGTTGATAGTGAAATAATTTATTAAGGCATTTAGATATATGGGTTTCCCCCTACATTTTTTCCTCTCAGCCTTTGAGTTCTCTGGCATAAGAACTATTGGGAAGGAAAACAAAGGACTAAACAGAGGGCTAAATTGTTTCTTGAATCCCCTGGAGTGGATTGTGTCAGGGGTAAGGAAGGCAGCCTGCTAAAGAGAGGAGGGCATAGAAGTATCAAGTTGAGGGAAGAGTCCTCAAGACTAGGGTTGATTCTACAAATGAAGTGGATCCAGAGCTAGCCCCTGGGGAAGGGCCACTTGGCGGAGGGGAAGGGTGCAGACATCTGGGTGAACTGGCTCGGTAAACCATCAAGGGAAGCTATATCCCAGGAACCAGAGCTCCTAGATTGAACTGATTTTTGTGCCATAGTGGCATAAAACTCACAAAGCTTTGGGATTCCAAGGGACAGTGCAGGCTTGGAAAATCTGCACTCTGGTAGTCCAGTGTATCCTGACATGCATGAGAGCCTGAGTCATCCACGTGGCCCTAAAGGAATGGATGGGATTGTAAGCAGTGGGAGGCTAGGGTTTGGGGTGAATTGGGAATGAGAAAAGGGAACCCCTCCCCAAATGGCTGAGAGAATTTTTTCTGAGTCCAGAGTCAAGAAACTTGGAGTCAGATTTAATTTGTTTTGTGGAACTTTGTGGAAGAGAAGGTCTCAATTTCTTCCACTCTTGGGAATCTTTACTTCCATTTTGGTTAGTTAAGCAGCCATTCACAAGCAAAGAACTTTGCTTCCCTAAAATGCTCTCTTTTCCTCCTCCTTTGGAAATGCTTGGAACTTAGTTATGGGAAAAGATTATAGTTTCTTTAACTCTGGGAGACAGTGACAAGTAAAGTCTGAGAAGATGGGGAAGGGGCAGAAAAGAAAGGTTCATAAAGCTAAAAGACACTTAAATTACGTGCTCAAGGATGAAGTAGACAGGATCATGTGTAATAACGGCTAGAAAAATAGAGCTATTCATATACAGTTACTCATTTTTCTAAAACAACATATAAAATTAAAGGAGAATGGGTTAAGAACCTGTGAATATTACCTAGCCATGCCTGGATGGATATTCCTAACCTACATTTCAGCTCCATAGCCAATCTGAGGAAGGTGAGAAATGAAGCCCTCTGAAAAACAGAACACGATGGCTGCTGTGAAACATATTTCATAAAATGTTTTCTTATGGAGCGTGCTCTTCTGCACATTCCCAATGCTCTCAGAGCTGGATCAGGGAGAGAGATGAGAGGCGCAAGTTTTCTCACTAACTCACCCTTTCATGTTTGGCACACAAACGTTTGATTCAGTTGACAGTCTCAGAACACATCTGCAAGCACTTTCCCATTTGGTATTAATGGGAATCCCTGGAGTAGGAAATGGCAACCCACTCCAGTGTTCTTGCCTGGAAAAACCCCATGGACAGGGGAGCCTGGCGGGCTACAGCCCATGGGGTCGCAAAGAGTCAAACACGACTAAGCATGCACGCAGTCGTGGAAATATTTATTGAAAGTATATGAGTGGAAGCAGAACAAGACTCCTGAACTGTTTTGGGGGTTTCCAAGAACAGAAAGGGAAGGGGTCAAAGTAGACGGGCTAATGAGAGGAACAAGGCTCCATCCTCTACTTGTGCAAAAGTTCCTTCAAGATACAAACACTGTGATTCAACTATAATAAAATTAGAAATTAGAAGGAAAAAATGTTTCATTCCCATCAAGGCATGCATGTTAGCATAGAGACCTAAAAGCCTCAAATAGACACTCAAATAGACCAGAGGGTATTTTATAATGAGCTTTGTTAAATGCTTCAGCACTATGGGGACAATTCTATACCTACTTCCCTTCAAAGATGAAACAAATCAGACATAGAACAGTGTGTTTAATGGGTTAGTAACTATAGATTACACACAAGACAAGGATAAGGAGACATCTGAATTCTTCACAAATATTCTCAGGAAAATGTGGACTATTGTTAACAACAGGAGAATTATTTTTTAAAAAAAAGCAATGCCAACTTATAGCACAGCATAGCCAGCTAAGGGCAGGAAGTGGGGAAGACATATGACATGCTCACAATATGGCACTGTGGGGAGACACTGTAAGAGAGATAGTCTTTACATGGTGGTGTTTATTTGTCAAAGCCAATTCCTGCATTCAACATGATGGCAATGACCTAAGGTCATTAGAAACCTTAGGGTTTCTGGTCCTCTGTGTCCTGGTCTTCCCTAAAGCCCAGCGCATGGAGTGGGAACCCAGGCAGCCCAGCCTTTCACAGGACCACTGGCAGAAGTGAGGATCTGGCTTCTGGGCCCATGAGGAAGATTTAATTCACCTCCCAACTATGGGAGACAGGTGGTTGACACCTGATGCTGTTTTCCCTCTACAGAAATATTTCAAAGAGAATTAGTAAGGGAGTTGTGTTAGAGAGAATGTTAATTTTGTACAATGTATTTAGTTGTAGTGTCAGAAACTGCCCAAATGCGCTGTCCAAGCTCCAACTTCCTTTCACTCAATGGGCGGCAAAGGTCTTCAGAGGGTTTAAAAGCCAGCAGGTGTCTAATTTGGGCATGAGAGACAGATGCTGAAGTCCAACTGGACTATGAGCCAAGGGGAAGTTCTGCTGGCCTGCAGAGCAACCGAGCCAAACGAAGGGTTTGGGCAGGTCCCACACAACAACCAGCACAGATGGCTGGTACCAAATGCCTAAATATTTCAAAAGGTGGAGATTTCACAGTGCTTCCATCCTCCCCTTTATTCCATATGTGCCCTTCTGTTAAACAACATATACAATATTTCTGCTGTAGAAACATAACAGAGAGTTCAGGTAGCAATTGACATTTCTTGAATAGTATTTTATTTATTTTTTAATTTTTTATTTTTTTTTTAATTTTAAAATCTTTAATTCTTACATGTGTTCCCAAACATTGAGAATGCTATGATTGACAGAGTTTATAAGCTGGAGAATAATTTTGAAGACTAGAAGGATTTTTAACTTTTCAGTTTATTATCATGTCAGTAATTAAGAGCCATACTTGAAATGAGGCTATTTTGAGTTTTAATGGCTCTCTGGTAAACTAGTATCCTGAGCACACTTACAGAATAAAGGCTGGGGTGTGGGGCAGGACACTGCTTAAAGTGCCTAGCATGGTCCATAGCTATATACACCACAGAGACACAGACGTAGAGTACAAACATATGTATACCAAGGGGGAATGGTGGGGGAATGGGATGAACTGGGAGATTGGGATTGATATCTACATACTATTGATGCTGCTGCTAAGTCACTTCAGTCGTGTCCAACTCTGTGCGACCCCACAGACGGCAGCCCACCAGGCTCCGCCGTCCCTGGGATTCTCCAGGCAAGAACACTGGAGTGGGTTGCCGTTTCCTTCTCCAATATACATACTATTGATACCATGTATAAAATAGGTAACAATGAGAACCTACTGTATAGCCCAGGGAACTCAATGCTCTGTGGTGATCTAAATGGGAAGGAACTCCCGCCAAACGGGTAAATATGTATATCAGTCAGTCAGTTCAGTTGCTCCGTCGTGTGCAACTCTTTGCAACCCCACGGACTGCAGCATACCAGGCCTCCCTGTCCATCACCAACTCCCGGAGTTTATTCAAACTCATGTCCATTGAGTTGGTGATGCCACCCAGCCATCTCATCCTCTGTCATCCCCTTCTCCTCCTGCCCTCAATCCTTCCCAGCATCAGAGTCTTTTCCAATGAGTCAGCTCCTTGCATCAGGTGGCCAAAGTATTGGAGTTTCAGCTTCAACATCAGTCCTTCCAATGAATATTCAGGACTGATCTCCTTTAGGATGGACTGGTTGGATCTCACGGGACTCTCAAGAGTCTTCTCCAACACCACAGTTCAAAAGCATCAATTCTTCGGCGCTCAGCTTTCTTCACAGTCCAACTCTCACATCCATACATGACCACTGGAAAAACCATAGCCTTGACTAGATGGACCTTTGTTGGCAAAGTAATGTCTCTGCTTTTTAATATGTTATCTAGGTTGGTCGTAACTTTCTTTCCAAGGAGTAAGTGTCTTTTAATTTCATGGCTGCAGTCACCACCTGCAGTGATTTGGAGCCCAAAAATATAAAGTCTGCCACTGTTTCCCCATCTATTTGCCATGAAGTGATGGGACCAGATGCCATGATCTCAGTTTTCTGAATGTTGAGCTTTAAGCCAACTTTTTCACTCTCCTCTTTCACTTTCATCAGGAGGCTCTTTAGTTCTTCTTCACTTAAACACACACACAAATGGATGATATATCACTTTGCTATACAGCAGAAACTAATACAACATTGTTCAGCAACTTTTGGACTTCTCTAGTGGCTCAGGCAGTAAAGAATCCACCTGCAATGCAGAAGACCTTGGTTTGATCCCTGGGTCGGGTAGATTCCCTGGAGATGGGAATGGCTTCCCACTCCAGTATTCTCGCTGGAGAATTCCATGGACAGAGGAGCCTGACGAGCTACAGTCCATGGGGTCACAAAGAATCAGACATGACTGAGCAATGAACACACGTACACACACAAGCAACTACACTCCAATAAAAATTAATTTTTTTAAAAAAGACACCTTTGTGAAGTGATGGGGACTTTCACTGTGTAAATGAAGAGGGGGAAAAAGCAATCTACATCATAGGAAACGGGCATTGTTTGTTCATTAGACCACAGAGAGGTAACATTCTTGTCTTGATCTCTACCTGCTTGAGCTTCTCCATCTACTGATTTAGCCGTTGGTATATAGAACTTGCATTACAAAGTAAGTTTCTGGAAGTCCAGATTCAAATTTCAATCCCTGGCTGAAAAAAATGAAAGACAAAACTTGGAGACGCGGAAGAAAGACAAGCAGGAGGAGAAAGAGGAAGAGGGAGAAGAGGAAGGAAGAGGAGGAAGCAGAGCAGACCCTGATGTTACTTCTGCTGCGTTATGGAGGGAAGCAACGGCAGGTTGCTAGAACTGCAGTTCTGAGCCACTCTTCATGTGGGCATACCTTGGAGGGCATTTCTTTTGCGTGTCATTAGATCTTTCCAGTCCCTGGCTGCACACCCCAAGAGACGCCTACCTCACAGGGTCAAACTCGGGAAGCAGAGATAAATAGAATGGTACTGCCCACATCAAGTCATCTTGCTCCATGTCTCTGCTTCAAATTCATCTTGGGAAAGCTTTTTAACTTATAAAAAAATAAACATGGCATAACTCAAAAAAAATTCACCTTGGGACTGTGTTGATTAAACTCTGTATCATGTGGCCTCATTCTGGGACTCAGCACTATTTACTGACCAGCCTTCATCAACCATCTGCTGCTGTGAGCAGCTTGTTTGCAGACCAACACGTTTCTCCTGGCTCTCATGCTCCCAAAATGCTGAATCAGAGCTGGAAACAGCCAACGACGTTCCTAATCCCCTGTCTCCAACTGGACTTGACAGATGATAAAGCAAGTGTCCCAAAGGCTGGGAGGAGAATCTCAGAGTGAGCAATGAGATAACACACTATAAAATGCACCCAAACTATTTTCCTCTCTGAAGCAAGACCTTGATCCTTTCTAACAATGTATTCTTCTTTAAGGCTCAATGACCATCTTAAGCAGTTCCCCTTTGAACATGGTCTCAAGGGCTGTCTTCCTTTTTCTAGTGACGCAGTAATCTATTCCTCTTACTGATACAGCTTTATTAACTTCAGATTTTATAAGGATTTGAATTTTTTTAAGGTCATTAATTTATTTATGACTGTGCTGGGTCTCAGTTGAAGTGTGCAGGCTTCTTCTAGCTGAACAGCACAGGCTGTTACTCTGAGGCATGTGGAATCCTAGTTCCCCGACCTAGGATGGAACCCACGTCCCCTGCATTGGAAGGTGGACTCCCATCCAGTGGGCCACCAGGGAAATCCCAAGGATTGCATTTTTAAATGTGGGTTGTGCTTCATCTTCTACAGAAAGGAGATAGATAGATGAACACCCTCAAACACGTGGCACATTGAGATTGCCGTGATGGTCTCAGAAACTCTTAGGAAACAGCTGTCAAGACATGCGAAAGGGGTGGACAGGTGTTAACCAGGAAGGCTCTCCGGGGACAGAAAGGCCAATGACTCACAGATACAGAGCCCTAGATTTTTCAGCAGGACCACGCTATGTAGCTCCTGGGCATTGAGAACCACAGCAACATGGTCCTAGTTCCAGAGACTGATAAGCGAGGTCAGAGCAGATGTGCGTAATCACCTCTAGGAGTTACATGATCTACCAGTAAATTGAAGAATCCCTTATTTTTGACATTTAGAAAATATATAAGCATCAACACCACCAATAACAAAATGGTATTCTAGATCTCTGCATTATACGGAAAAGAGGGGGAAAATCAAAATGCTTTTTTCTTGAGAGTTGAACGCTGTTTTCTGTAAACTTAACTCCAAAATGGAAATCAAGAGAAAACATTCTCCTCTCTGGTAATTCGGCACATTGAAACGTTTCTTTGCAGTAAAAATTGGTCTATTTTATTCTATCAGTATGATTAACCTTTCTATAAACTTGTTCTAGGTGGAAATTCTTTTTTTTCCTAGCCAGATATGTTGCCATTTATGCACCTAAATGCTTTAGTAAAAAGGAATGACATTTTTTAAGAACCTAAAAATAGTTCTGTCACTTAATTTTGAAAAAAAAAAAAAACCTTCTAAGTCAAGGCAAGAGTTTTCTGCTCATTCATTTCACTGAGAATGCATGCTTTTGCAGCTGGGTTTTATCTTTTTTTTTTTCCTTTGCCATCAGGAGGTCTTGCCTATAAAGTTCTTTGGAACAGATCCTGCCCTCGGATCCAAGGGCAAATCACAGATTACTGGTTGTAGGAAAACGTCATTTCAAGTATAATGTGGAGATCTCTTGTTCAGATCAACCGTATTGCTCCTGGATCTGTCCTCTGCAGAGATTCAAGGCCGTTCTAGTCATGTGTGCCTGCGTGCTAAGTCACTTCAGTTGTATCCAACTCTTTGCGACCCCATGGACAGTAGCCCGGCAGACTCCTCTGTCCGTGGGATTCTCCAGGCAATAATATTGTCATTGGCTGCCATGCCCTCCTCCAGGGGATCTTCCTGACCCAGGGATCAAACCTGCAGCTCTTACATTTTTAGCATTGACAGGCAGGTTCTTTACCACTAGCGCCACCTGGGAAGCCCCCATTCTAGTTATATCCAGATGCAAAACCCCCAAAGTGTATGGAGCTCTATGTCAACCTTCCTTCCCTCCACAGCAGGAACCCTCTTCAGTCCCACAGGCCACTCTCAGGCCTCTATTCCCACCTCCATGCCTCCCTTTAGAAGCAGCATGGGCTCCTGTGTTGTCTTGACCACTCAAGAAATTCTGCTAATCCTGTTGATGCCAAGGAGATAGTGAAGTAATATGCCACTTTTCTCCATTTCAAAACATGGAGAGAAAGGGAGCAGGGCAAAACTCAATAAAAGGAATGGTATAATAGTAGGACTTGACAAATTAGTGGAAGACATGGTTGAGAGTTGGGGCTTTCTAGGTGGCTGAGTGGTAAAGAATCTACCTGCCAAACAAGAGATGTGGGTTCAATTCTTGGGTCAGGAAGATCTTCTGGACAAGGAAATGGCAACCCAGTCCAGTATTCTTGCCTGGGAAATCCCAAGGACAGAAGAGCCCAGTGGGTTACAATCCATGGAGCTGCAAAGAGTTGGACATGACTTAGTGAGTAAACAACAGCAGGGGTTGACAGTAGTCTTCCACATACTGCTCAAATCACATCCTCTGGGCAAATATCTTGGAGTCGTCTATGTGTTACAAAATGAAAGAGAATTAAATGTATCTACTCAATTATTCTTTACTGAAAGAAACAAGTCATTTTGGATACTTCTGTTCTTATCATACAGTGATAATAAGATTGCAATGCTAATTTTGAAGCACTTATTAAGCACTTACTATGCACCAGGCACTAATCACACAATAATCCCATAAGATAGGTAACTTCATTCTCTCCATTTTACAGGTGAAGAAACTGAGATGCAAAGTGGTTAAGTGCCCGCCCAGGATCACACAGCTAGCAAGTGACAGAAATGTTATCCAAACAGTCAAATTCCAACTCCTGGATCCTTAGCCACAAACTGTATGGCCATCCACAGACACATCACACAAGCCCCAAGCGCCCACCAACATATGTTACACTGCTTAACTGCATCTCTATCTTTCTCTAACTTCATTACTTTTCTTTTTCATATATTCTGCACCCACTAAGTCTTCAATGTTACGATTTTTAGATCACTCTGTTCTGCTTATGATTCTTCAAATAATAACTTCCTAAGAGCAAGGCCCAACTTTTTGAATTATTTACTAAATCTGTTTATCTATTTTTTAAGGTCCTTACAAAATAGTATTCCTATAAAAGATGGATTATGTATCTGACACTACGTTTATCTGAGTTTATGGAGTGTTCTTACAAGATTTAACTATATTTATGTGGTGTTACTTATTTCTAGAAAAGCTTATTTAAAAAAACAAAATCATTAGTTTTAGCATGCTGATGAAATAATTCATCAGTAGGGTGATACACATTATTTATATCAGTACATAAATATACTGTAAATACTGATATTTTATATCAGTATTATATTTCCATGTGTGTAGTATATGATATCATAGCACAGAATATTAATATAACAAAGCATAAATTCAACTGTCTTTGATTGCCAGAATGCAAAATTTAGTCACTACATCAGTACGAGAAACTTTCATCAGCTTATACTCATGAAAGTAGAAAAGATGAAAGCACCAGGTTTTAAAAAGGGGGCAAAACATGTCCTGCATTACTGACAGTTTATATATCAGATACAACTATATTCATATTCTTCGATGCTTCCAATAATCTATTTGAGAATGTATTATAAGGAAGTCATCCAAAAAGATGGATAAACTAGGCTTGTATCAGGATTATTATTCATAAAGACAAAAAATTTGGAAATGACCTAAATGTTATTATAACTTAATGGTTCATTAAGTCACAGGGCATCAGTCTGATTGACTGGCAGGCAGCAGTTTTATACTATTGCCAAAAGATTACAGAGATATGAAAATGCTTAAAAAATAATGCCAAGTGAAAAACATTATAATAAAAATTGTTTAAAACAGCATAAAGTTATTTTGTGCATATCAACAGAGTGATTTGCCTCTTTTTTTGCTTTCCTTACATGTTATGGATTTGATGGGATGATTTTAAAAATTCTTACTATTGAATATATCCTCCTCTATTAAGTTAATTGCAAAATTACACAAGATTGCAGGAAAAAAATATTATTGATGAAAAATGTATGTGTTTGAGGAAAGCAAAATACTGGAGCAATCAGCACCTATGCCAACGATGCCTAACCCCTGACTAATCAGCACCTATGCCAACGATGCCTAACCTCTGACTAATCAGCACCTATGCCAATGATGCCTAACCTCTGACTAATCAGCACCTATGCCAATGATGCCTAACCTCTGACTAATCAGCACCTATGCCAACGATGCCTAACCTCTGACTAATCAGCACCTATGCCAACGATGCCTAACCTCTCCCTGACTTTAGCAGGACAGTGACATGTTCACACTCCTGGTGTGATGGCAATGTTTGCTACCTTTCCATGATACACACTTTATGAAGTTTAAACAGAAGATTGTAAAGTAACCGGAAATAACTGCCTGAAAAAATCCTTATAGAAAACATAAAATATTTATAAAATCTCTATATACTTTTCCCTTTCCTTTACTTGCTTCAGTTCTGTTACTTTTAATGATTTATGATCTCTGAGCCCCTTACTGTAGTCCACCTCAAATCCTTTCTGAATGTAACACAGTGTAAATAGGTAAGAAATAATAATAACACTTCATGCATATAAAGTACTGGCCATTCTCTGCAGGTAAAACTGTACATAAAATTGAAAAAATAAACTTACTGCCTTAAGGAATATATCTTTCCACACTTTTCAATGTTTGGTATCACATAATGTGATTGGCCAAGTGTTGTGCCTTTGGTGTGAACCACCCCAAAAAGCTATGACCAACCTAGATAGCATATTAAAAAGCAGGGAAATTATTTTGCCAACAAAGGTCCATCTAGTCAAGGCTATGGTTTTTCCAGTAGTCATGTATGGATGTGAGAGTTGGACTATAAAGGAAGCTGAGCACTGAAGAATTGATGCTTTTGAACTGTGGTGTTGGAGAAGACTCTTGAGAGTCCCTTAGACTGCAAGGAGATCCAACCAGTCCACCCTAAAGGAGATCAGTCCTGAATATTCATCGGAAGGACTGATTCTGAAGCTGAAACTCCAATACTTCGGCCACCTGATGTGAAGAACTGACTCACTGGAAAAGACTTTGATGCTGGGAAAGATTGAAGGCAGGAAGAGAAGGGGACGACAGAGGATGAGATGGTTAGATGGCATCATCAACTTGATGGACATGAGTTTGAGCAAGCTTCAGGAGTTGGAGACGCATCTCATGCTGGTCAGAATGGCTGCTATCAAAAAGTCTACAAACAATAAATGCTAGAGAGGGTGTGGAGAAAAGGGAACCCTCTTATATTGTTGGTGGGAATGCAAACTAGTACAGCCACTATGGAGAACAGTGTGGAGAGTCCTTAAACTGGAAATACAACTGCCATACGACCCAGAAATCACACTGCTGGGCATACACACCTAGGATATTAGAACTGAAAGAGACACATGTACCCCAGTGTTCATCTCAGTACTGTTTACAATAGCCAGGACATGGAAGCAACCCAGATGTCCATTGGCAGACGAATGGATAAGAAACCTGTGGTACATATACACAATGGAGTATTATTCAGCCTTTAAAAAGAATGCATTTGAATCAGTTCTAATGAGGTGGATGAAACTGGAGCCTATTATACAGAGTGAAGTTAAGTCAGAAGGAAAAACAATATAGTATATTAATGCATATATATGGAATTTAGAACGATGGTAACAATGACCCTATACACGAGACAGCAAAAGAGACACAGATGTAAAGGACAGACTTTTGGACTCTGTGGGAGAAGGCGAGGGTGGGATGATTTGAGAGAATAGCACTGAAACATGTATATTATCACATGTGAAATAGATCGCCAGTCCAGGTTTGATGCATGAGACAGGGCACTCAGGGCTGGTGCACTGGGATGACCCCAAGGGATGGGATAGGGAAGAAAGTGGGAGTGGGGGTCAGGATGGGGAACACATGTACACCCAAGGCTGATTCATGTTAATGTATAGCAAAACCACCACAATATTGTAAAGTAATTAGCCTCCAATTAAAATAAATAAATAAATTTTTTTAAAAAAGGAGTTGGTGATGGACAGGGAAGCCTGGCATGCTGTAGTCCATTGGGTTGCAAAGAGTCGGACCTGACTGAGTGGCTGAACTGAACTGAACTGAATACCCTGTTGTTGGATTAACGGCTTCTTAGAAAGGCTCAGCATTCTGTAATAAACCAGACTCTCCACTGGTTTCTGAGAAGGGAACCATCTTTATTTCACAGATGAAGAAGCTGAAGCACACATTTACTAAGAAGCCTGTCTAGACTAATAGTAAGAGCTAAAATTTATTGAAAGAATTCTGTGTGACAGGCATTGCATAGAACTTTACAGGTACTGAGTTGCTTAATTTTCACAGCCACCCACTGAGGAAGGTGCTACTGTTAAATTTCAGTATGCAGATGAAGAAGTCAATAAAGGGAGGTTATTATTTGCTGCAGGTTCAAGGTAGGAAGATACGTAGTTCAAATTGCTCATAACAGAATGCTTAAAAAGTTCTAGAATTAAAAAGTGTTTTGTAAATATCATGTAATTTAGAAACCATAACCTACAGTATGTATAAGGGGATGGAGAGTTTGGAAAATTAACGGTGATACATCTAAGGCAACCTAGCAAGGAGAAATAAATTTAGGAAATTTACCTAATATTCTTCTATTAAGCAGAGAAATTTCCCAAACATCATACAACTCTTCTAGCTATTAGATTCTGTCCCATATCATGCAGTATTGGATCCTATATTTACATGCATTATATGTAAATCTTCTCTTAAATATATAAAGATTGTTCCTTTGTCAGCACTGACTTAATAGTCATCATATTTATCATCAAAATTAAAGCAGGGACTTTCATTTCCCTACTTTAATTCTTTCCTATCTCTAATATTCCAGTTCCAGGCCATTTGCAGCAAATCCTATTGATCTGATTTCCAAAACATCTCTCAAGGCCACCCCTTATTCCCACCACCACAGCAAATACCCTGGTCCAAGCCACCAAACTTTCCCACCTAGACTCTGGGAATGCCACCACTCTCCCTGCTCCCATCATCCTCACTCCACACTCTTCAACCTCTCTTTTTTCTCTGACATTTCTTTTCTCTCTCTCTCTCTTTTTATTGGAGGATAATTACTTTATATGGATGTGAGGGTTGGATCATAAAGAAGATTGAGTGCCAAAGAATTGGAGCTTTCAAACTGTGGTGCTGGAGAACACTCTTAGGAGTCCCTTGGACTCCAACGAGATCAAACCAGCCAATCCTAAAGGAAATCAATCCTGAATATTCATTGGAAGGACTGATGCTGAAGCTGAAACTCCAATATGTTGGCCACCTGATGCAAAGAGCTGACTCACTAGAAAAGACTCTGATGCTAGAAAAAATTGAGGGCAAGAGGTGAAGGGAGCAATAGAGGAAGAGATGGTTGGATGGTATCACTCACTCAGTGGACACGAGTTTGATCAAACTTCCGTAACCAGTGAGGGACAGAGAAGCCTGGTGTGCTGCCTGCAGTTCACGGCATCACAAAGAGTCGGACATGACTTAGCGACTGAACAACGACAACAAATGCTTTAGAATATTGTGTTGGCCTCTCCCATACATCAACATGAATCAGCCACAGGTATACACACACCGCCTCCCTCCTGAACACCCCTCCCACCTCCCACCTCATCGCACCCCTCTGGGTTGCTACAGAGCACCAGGCTGAGCTCCTGTGTCACCTGCTACGTATTTTACATATGGTAATGTATATGTTTCCATGCTATTCTCTCAATTCATCCCACTCTATAACACAGCTAAAGGAATCTTCAGGAAATGCAAACCACAATATGTTACCCCTCACACTTAACAAGCCATTGATGCTCTGATTCCTCCTCCATTCTCACTTTGCTCCAGCCACTCTGGTCCCTGGATAGTGCCTCGGCCTTTACACATTCTTTCTATTCCTACTGCTCAGAACATGCTGGCCCCACTCTTCTCAGCCTTCATAAACCATCCCACGCAGCACCTCCTCAGAGAAGCCATTTTTCATCTCCTCCACCTAACCTGAGACTCTTTATTATTATTCTTTGCCGCCACTCCCACTGATTTCCTTTACAGCACTAATCAAAATCCATAATTATTTGACTTACTCATTTGCTCACTTATTCTTCATGTATCTTCCCAACTAGACTTGGCTCTGTGAGGAAAGAGACTGGGCATCCGCTATGCACACTGTATCTTGCCTGTCCAGTTCCTTGCCCCTTACATGGAGACTGTTAATAAACAGTGGATGAATGGATCAGTAACAATCTAGTGAAATACTGGAAAGGGAGCAATGAGTGTGCTGAGCAGGTATTGCTTCATCATTTTCATGAAATACCCGAAGTTAAAACACTGACTTCCAAAGATTTTTTTTTTTTTAAGTAACCTAATGCAGCACTTGTTATATGGCAGGCTCTTTTCTAAATGCTTTGTATGAGTTTCTTCATCTAATCTTAACAACAGTCCTCTAAGGTGAGTGTTATTTGTGTCCTTTTTTTAATGGATGAGACACCAGGTCCAGAAAAGAGAGTCATTGCTCGTTAGTGAATGGAACACCAGGGCTATCATCCTTAAAGGCTTAATGACTACCTATTCGGCCTTTCAAGGTAAAACTCCGACTGTATACTGTCCTGAATTTATTTTCTTAAAATGTTCTGATCTCATATTATTTCTAACTCAGGCAGGGTTTTCATGGCCAAATGCTAGCAAGAAATGTCTACTGCCCTAGGAATTAAGCCAAACAAGCTGGAAAAAAGAACAGAGATTATCCACATGGGCAGTAACCCAAAAGCCGCTCCAGGCCATGGAACTGCCAGTCCTCCTCCTTCACTGGGGTGACTGGCTGAGTTGCTGTAATAATATTAACAAGGTCAGATATTCAATATGCCTTTTCTCCAAAATCTCATGAAAATCACAGATGTCATCTGGCTCGGCTTGCTCATCTCTGGTGCATTGGCAAACCCTTCCTCTTAGAAACACAGAAAAGTAGAACGAGCTTGGGGTTTCGTTTATGAGACTACTTGAGCACTGTGTTAGTGGGCTCTCATATTTTATAATGCTAACAAAAGAGAGGAACTCTGGAGGAGCTCCTATGAAGCTGAATTCACACTGCCCAGGGAAGTCCATGAACACGCAAGTGAAAGTGAAGTATAAGTCGCTCAGTCGTGTCCAACTCTTTGCGACCCCATGGACTGTAGTCCATGGAATTCTCCAGGCCAGAATACTGGAGTGGGTAGCTTTTCCCTTCTCTAGAGGATCTTCCCAACCCAGGGATCTAACCCAGGTCTTCCGCATGGCAGATTCTTCACCAGCTAAGCCACAAGAGAACATTCAAGAGATGCTCACAAATAAACGGGGCAATTGGAGTCTAGTTTTTTACTCCACATAAAACCTTCTCAAGGACAAATCATTTGCTCATTTTCACCTTTTAGAAAAATGTCAGTGAATAACTACATATCATATGTAAACTTATTAAATCTACAGTAAGTACGACAAACAAAATGAGCTTTTAAAACATTCAAATTATATATATGTATATATATAAAAATATATATGTAGACATATAAACACATACATACACACACTTATACATTAGGTATCTTTGCCCAAATAATGTGTAAAGTTAAGATAGCATGGAGGGAAAAATGCTACACTCCCCATAACAAGGGATTTTAGCTAATAGTTTTAATCAATTTCAGTAATCAGAAACAAAACCCAAGTGCTTAATTCTGAAAATACCATTTTTTCCCATAAATGAATATGTTCTTTATTTTTGTTTTAACACACACACACATGCCTGCAAGTATCTACTTATATATCTGTATATCTGAAGACACAGAAATTTGTGCAAATACTTTCTTATACTTTTGAGATTCTAGACTATGGGAAGATATATGAGAAGTTGAGTAGCAAGACACCCTTCCAGCATTTCTTTTGTCCATGGCTCCTGGTTGATCAAGTTTGGCTTCATTATAATTTACTATTCATTCATTCTGTTGCTGTCTATTTTGCACATGGTGAGGAATATTGAGTTGCAGAAAGAAAGAGGTCAGGCACCAGAAAGAATAGCATTTATAACTGTAAATTACAGTCATTTTTATAGTTAGGTTTTTAGTGGCACCCTGAGAATACATGGCATTTCTTATTGTGTGCTGAGACTAGGTTTGAATAAATGCACTTGGGTGCTACCCAAGAGAAAGGGAGGAAAAGGCATGTAAATAAGGATGTGGGTCTTTCATTAGGTTTAGAATCTTCAAGCAGTCTGACAGGTGACCTTGGGATGTCACCCGAAGCAGATCAAGTCAGCCTGGACTTGGGCTCATTTACAACACAGAGGCCTGAGCCCTCAGATAAGGGGAAGGCAGTGGAGGATTTTGTGCTTCCTTCCAGTGTGGGTATAACTGTTAATATTTTATTTCTCTTCTCTTTGAGGAGAGATAGGGATATGCAGGTCTAATACCAGAGAGGGGATTCTTGGACTGGAGAGTGCCGTTCAGAGAAAGAGAATGATTATCCCTGAACTTCCACGATTTTATCTTTTAAACCAAATCCAACAGATTTAACAGTTCTTGCCTTTGAGACTAGAGAGTAATTACACACTAATTTAAGATTGTGAGATCTCAAGAGATTGGGTGAGCTTAAGAATCACACAGTCCACCTCTTTCATATTAGAGTTGAGGAAAATAAAACTCAGAGAGGCTAAGTGGATAATTCAAGGTCACAACTTGCTGGTGGCAAAGCCAAGTGTAGAGCCCAGATCCTCTGATTCTTAATCCAGATATCATTCCTTTATGTCTCCCAGAGTTCTTGGTCCCTGAGAAAATCAGAAATCCCCTAAGACTACAAATCCCTCAAGAGACAAATTCCACTCAAAATGCAGCTTTCTTCAGGTCTGTGATTTGGATTTCTGCTCAAGATGCAGAAGTAAGGAAGTGTTAGTTGCTCAGTCATGTCCAACTCTTTGTAACTCCATGGACTGTAGCCTATCAGACTCTTCTATCCATGGGATTCTCCAGGAAGGAATACTGGAGTGGGTTGCTATGCCCTTCTCCAGGGGATCTTCCCAACTCAGGAATTTAACCCACATCTCAACATCTCCTGCATTAGCAGGTGGGTTCTTTACCACTAGTGCCACCTGGGAAGCCCATTACAGAGGCCAATTTGCTGTGTACAGAACGGATCAGTTACAACCACACCCCTTCCCAAGACAGTGGTAGGCTTGGCCAACCACTGCTTAACCTGAGCTGACTAAACAGGTCCCCAAGGGTCAGATTACAAAGGGTTCCTTAGTCCATCTAAAAGTAAATACTTCCAGAATCATCATTTTGACCCAGAGTTTCTAGAAACTCTCACCAATGGAACAAAAGCGTACCTTCAGTTCAAGAAAGTTGTTCCAGAGAACGGCAGGATGTTTTGACAATGATAGGAGTTCATTAAAGGCTGCAAGATGTCAATTCAGAAATGCTTTTCATTTTAAGCCTGACATTGTCATTCTGTTCAAGGAACACTAAGGGTTGCAAAGATCCCCTGAGTCCATTGGCATTTTCCAAAGCTTCAGCTCAAAAAACAGCAAGGCACAAAAGGATCTCACTTTTTAAAAGTGTACACAGGCAATTTCTTTCCTTGCCATTTATTAAATATCTTATCTGTTAGTGTAGAACCCATCTCCATGGTAACTGTAAAAAAATATGTCATTTGGTATTGAATTTCTAGAAATAGTTTGATAATACCCACTAAATATTTTACCTTGGATCATCAATTCTACCAAACAACAGTCAAGTGCTAAAGTTAAAGTCTAAGTTTTTTATTGAATTTGCCGGTTAATAAAGGCAAAATGAGATTGTGTGTGTGTTTTCCTTTAAATCTTCTGAGTAATTGCCTTACCCTCATTTTAACTGAACCTGGAGACATAGCCAGAAAAGTGTTTCTCTCGGGGTTCTAACTTTAGTTTGTAGATAGATATTTATTATACAACATAAATGGAATGTAAAACAAGCAAAAAGGGGGGTGGCTATTGAGAATAAACCTTATTCAAACTACCAATTACCCACCATCTCATCACTGAAAAGGAAAGCTGACCTTTTTTCCAGCTCTTAGATGACTTTGCTGCTGCCAGCTAGCTGTCTAATTTCCTTCTCTCCTACTGGGGTCTCTGTTCCTATATAACTTCCTGCTTTTACCCCATAGCCTTGGACTCCCCAGCAGTTGACAAATGTTCCAAATTTTTCAATGCTCTTTCCTGTGCTGTAGTCATTGCTGAGCCTCTATTAGGTGTTGGGTATTTTTTTTTAAGCCAGCTCTTAATTATTTGGACACCAATTAGCCAGAGACTGGATTAACTTGACTCTAGCTCTCTCTGTTTCTCTATTTCTTTTCTGCAGCCTGCCTTTTGGCTACAGCATGGCTTGTTAGTTCCTTCATGAGAGAATAAGGGGCAGGGGTAGGGTAGGTATAAAAGCCTGGAGACTCAAATAAGCTCATTTTGTCATTTGTTGGCAGCTCTGGTTAAAAGTTTGGCAAGGTAGTGTATTAAAGGCACACAATGAGTAAACTTGATCATGTATATCTCATTTACCCAGGCTCTTCCATTCCTCCCAGTGCTGGGGTTAAATTGGAAGCTGGCAGAACTGCACTTGATATCTTATATTATGGCAGTGAAAATAAAGTTTTTCTGACTTGGCAAAAGCTTGTTTCATGAGCAGCTTTACTTGGTACTGAGTCCTTTCCAATTAGCAAGCACAGGGCAATCGGCCATTGGAAATCAATCTACCAGGCACTTTGTCACAGGCTCCCCATTGCTGAGTTTCAGTGGTACTAGCTGACAATGGAGTTTATGTTACTCTATTTCAATTTTTTTTTTCTGAATTAAAAAAGAAAAAAAGAGATAAGGGTACTGGAGTAAAGATGCTCTTATATATTAAACATGTAAAAATTCTGTGCTAAATTCTTCAAGTAGAATAAATCATTATATCAGCATTTTGCCTCATTTAAGATATAAAAATAAAATTTCACTGGGCCACGAACTACCTTCTAAAAATAAAAGAAGACTTCATTTTTATCAGTTTCCCATTTTCTGAGGGCAACTTTAATTTGAAAGAAAATATAACTTTGAAATGGAGGAATCTTTTTCTTGAAGGATCTGATGACAACGCTGGATTCTGAAAGACAAGAACAGCTATTCAAACATAAAGTGTAAGAGGAACTTATTCTGAAATCCCTAGTTGTACTATTAGTAAATCACCTAGTAATTTTTACTTTACTGATATCTAAAAACCTGAGGATTGCATTCTCCCTTAAGTCTCCCACAGTGCGTCACTGTGTCTAAGAGCCTTGCCCTCGACTGACAAAAAGACAAAAGGGAAAGAACGCGGGAGAGCATAGCAAAGATAAATCTAGACACAAAGGACTTCATACCTTTGACGGGAATATTAAGCATCAGAATGTATCGCTAAGGAATGGCAGGACTAATGTCTTTGAAGACAAAATAATTTCTCATTTACACAAATAACTTAAATGTGATTCTGTGCAATGAGCAAGGAGAGGGTGGTTCACTGAACTCATCCTCAAGGAGGTGGCCATCTATACAGTGGCAAGGAATCTGGCCAGACAGTGCTGGGTTTAAATCCTTGTTCTGCAACTTACTAGAGATGTCACCTTGATCAACACACATAACACTTACGGGCTTCAGTTCTCGACTATAAAATGAGGGTCATGATGTCACACATGGTTTTGTGAATATTAAATTAGATCAGTATTAGTAAGGCCTTACCATGGTGTCTGTATCATTGTGTGTTTTCTAGAGGTAATAGTTAATTTGATCAAGGTCCCTTTGAACTTTCTAAAAATAGAATAGTGCCACAGATTCTAATTTATGCCTCTGAAGAGCTTCCCTGAATGCATAATAAGATAAAGCAGTGAATATCTCTGCATTAATGCTCATCACAGTCAGTCAGGGTGTATGATGTGTGTGTCTGTGCATGTGTGCGTGTGTGTGCTCAGATATGTCTGACTCTTTGCAGTGCTATGGAATGTAGCATTGGAATATAGCTATGGAATATAACCTCCTTTATCCATGAGATTTTCCAGGCAAGAATACCGGAGTGGGTCGCCATTTCCTCCTTCGGGGGATCTTCCTGACCCAGGGGTAGAACCCACATCCCGTGCGGTTCCTGCAGTGCAGGCAGATTCTGTACCACTGCACCAAATCAGGGGACAGACGTAAGAAATAGGTGCTAAAGCAAATCTTTTTTTGCCTAATTCTTGGCTTTTTGATAGCTCATAATATTAAACTTCTTTGTATTGTTATTACTTTTATCTATTTTTGAATTGGTGTTCTACTTTCAAAAAAGCTTTGAGATCACTTAAAATTTATATATATGTATATATATATTATATTTTTGACAAAACAAACATTTAAACACAGGGTTTAAAGGACAGCAGTTTAAAAAAAAGAAAGAAAGAAAAGGTCATTATGCCAAGAACTAGAGATAATCATTGAGCTACTACAGTTAAGACTTAAGTTTAGGGAGCCCCCTGGTGGTCCAGTGGTTAAGTCTCCACTTTCCAAAGCAAGGGGTGTGGGTTCAATCCCTGGTCGAGGAACTAATGTCCCACACATTTCAGGGTGCAGCCGAAACTTAAAAAAATAAAGTGATTGTGCTATTTAAAAAATAAACTTTAAAAAAGACAAGTTTAATATTGAGATTTCTGGCAGCCGAACCAAAGGGCCTCTTTTATTGTTAAATTCTTAGAGTCTTAACAGAATTAATTCTGTCTGTGTCTCTTCAGTGTCGAATCTTGTGAGGATTTGTCAAGCCTTTCATGAGGCTTCAGCTCACCCGCCACTCTCCACCATCAACTTTTTCCCGTTCCTGTCTTTACTTTCAAAGTATAATGAAATAAGCACTTGAGAATGTGTCTGTTATTCTGATTTATCTCAAGGAAAGATGAAAACTGCTTGTATGCAGAAAACCTAATTCAACAAACTTACTTTTATAAGGTCTGAACTACGTGCAAAAAGGGGTTGGTAAACCACAGGATAATATGGCCAAATGTTTCTCTTCTAAATTTAAATCGATAGATATAAAGGGAGTTCCTTACTTTTGAGGGTATGGTAACCATGAGCATGCATATGTGAGGGAACTGTTGAACTGCTTTTAATACAAAGCAAGTTCTCAATTTCTCCTTGAATGAGTTAAATTTGATTCTATATGAGGAGCAGGTGGTTGGCTGAAGTGAGGCTTAAAGAGGTGGTATTTGTACAAAAGCAAGCAGATTTTCAGGAATGATCCAGATAGTGCAGGTTTCATAAGCCTGGTCTCGGCTAATTCTATTTGTAGCGTCAATGCTTGTCACCAGACATGAAAGTTTTTTAAAAAATTCTTTTTTGCTCTGGATACAATTCTTCGCATTCTTGCGAGTTTCCAAGTAGCTCATCAAATTGTGCCAACTGTCTACTCCATGCCAGGCACTGTGCACTGTGGGAGACCATCTGCATGTTTATCCCTGGCGTCAAGTTAGCCCAGAAGAAAGGAGGAGATGCTCTGAAAGTCAGGGTATGTCAGATCCAACCTGAACCTAGTGGCTGGAGGAGTCCTTTGTGTTGTGGCCAAAACCTGCTCCGTTTTTATGCCACTTGTCTTTTCTGGTTTCCATTTCAACAATTACCCTTTTCAGTATATAATCTTATTATTTTCACAAAGACTATCATAATTTTTGACCCCCCTAATTTGTTTTATCTCTTTTATCTCCATCTGTTATTTACTCAATTATGCTCAGCACAGCAAAATCTAAGTTATTTATGCGATTTGAATTAGATATCTACAAAAGATCAGCTACAGTGATCTGAATGTCCCTCAAAAAATGTGTGCTTGTTATTTCATCTTGAAAAAAACAAGCACAATATTTTTCAGAGAAAATTTCTATTTCTTGGTAAACTGCCAAGATTATTGAGATTATGATGGGTAGTTCTCATGGGTACCTCACAATATACACAATGGAGCTGAATAAATATTATGTGGCAATGACTCCTTAGTACAAAATTATTATGTAATAGATAGCATATATTGTATTATTTGCATTTCTAGATATTTATCTAATAGGAATGAAAACATGATGCACAAAAACATATATGAGAATGGCCATAAAAGCATTATTTATAATAGCAAAAAAGAAAACAACTTTAATCTCCCTCAAGTATTAAGTAAATAAAAAAGTTGTTCTATCCCTATACCACAGAACAAAACTCTGCAATAAAGTAGTCTGAGATATTAATACAACAATGTAGAAATCTTTAAATAATCTCTAAAATAAAAAAAATTGTCATGGCTAAATTATTTTACAACATCTGGTACATAAGCATTCTATTTTAAATCTTTAAAAAAGAATGCTTGTGCTATAGTCCTTTTCTTCTAACATAAGGTTTAATGACCATGTTAAACTCTCTGTGCTTTGAGATCTATCACCACATAGCTTTGAAATATCTCTCACT
Source organism: Budorcas taxicolor (assembly GCF_023091745.1). Classification (NCBI taxonomy): domain Eukaryota; kingdom Metazoa; phylum Chordata; class Mammalia; order Artiodactyla; family Bovidae; genus Budorcas; species Budorcas taxicolor. The sequence goes on from NC_068918.1 coordinate 24,393,886, forward strand.
TCAATATGTCTAAAAATTTCCTTATGTTATTTTGGAGGAACTTCTATCCAAAAAAAAGAATAGTTTACTATCTCTTAGCTCAAGAGGAACCCATGCCTGGATCCTGTAGCAAAAATAAATAAATAAATAAAAATGCAAACCATCTCTCTCCCTGGAAGCTGCCATTTTCATCACAGGGTCCTGCGTTTGCACCCTACCACGGGGATCAGTACCTCACTGACGTGCAGTGCGCACCATTCGGCGCACCGTGCAGCCAACCTGGGAAAGGAGGCTCATTAGCTCCCAGCTCTGCTCCTTCCTGAAGTGAATTCTGCTGTTTATCCACCGGATTTGTTACTTCCTCCACATAAGAAGGCATTCACGAGAACTCAGAGACTCCTGAATTCTTTAAAACAGTTTTTTGAAGACAAATAATCCAGTTTAAAAATGGGCACAAAATTTGAACAGACACATCACAAGATATATGAATGGCCAAGAAAGGTATAAAAAGATGCTCTACATCACTGGTCATCAGAGAAATTCAAATTAAAGCCACAGTGAAATCCCACTACACCTCTACTAGAGTGGCTCAAGTTATAACTGATGACAGCAAGTGTTAATGACGATTCAGAGGAACTGGAATGCTCACAGGCTGCTGATATGAACACAAAATAGACACTATAGCCACTATGAAAAATCTCATAAAGTTAAACAGACATCTCCCTGAGTAAAACAGCAATTTGCATTTCTAGCTATTTATCCAATAGGAATTAAAATGATGCACAAAAATGTACATGAGAATGTTCATAGGAGCATTCTTTATAACAGCAAAAAAAACTTTCAATTATCCTTCAATAAAAAAATTAATTAAAAAAGATAACTTTAACCTCCCTCAAGTGTTGAGTAAATAAAAAATTTGTTCTATATGTATACCACAGAACAATACTCAGCAATAAAGAAGTAAGAGGTATTAATACATGGAACAACATGGATGAATCTCAAAAACACACTAAGAGAAAGAAGTCAGACACAAGTGAAGAACTAACTGAATGACTTCATTTATATGAAATTCTAGAAAAGGCAGAACTACAGTGACAGAGAGCAGATGGACAGCTATTTCCAGCTGGGGGATTTCAGGGGAGAATTTTCTGCAAAGGTACAAAGAATCTTTAGGGTACGGAAACATTCTGTAGATTGATTCTGGTATCAAACTGTACATTAGCACTGACTGATTTGTTGTATGTGGATAATAATGTAAACCTTTTAGACTGCTGTTTTGACTCATCCTATTTATCACAAACTGATAAAACTGACTCTAAGTTATTGACCCTTGTTACTAAGAAAATCAACTCTGATAATCTCAGACACCCTCTTACTTCAGCACTGTTCCCTTGACATGCCCCATTCCTTTTCTTTTTCCTTCTGCTTTCAGAATGCAGTTGCTGCAAAAATCCGTGTGTTATTCTTTTCTCTCTTTGATCTATGTCACAAGCAACAAGGACAGTGTTCTTGGAGAAGCAAGCTATTCCACAAAAATGTGTTTCCTCTCACTCAGGAAAATGTAGTAACAATTCTTTACAAGACTCTTTTTTGGAAATGTTTGTATTGATAAAGGTTATGATATTTAGAATCAAATATATGCAAACAGGGGCCTCCCTGGTAGCTCAGTGGTAAAGAATCCACCGATGCAGGAGACGTGGGTTCGATTCCTGGTTGGGAAGACCCCTGGATAAGGAAATGGCAACCTACTCCAGGATTCTTGCCTGGGAAATCCCATGGACAGAGGAGCCTGGTGGCCTACAGTCCATGCAGTCATGAAGAGTTGGATACGACTTAGCAACTGAACAACAACAACAACATCTGCTTTTTCACCAAAATCATGGGTCAAAAAATCTAGGCTGCACAAGGAATGAGTTAGTGGTCACAGACCACTTGCGTGAGCAAGTTTGAAAAGTTGGTCACAAAGAGCAGAATGTAAACCTAAATGTTGCAGGGACTCAACAGGGTTAAGTGAGTACCTCACCTCCCTTTAAGAACATTATTGCAAACACAACAGAAAGCAAGCAAGTGGAAAAGGGGAAATTGAAGTGACAGAGAGAACGAAAATGAGGATGCAGTGTAGGTCCTTGAACATGAAATAAAGTCACTAGATGGTTTCCATCTTTTCAGTAAAATGGGAGGCAAAGTCTTTTGAAAAGGCGGGGAAGAAAATGAGACTGAGAGTTTAAAGAAACAGAGTGGAGAACAGATGAATGAGATGCTTGAACAGACACAAGTGTCAACATAAAATTAAACTATCTTGGATGGGTGGTCCATATGCCCTGTGTCTCTCCTGGTAGCTCCCATACAAAAAAAGCAGACAGCAGGCGATTTAGGTCTGAGAGTAAGGTTTAGTCCAGTCTTAGTGAAAAATCAAGGGAGGAAAGAGAATTTCAGCTCCAGAAAAGAGCAGCATTAACGTAGTAAACGCTACAGACCCAGTGAAGCTAGATGGTTTAACGATGTGGGTAAAGCAGAAGATGCTTGGAGGGCTTGATAAAGAACAGAAAGGGAACAATCTCATCAATAACCCACGTTTGATGGTATTTTACCAATGCTTTTTATAAACATGATTTCATTTAGTTGCTACAGGAACTCTGTTGCTGTTGTTCACTTGCTCAGTCATGTCTGGCTCTTTGCGAGAGCATGGACTGCAGCACACCAGGCTTCCTGGTTCTTCACTATCTCCCGGCGTTTGCTCAAACTCATGTTCATCAAGTCCATACACTATCTCCTCAATTTCCTAAAAGATTAGGAAATTGATGAGGCTCTTCATTAGGCTCCCAAGGAGGCTTAGAGACTCTCACGGCACCGAGGTCACCAGGCTCACATGATGAGGCTGGGATATGAAACAGGTCTTCTAAACCAAACAATCCTTCTCTTTCTTTGAACTCTACTGTCCTTTCTGTGTGTAGAGCCCAGTGTGGGAGAGAGAAGCAGCAAGCGTCCTGTGACGGAGACTATCACGTTTGCTGCCACAGCCTCAGCACCCAGCAATATTCACCAGCACAGAGCAGAGATTCAGTGAACACAAGTGAACTGAGTAATTTCCAAGAAAAACTGTTCTGGAAAGCATCTTGAAAACCACAGAAATATAAATGAGTTAACCACCTCAAGCCACTGTTCCCTTGTAAAACATAAATCATCACACTCAGGTTTTTTACCTCCACACTCTTCATTCTTTTCATTGGTGGCATTTTTTTAGTTGCACGGTTTGACACACACAGCTTAAATTTTCTCTTTTTGCTTTGAAAATAATGAGTCTTCAGAACTATAACATATTAAAGCAATTTAGAATGGATTAATATAATAATGTATTTATCTTTTCCACTTGTTAGATGCTAAAGCACTATTTAAATACTATAAATTGCCAAGTCATTTTCATTTTGGTGTGTGTTGTTTACTCTATGAATCTCAGATGATTGTAAATATGACTTGAATCGTATTACAGTTATAGATACTATATTCCAACAATATGTATATAATGCCCCCAGAAGGAAGGCTTTATTTCTATACATGTCTTCAAGATTTTCATTAACTTCAAAGTTGCAAAATGTTGACCACGCTTGTATTCATTTTACAATCCAGTGGTCTTCAAACGGGGCTATGTGTCCCCACAGAAACTGTACAAAGCTTTGCAAGTACAGTCGGTTTGAAGACAACCCATTTGCAGAATCAGCTTCCCTGCGTATGCTCTTCAGTGGATCTGCGTAAGACCTATGATTGAATGTCAAGCAAAAGCTCCTTTCTCATCTCTTGTACAATCTTCTTTCTCCCAGTTTACCACAGAAATGAATACCTCTCACAAATCCTGCATTTCAGTATGGCCAAGGGAGACTTGGGGTATAAACAGAACTTGGGGACGCTACTGAAGGGACAGTTTGAAACACGGTGTCCTCCAAGTCTTCTTTCATCAAGACATCAGATCTCTCAGTTGCATGAATTTATTTCAAGGATGAAAAGAAAATTTCCATGTCTCTCCAAAAGTTCAGCATTAAATAGTCAAATAAAGAGAAAGATATGGAAGGTAAGCTGATGCTTAATATTTGTTTTCCATTCAGACTTGAACAATAAACCTTTTACTTTTAAACATTTTTCATATTAACACTTTTATTGCATGCGTGCTCACTTGCTTCTGTTGTGTCTGACTCTTTGCAACCCTATGGACTGTACCCTGCCAGGCTCCTCTGTCCATGGGATTCTCCAGGCAAGAATATTGGAGTGGGTTGCCATGCCTTTCTCCAGGGGATCTTCCCAACCCAGGGATTGAACCTGTATCTCTTAGGTTTTGGGGATTGGCAAGCAGATTCTTTACCACTAGCACCACCTGGGAAACCTAACACTTTTATTAACTTTAGCCAGATATTTCCTAGATATGATAAATCCATATTCATTTTTTACTTGGGTACAAGTCACCTTGCTCTGTCATTTTGCCAACGAATTATCTGGTCATTTATTTCTTATTATCATTTTAAAATGTATATTAAGTTAATAGAGTTATTTTGTGGTTAGGTGAAAATGTGAGAAGAAAACTTCAGAGGTTAGGTTAAGAATTACCTGTACTGTCTCAGGGTCAGACACCTAGTGTGGTGCCCAGAGCGCCCCCTACTGGCCAGTTTGAGTATCTGTAGAATGTACTATTCACTGTAAGGACAGGTGGTGCAGCCCCAAAGAAACTGATGTTAAATGTTGTGTGGATTGCAAAATACTATGAATAAAAGTATTTACATTCTCGAATAAATAGAAGAGACTAAGATGTGATCATTAAAACCACCGCTTTGTCCTTGGTTCCTCTTTCACCTGACTTTTTTTCCCTATTGGTACTACTAATTTTCCTTCTACTTCCATTTGTCAATCAACATGTGCCAATTGCATGCCTGCTATCTAGTCAGTGCACTTTCTTCCTCGCTAGCAACTTTAGAGACTTATCTTCCTCTACAAATCTTCCTTTTATCTCCTTTCCTGCAGGTAAGGAGATGGCTAGCTTTGACACCCCAAGCATAAATCTTTCTTCCTGGGGCACTGTGACACACTCAGCAGTGTATAATTAGGGATACAGCTGCACCCAAGAGGCTCAGCTGGACGAGCCACAAAGTCTGAAACAAAGCTCTGTCTCTGAACACAATAAACAATGACCTTGATGAAGATGCTTAGGTCAAGGCTAGTCTCTTCAGTTGCATAGGAGGAGAAGGGGATGACAGGATAAGATGGTGGGATGGCATCACCGACTTGATGGACATGAGTTTGAGCAAGTTCTGGGAGTTGGTGATGGACAGGAAAGCCTGGGGTGCTGCAGTTCATAGGGTCGCAAAGAGTTGGACATGACTAAGCGGCTGAACTATTATTCCCCAGTAGCTCAGATGGCAAAACATCTGCCTGCAGTGAGGGAGACCCGGATTCAATCCCTGGATTGGGAAGATTCCCTGGAGGGGGAAATGGCAACCCATTCCGATAGTCTTGCCTGGAGAATTCCATGGACAGAGGAGGCTGGTGAGCTATACAGTCCATGCGGTCACAAAGAATCGGACATGACTGAGCGACTGATCCTTTCTTTCTCATACCTCTATTTCACGGAAGTGGTGATATCCTAGTGGTGCTTTTCTAAACAGTCATTTTTGTCTTTCATGGTTAAAAATGCAATTCCATACAATGGCACTGATAGTGTCCCGTAATTATATGGAAATTGACTTCTAGTTACGACCCATCTTTTGATTAGAGGACAGCAAAGCACCTGCCAGAAAACGCAGCACACTGTAAATACTATTAGCTCCTGTTTTATGTCAATGCAGAACTGTGCTGGCAATAAAATCAGCTGACTGATGCTCGTCATTATCTGAAGCAAAAGCAGAGAGAGTCCCTCGGAGAGAATTGTGAGTTTAAAAGTCAACTAATAACTGAAGGCATCTGTTTCGGAAGAATAGTCTGGATCCTAACTTAGAAGTCTCTAAAATAAACAACTTCTGTGCCAAGTGGCTTCCACATATCCTTGTTGTTAGATGTGCATGGCTATTAAATGCAGCAAATTATGTGTCACTTACGCTACTCTACTTTTTAAAAGGCAATCATTGTTACACTGAATGAAGACAGTGGATATATTAAATGAACGATTTCCTCCCAACCCAGTGGTCATGATTCCAATCTGATACAACAGCATGGCCTGTTTCAATACCTGAATCATGTAAGCTGTGGAATGGAAAGGAAAAGCTATGAGGGAAAGACTTCAACAGTTGGTGTGAACGGGGTGAGACCACAAATCGCTGGAAGAAAATTAGAGGCCAGACATCTTTGAGGCAAACCTGAAGAATACAAGTAATGGCAATATTTAAGAAATATAAGAAACCAGGAGAAAATAAACATGGTAATTCACTTGTGGGCTAAAATACTCCAACAATACTGACTAAACGTAGGAAGCAAACCTGAAACATTATTGCGATGATGATGGAGTATTTATAGAGGGAAGGTAAGGTGTAATGGGTAAGTATTGGGCTCTGGAGTCCAACGCAGCCAAATTCAAGCCTCAGCTTTGCCACTTAGCAGCCTTGGCTAAGTTATGCAGCAGCTTCTCTGAGATGTGGTTTCCCCATCAGAAGATCGGGGATGAAACTAGTACCTATGTCTTACAAAAACTAAATGAAATAAGGTATATAAAAGGGCTTAATGTAAGTTAGCTATTAGTAGTATTTTTGTGTCATCACTTGCAGTGTTAGGTATTACACTATGCTGAGTAGAAACAAGCAAACAAGTCATTGAACACTGCAAATACATCATTTAACAGATGACACTCGAACTAAAATATTAACAGTTATGGAACAGAAGAGAGAAAACATATTTTAAGTAAGTTAAAAAATTATACAATATCATTAAAGCTGTTAATAACCTGGGCTGAGTCACTAAGCCAAGTTATGACATCTTCCTTCCCATGTATCTTTAAAAGTAGCCCAACTCTGGTGTTTCCGGCATAGTTTCCGAGTTCTCTCCTGTCAGAAAGTGAGAGGATGGATCTACCAGTCTCTCAATGTTCCTTATAGGTTCTTTTCCTATTTCTTTTTCTTTGTGTGCGTGTGTGCACGCATTTGTCTCCCTAAGGATATCCTGATGATCAGTGCATTTCTTCATAGGGATTTAGAAAGGTTTACATTGTTACATCTCAATAGAGGATTAGTTTTTTATGCCTCAGAATTACTATCTTCCTTCAATAAATAAATTGCTGAATGTTTCCCATGTGTGGATTACTGGTATTCTATTTACCAATACACTATCCTGTATGATTTATTCCTACTCTAAGACAAAGTAACTTAGAATAATTTCTCTTTCTAATACACATTTCTCTCAAATTATTTTAGATCAACTTTAGTTTTTGTTTTTTCCCCCAAGAAAGGTTTGTATATTCTCCCAGTTCTTACATTCTACGTGTTAGATGTTGAAACCCTAATGAGATTTCATATCCAACTTAAGTGTGATCCTGAGCGTTGTTGACTTACAATGGTACATTCCTTTCAAGGTGGTGCAGAGAGAAAGTTTACGTATGAGCCTTGAACAGAATGCTGTCATACCTCTGACGCTGGAAAGGATAAAGACAAGGGTTGTTTAGGAAAGATCCCTAGACACATCAGTCAATGCTCTTGGGATTCTAAGAGCTAACATTCCCACATTTCACTCCTGCTCGCTTAGATTGTGGCCGAGGGCCTGGCACAGTCACGCACCTTTGGCCATCCAAATTTCTCCATATGCTCTGCATCTGTTTACACCATCCATTTCTCAACTGTGTAGGTAAACCTCTTTAATCCAATTACTTCAAATATTCAGATTTTATTACAAGGCTTTGCCTTACTTTTTCTTATCTGAATCTCATCTTTCCTCTGAAATGTGAGTCTCATCTTTTCTCTCTTGTGATACTCCTACAATGAGAAGTTATTCCTACATGTGAAGTTCCATCTTAAATTAATCCATTCCTTTGACATTCTTCTTCATTAACTTTCACTGCGTTTTCTCAGTTTCTCTGACTTGAAACTCTTATAATATACCCAGTAGAAATGCCTTCAAAGAAGCACAGGCTAAAGGACTTGAGAATGATTCAAAACAAAGAAAGGTAATAAGTATTACAATTTAATCTTACGAGAAGTTTAATTTTCCCAGCATGAGAAAATGATACATCCATAAAACGTCACTGTATCACAAGAAGCTAAACTCATTTCTCTGTCTTCAGCTTGATAAAAAAATTTTAATAGATAGTAGCTGATTGATAGTTTTCAGCGTGGGGAAAACACAGTAAGAATGGAATCCAAAACAATTCCCCAACCCACGCTCTCATAATAACATGGTGCAAAAACAGACAAGGTATTTTAGGGAGACAACTGCTCTTGAGAAAAGATTTTCAAGTAATTCCCTTTGCTTTAATCATACATCCAAGGTGTTTTTACATATGTACGTTAAAAAGCACCTGCAAGCAGGCTCTTAGCGCTTTTAGCCTTTTGGGGGGTCCTCACCATCCACTGGGAGCCTGGTGGGCTGCCGTCTATGGAGTCACACAGAGTTGGACACAACTGAAGCAGCTTAGCAGCAGCAGCAGCAGCACCATCTACTATATATCATTGTTCTAAGCACTAGACCATAGCAACAAGCAAGACAGGCTCCATCCCCATCCTTACTGAAGTTGCCATCTATTAGGGAAACCAGGAATAAATGATAAGCAAATAACATTAATGTCAGTTGATGATGAATGCTATAAAGAAAATGATAGAAAGTGATGTTGGTGGTGAAAAGGCATTTCTGTGGAGGCTGAAATGAAGAGAAGGACCACGCGTAGCAGAGGGAACACACAGCCTGGTGGGTCCAAAGGGCTGAACACAGGGTGGTCAGTGAGTGTGGAAAATGAGGACAAGTGGTAGCAAATAAAGTGTGAGAGGGAGGCATAGCCCCTCTGTCATAGAAAGGACTTTGAATTTTATTCTAATTGCAATAGGAATGTTTTCACAGAGTTTTCAACAGGGCGAGTGATCTTGTAGTAAATGAGCTTATTTAAACTTTGAAACAATTAGTCTCCTTGTTAGTGTGTAGGGGTGGATTATAAGCAATCAAAAGAAATAACCAGTAAGACCAATTAGATAGCTCCCACTCCAGTACATGGAAGAGAGACGCAGCAGTGAAATCGAGCAGTGATCAGACTTAGCTCAACAGTGGATATAAAGACAACAAGACTTGCTGATGGATCGCATGGCTGAGAAAGAAACCAAGGAACAAGGATGTCTGAGGACGTTGCCATGAGCAACTGGGTGGATGGTGGTGCCATCAAGAAAAAGAAAAATGAGAGTACATCATTGGGTTGGTACGGTGAGAGGAATCAAGATTCCTCTTGAGTTTAAGTTCCTGTTGAAAGTAAAACACTGACTGCAATGAGAGACCACGGAGAACTGCTAGCTGTGATTTCTAGAGCAAACAGAAGGGTAGTTTATAAAGCTTGGGTGGAGGGGCCATCGCTAGTTTTACAAAGGGTCTGCTCTGCTGTCCTACGGGAGGTGAGGGGGAGAGGATGCGTACTGAGTCATTGCTTTTCAGACTTGATAACATCAGTCTTATCAAGACCTAGTCGCTGGCTCATGGCTACTAATTTGTCCTTAAAGTACAAAGAAGCAGAGATGGGGTAATTGAGACTTGAGAAGACTGGAGATAATTTGAAATATTTATTGTGGCGTTTGGGAGAATGAAGAGCAAAAAGGAGGAGGTTTGTCAGGCAGCACTGAGTCGTGAATAAGAAGTCATATTATCTACTCCGATGTGTGATTCTTCTTTCTCAGCACTGCACTGTCAGAAATGGGCATGAACTAAGTATTAAAGTGGGCTCCTCTAGAGTTCAATCTCTTATCTAATGAGTGATAATGAAAATACAGAGAAGGAAGGAAGTTAATGGTATCAGCTAGAGTCCTATTAGAAAAATAGACCTTTGAATCTAAGACAGTTAAAGTGAAGTGAAGTCGCTCAGTCATGTCCGACTCTTTGCGACCCCGTGGACTGTAGCCCAACAGGCTCCTCTGTCCATGGGATTCTCCAGGCAAGAATACTGGAGTGGGTTGCCATTTCCTTCTCCAGGGGATCTTCCCGACCCAGGGATCGAACCCAGGTCTCCCGCATTGCAGGCAGATGCTTTAACCTCTGAGCCACCAGGGAAGCCCAAGGATGCTATTAAAAGACACGTGGGCAATGAGTAAAGAGGTCAGTGAACTGGAGGGAATGATGGAAGTGGAAAGAATGTCAAAGAATGGGCATAGCGTGAGTAGTGGAGCAAACAAACTGGAACAAGAGAAGGTTTCAGACAGAATGCACAATGCCAGAGCTATTTATTTTGGAGATGGTGACAGGGGTAGACATACGGTGTGTTTCTAAGATGACAGAAGGTCAAGGAAGAGGAGATACACAGGTGAAAGATTTGAATTCCATGGTGTTAAACGGGTCATCACTCATGTGGATACTGAAATCGCCCATTGAGGCCTTCCTGGAGATGGAGATGGAGACTATGAAGCAATTACCCAAGTCTTCTATGGATGAGCAGGATTGGGGAGGAGAAAACAGCAAGAAAGGGGGGCATCCGTGAATGGCATGTTCACAAGAGAAGGCGTTAGGTTATAGTTGGAGGTAACCAAGCAAACAGAGCAACTGATCTGCTGCCCTACCCCCAAGAACCACAGATGCAAAGTAGTACTCAGCTACCCTTTGAGAAAAGTGGTGTCCTCAAGAGAAAACCAGGCAGAATGGAGGGGAGGCGTTCAGAACAGGTTGTGGAAATATGAGAGTGAAGGAGCAGCTCTGGGGGGTACAAGGACTTAAGAAAGGGAAGGAGCAAGGAGGCCCCTGTCTAGGACAAGGACGCTCAGAACACCACAGTCATAGCGACTAGAGGGGCTGGACCTGGGGGGGAGCAGTCATTCTATGGGCTTAACACAGAGAAGACAGAACAGGTAGATTCAGTCTCAAGGATCTTTTTCCCTTGAAAGGGCACTAGGCAAATGGCTGGAGATCACTGGGGTTTGTGTTACACTGGTCCAAAGCTTTGCAGCTCCTGCCTTCAGGAGTTATAGTGAGACTCTGCAGAATGATATATTTTCTTTATTTTTCAGTTCTTTATTCATTAAGAAAAATCATCTTAGTTAGGGCCCCATGATTTCTCCCTTCTACTATTTGCTTACAGTACAAAGTCTACAGGGGCTGAACTTGAGAAATGAACCACAAACAACGAAAACAATGTTACTAAAACTTGCAAAATTCCCCATAAGCGAAGGAAGAAAGTAGGTACCATTTACGGAGCCCGTATCGTGTATCTGACACTGCGCTTCGTGCGTTACCGAAACTCATGAGAATCCTATGCTCCTGACCTTAGCATTTACATGTCATGGATGCTCTAAGGATCAGGGAGGTTAAGTAATCAGCCCAAGAGCTTACAGCCAATAGATGGTGAAGCCAAGATCTGATCCTGGGCAGTCTTATTCTAGAGCACTATGCCATACAACCTCTGAACCATGCTAGACACACAATCTAACCTCTAAATATACCCTCAGTTCAGTTCAGTTCAGTTCACTCGCTCAGTCATGTCCGACTCTTTGGACCCCATGAATCGCAGCACGCCAGGCCTCCCTGTCCATCACCAACTCCCGGCGTTCACTCAAACTCACATCCATCAAGTCAGTGATGCCATCCAGCCATCTCATCCTCGGTTGTCCCCTTCTCCTCCTGCCCCCAATCCCTCCCAGCATCAGAGTCTTTTCCAATGAGTCAACTCTTCACATGAGGTGGCCAAAGTACTGGAGTTTCAGCTTTAGTATCATTCCTTCCAAAGAAATCCCAGGGTTGATCTCCTTCAGAATGGACTGGTTGGATCTCCTTGCAGTCCAAGGGACTCTCAAGAGTCTTCTCCAACACCATAGTTCAAAAGCATTAATTCTTTGGTGCTCAGCTTTCTTCACAGTCCAACTCTCACATCGATGCATGACCACTGGAAAAACCATAGCCTTGACTAGACGGACCTTTGTTGGCAAAGTAATGTCTCTGCTTTTGAATATGCTATCTAGGTTGGTCATAATTTTCCTTCCAAGAAGAAAGTGTCTTTTAATTTCATGGCTGCAGTCACCATCTGCAGTGATTTTGGAGCACCCCAAAATAAATATACCTTGGAGTATTTAAATACAAGTACTTCAATAATGTTGAGAAAAAGAGGGTTTCAAGACCTCCTACTCCAAAATATGGCACATTGACATATTTAATGTTTTATGCCAAAGGAGTTTGAGAAAGCAGTAGAGAAAAGAAGGGCACTAATCCCCCCACCCCCAGCTCCTTGCCCTTCTCCCTTTTAACAGGTCATAAAACCCTCCTACTGTGAGATGTCCTCCCTGTACCTAAAGGAAAGACACAGCCTCAAGATAAAGGGACTCCGAGAGAAGAACCCAACGAACAGGCCTTGCTCAGTTTCCCCAGTTTCCCCTGCTTACCTCACACCCTGTGGCTGATCATGCTGCTACACGACTGTGTGTGTGTGTGTGTGTGTGTGTTCAGTCGCTCAGTCATGTCCAGCTCTTTGCACTTCCACAGACTGTAGCCCGCCAGGCTCCTCTGCCCATGGAATTTTCCAGGCAAGAATACTGGAGTGGGTGGCCATTTCCTTCTTCAGGGGTTCTTCCCAACCCAGGGATCGAATCCATGTCTCTCGCGTCTCCTGCTTTGGCAGGCGGATTCTTTACCATTAGCACCACCTGGGAAGCCCACATGACTGTTGACTCTTCATCAATCCAAGCACAGATATCTCAGGTCTGTTTCTTTCATTTCCTTGTGAGGATTCTGTGGCAGGTAGAACTTATATTAAATAAATGTGATGCTTTTCTCTTGTTAATTTGAATTTGGAAATTCAAGGCAGGAAAAGACTCTTCTTGCCTTTGCTTAACTGGTCCTTACAGAAGAAAGGAGAAAAGTTCAATATGATTCTGAACTGGCATGCATGGTGTTTAAAATGCTACCTGGCCAGGAAGGGATACGCAGTATTTCTTCTGTGTGTTGACATTTTCAAAATAAGTTTACTAGAAGGCATCTGCTGATAAAACTAGTCATCTACTTCGAACTCTGAGGCTTCTTAAAGTGGCATTATCGGTTAAAAATAACTTCTGGCAGAACTAAATGATGGAAAACGAAAATGTTCAGTGTAAAACGTTCAGTGTAAAAACCATTTCCAGGCTGCTGAACAATCATTCGAGTTTGGACAAGCTTCACTTGTAAACAAAGCAAGCTTGGATGCCTGGGATATGACCCCTCTCTTCAAAGACCCGCTCTCTCTTCCAGAAGGACAGGAAAGGGTAGAGAGGTGCCACTCACAGCTCCAGATAAGCTGTCTCCCTTCCCAGAGACAGCTGACGCTTCCCTAAATAAGCCAGCACACACTTGGGATCATTTGGCACTCTGTGGCGACTCCCCTGCCATTTCTGGGGCAGCATGTTTGGCAAGGAGATTGAAAAGTGCTCCCTAAGGCTTCCCAAACCTGGGCATGGAGGGCAGCAGTCTAGGTGCGCACAATCTTGCGGGGGGCGGCTGTTCCACCCACTTGACATGCAGACAGAATCAGCCTTCTGCTCGGGCAGCAGGCATCAGCGCAGGAGAGCCAAAGGGCATGCTGCCACCCAACAGATGAATGTTCTCAGCTGGACCTTACGACCCCGATACAGCAGGTCACTCAGTTGACACTCATAAGATAAACTAGGCATTGTGATAGTGTGATTTATGATTAGAAATATGTATTTAGTCTCCATTCTTGATTCTCAGCACAGAGCTCCTGAATCCTTTGCAACTTCCTAAGTGATAAGAAGCACAGTGTTATGTAGCAACCCGGATGGGAGGGGAGTTTGGGGGAGAATGGATATAGGTGTGTGTATGGCTGAGTTTGTTTGCTGTTCACCTGAAACTATCACAACATTGTTAATTGGCTATACTCTAACTATAAAATAAAGGTTAAAAAAAGTAACTAAAGGGGCACCTTTTGTTTCCAGCTCCTGAAATAGTTCCAGAGCAATAAAGGTGAAATGAGGGATTTTTGTATCCATAACTAGCCCCGTTCAACCACATCTGAGTTTATGTTAATGACGTGACTTCTGAAAAGCCCTTAAGGATGGGGGCTGGCTGCCAGGTTGCCAGGGGAGCCAATCACATGATTAGAGAACTGGAAATTTCAGTCCCAACCCTGACCTCTGGGGAGGGCAGGGAGGCGGGACGATTGAGTTCCATCACCAATCGGCAATGATTTAATCAATCATGCCAGTGTAACAAAGCCTCCATAGAAAGTTCTAGAGAAAGGGGTTTGGAGAGCTTCAGGATTGCTGAACATATGGAGGTGCTGGGAGGGTGGTGCACACAGAGAAGGCAGAAATGCTCCAAGGCTGCTCCCCCACCCCTGACCTATGTATCTCTTCCATTCAGGTGTTCATCTCTATCTTTTCCCATATCTTTTTATAGTAAACTGGTAAATGTTCGTGACCTTTTCTAGCACATTATCAAACCCAATAAAGGGGCTGTAGGAACCCTGATTTATAGCTGGTTGGTAAGAAGTATAGGTGACCACTTGGAACTTGCAATTAGCATCTGAAGTCAGGGCCTTGTTGTGGGACAGAGATCGTAATGGAATTGAATCCCCCCAAACCAAATTCCTTTGCTGAGTTCATGATTAACTTTTCTATCCAAAACTTCATTCCCTTTCTTGTCCTGCCCCTTGGGATTGTGCAGTACTGCAGAAAAAAAGGGCATGGAAACAGCAGGACCCTGTGGGGACCTCCCACTTATAAAAACTCCTCTGTGCCCCCCATTTCTTGTTTGTAGAAAAAAGCTTTAGTGTCCTAGGCCTTCCGTGAGTTCCAATGAGCAGACTCAACAGTTACTAATTAGGGAAGTGAGGGAATGCAGAAACAAAGGAAAAGCAGTTCAGCAAGAAAAGTAATGATAGATCAAATATATATATTATATGTGTATATATATGTATACACTCAGTGATAAAATAGAGTCCTAGTTCCTTCTCAAGCAATATACATAAGCATATCTTTGAATTCTTTTGCAGATAAGAAATTTGTCTGCCAGGTAGGGGGTGGTGACTACCTGGTGACCACAAGCACTTAGACCTCAGGCTGGTTGAAACGAGAAGCTTAATGACTAAGATCCCAGAAACACCACCTTGTCACCGCACCACCATTCAATCAGAAGAAAGTCTACAAGCTGCAACCCTCACCCCAAAAGTTGCCTTTAAAAATCCTCCCCTGATAGCCAGTGCGTTGCCCGTCCTCCTTGCCTGGCACCCTACAAATAAATGCTGTATTCTCTTTCACTACAGCCAGGTGTCAGGAGATTGGCTTTGCTGTGTTGCAGGCAAGCAGACTGCAGTTTGGCTTGGAAATATTAGTTTGTGGATCTGATGCTAACACAAGGTAGACAGTATAAGAACTGAGTTGAACTGTAGGACACCCAGCTGGTGTCACAGAATCGCATGAAGTGTGGAAAACCTTTCCAGACATCAGGTGTCAGAAGTGTGGTAGCAGTATTTGAATAAAGGAAAATACACATCTGTTTCTCTAAGATGTGCATCAACTTTTAAACTCAATGATAATTTTTTTGGCTTTAATTTTGCATTAGAAATTCATTAACTTGATATTCAATGTATTCTTCTTAGGAGGGGGGCATCTACTGTGTTTCAGAAACTACAGATATGTTCTGTAAAACCACCTTGGGATACAGACCTAAAGATCATCTCACTTTTACAGATGGGTAAATGGAAGTTCAGATCGGTAGAATAAACTGTCCTAGACTGTTGAGCACGGAACAGGGGTACAAATGTAGGTCTGGGCAGATACAGAAGTCCATTTTCTTTTCACTACCCTGGCATCATAGCCAGCTGTGTTAAATGGGAGTTTTCTTCCGTATCAAGACCTGCTCCTTTCGGGGAAACACTTCTTTTCCTGCCAAGCACTGGTTTTACCTCTGGCTGATGGGGACAGACCTAGGGAGGGAGAATTCAAAGAGGACAGGAGGCATTAAGCCTCAGATCCCATGGGTGAGTTCCTGAGGCACAGCAACGGCTGCTTTCTCTTAATGCGAAGCAACTGATTTCGGCACAGAGAAGTTTCACTCAGCTTCCACTGACATTTCTAATCCTCACCCAGAGCTGTCACATTACAAACAGGCTGGTTGTAATTATTACAATATTAACCCATTCTTTTTTCTTAAAAAAAAAAAAAGGTGGAAAAAGAAAAAAGTACTTGCTGTACGTTGCTATTGGGTACCAATTTATGTTGCTTAACCCAGAAGCACTGGACCTAAAGGGAGGAGTTTAATAGTTTAAAAGCTGCCATAGTGATCATAAAATCCCATCTCTCTCAGATGTCTAGTTAGCAAGTGAAGAATAAAGACAGTGGGGCTTCCCAGGTGGCGCTAGTGGTAAAGAACCGGCCTGCCGATGCTGCAGACATAAACGATGCGGGTTCAATCCCTGGATTGGGAAGATCCCGTGGAGGAGGGAATAGCAACCCACTCCAGGATTCTTCCCTGGAGAATCCCCATGGATGGAGGAGCCTGGCGGGTTACCGTCCATGGGGTCACGAAGAGTTGGACATGACAAGCGACTTAGCTCGTTCACTTGCTTGCCAGTGAGAAGGCAAATCAATCAAGGTTGCAAATGTCCAGGATACTCAGGTGCGCATATTCAAGCAAAATTAAACATTCCTTCACCTCTTCCTCCTTCCTAGGGGAAATCCTGATTCTATTCTTCAGATTTGATGGGCCTCAGTTTCCGAGAAAAGAGGGCTGAACATAATAGGAAATTCCACATTTTGAGTGAGCTATAAACATGTGTGCAATGTGCATATTTTTATAACAGCCAGCCCTTTAAAATAAAAGGCTCCATCCATGCATAACAGGCTTCCCTTCAGAGCTCAGCCCTGCTTTTATTTATGTACCTCCTTACTATTTTCTCATCTGCTTGTTCTTATTTGTAGAGACAGACATTAATGGTGTACAGGCCGATTTTCATGGAAGATTGCCTCTTCTGATGTTTTACCCTCCCCTTCCCCCTTCCATCCCTCATTATTTTTCATTCTAGAGGTCTCTTGGAATCAGAACAGCTCTCTCTCTCTCTCCCTATTATTTGCAAGTACCTCAGTACAGTCTTTAGTTCCTAGATATCCATTCTTTTCAAAGACAGACTTGGTTAACTCTGGCATTTTCTCATTTACATGTGAACCAACCCCAATTCACAAGCACTGTAATTTACATGTGGGGTGTATAAAAGCTTCACCACTGCGGAGTTCTGTGGCCCTCAATTCACACAGCAGACACTCACTGTCTTGCTAAGGAGTCTGTTTGGTTTGTCTGCGAGCAAGTTCACTGCAAATTGCTGCAGGGCTGTGGCAACAGCAGCCGCCGCTGCTTCGAGTTCTCTGGCTTTCTCCCAATTTAGACACTCTCTCCAGTGTTACTTTTTCTGACTTAGTGCTTATTTACAGAAATTCCAGGAGAAAATTCTTCCCCTTTCTATGACAGCAAGATGACTGCCTGGCCCAGAAATAGTGCTGCTGACCTAAAAAAATGTCATAAAAGTCACATCGGAGCAGGCAGCCCGTTCCACCACCTTGCTGGGCTCTGCTTCCATGTATTAAAGAATCTAGCTGGCCTTTGTTCTCCAGTCCTGGGAGACAATCTTTAAACCTTTGGAATTTCCCAAGTAAATGGGAGTGTGTTTGATATGCATGGTGGGTCCCTGGACCACACCTGAGAGTTTACGCCGAGGATGTGGTTCAAGCATGGAGCCTGGCCACACCAGAAAGACCAATCATGTCCAGGCTTTGAGCCCTTGATATCAGCACTAACTCCATGGAGGGGAGAGGGGTTCGAGACTGGGTTCAGCCAGTGGTTGGTGATTCAATCTGTCATGCCTGCATCGGGAAGCATCAATAACAGCTCGGTGAGCTGCCATGATTGGTAGTGCTCTGAGTATTCTTACCCTTTGATATGGGGAGGGAAACACGTCCCCAGAGATGATGGAAGCTTCTCATCTGAAACCCTCTTGGACTTCTCCTAATGTGTCTCTTCTTTTGGCTGGTTCTAAGGTGTATGCTTTTGCTATAAAAATTTTAATCATTCGGTAGAGCACTTTCTTGAGTTCTGTGAGTCATTCCAGCAAATTAACAAGCCTGAGGGAGTTCATAGGGATCCCCACATCTGGAGCCAGTCTGAAGTGAAGGTGGCTGTGGGACCCCCTTAACTGGGCCAGGCTGGTGTCTGAAGTGAGAGCAGTCCTGTGGATGGAACGTTGTGCCCTTAACCTTGAGTTTGGCTAATTCTGGGTAGCTATCTCAGTGGTCTATTTGGTTCAAAACTTAGGAACCATTTTGTTAAGGTTCATGAAAGGCTTCAGCTTGGGTGATAAATACAAAATGGTCTGATATAATAGTTCAAAAAAAGCCCAGGCTTTTGCTGTGGCACAAATCCTGCCTCTGTTACTTACACCTTGAGTGACCTTGGGCGAGTTCTCTAACCCTCTGTGCCTCAGGTACTTCATTTTATAAAAAGAGCTTAATACTAACAACCTCTACTGTGCTGGATTGTAGTGAGGATAAATGCGTTATGCACGCAAAACGCATCATGTTGCTTATCACACTCAAACCAATGCACTGTTTTTTCTATTAAAAATAACAAAGGAGCAAAAATATACCAATAGTTTTTTAGACATTTTACCAAAGGCTGTTTCCATTGCCATTCTGAGAACACAAGAGGAATAAGGATGGATATCTCTGTAACCCATCCAGGTGTGACCTGGAACCCTAGCTACGTCCACTACGGGCTGTACAAGGTGGGAACCCTCAGGGGCAGGTGGCACTGACAGTCTTGGGTCACGGCTGACCTGAGATACGCCCTTGGTCACTAGGTCATTTCAGCCTGAGGGCACTGCCTCCAGTTCCCTGAGCAATCAAGTCCATGTATATGAGAGACTGCATGACAGCATTTCAGTTCCAAGAACCAGCAGTCAGCACTAAGGGATTCTGGTGGTGGTTGAGGAAGAAGAGAGAGAGAGGTAGGCTGTCTCCTTGGTTATGTGTCTTCCCTATTTGACAGCTGTAGTATCTAAATCAGTAGTTCTCAAAACAGAGTCCCCAGCTAACAGCATGAGACCTCCTGTATCAGAAGAGACCAACAAGGCTTCCAAAAGCCTGCTGCTCACGTTTGAGAACCACTGCTCTTAATGATTTTGTCAGAATATATGAGGTTGCCCTCAGATCAGAAAGGCTTGGCCTGTTTTAGTGGCACTGCGACCCTCATCACCATCTTGCTGAAATCTCCCCTCTAACCTCTAGGGGATACGGTTCTGTCCCTCACACCATGAGCATAATTCCCTGTGACCTCCCCTTCATCTAACTTCTCTAGCAACATTGCATTTCCTGATGCTGTTTTCTCCATGGCCCGTATCACACCATCATCCATTATTCACAGGCAGTCCTAGAGGCTTGCACAAAGCAGGAACCCTGGAGAAGAAGCCAAGCCCACGCTGAGAAAATAAAGGGACCTGCGTGGGGGAGGGGGAAACACACCGAGAAGGGCATAACCCCTCCTTCTAGTCTTCATATATTTTATTAATGAAATATAAGAATAAATATTGCCTTATTTGATTTCTTCTTTGCCCTGACTAGTAAAAATAAAATTCCACCTCTAATCATTTTACCCAAAGGCATATTATGAGTTACATTAGTTTAGTCATCAAATCAGGAATATACTGGAGAAGATACTGCCATTGGGGGCTTCTATTCTTGAATGGAGAGCCATTCAAAGGCACTGCCTAAATAAAAAGAGGGGAGTATACAAAAATACACAATATGGGAGTTAGAGAAAGAAGAAAAAAGTCATTAGAAGTATAAAGAAAGGGAAGCTGACAGGAAAACAGTAGGTCTCCCTGTGCGGGGTGCTTTAGTGATCTTCGCTTCCAGCGTACAGTACACGAGGCCTACTGGCTGGAGGAACTGGACTGCCAGTGGGAAAACTGGATGATGAAAAACGCACTGGCTCGAGCATCAGGAGACCTTGATTCTGATCTGGAAAAATGGGAAGCAGTTGTTATCCGGGGGCAACCGGAGGCAGCTGTATGAATTTTAAAATCATTAAGACATAGCCTGAGCTTAGGTTTTCTTAATTCAAGCGAAGGATAATAGCCTTGTCAGGGACTTCCCAGCTGGTTCAGGGGTCAAGAATCCTCCTGCTATACAGGAGACATGGGTTCGTCCCTGGATTGGGACGATCCCCTGGAGAAGGCAATGGCAACCTGCTCCAATATTCTTGCCCAGGAAGTCCCATAGACAGAGAAGCCTAGCTGGCTATACAGTCCGTGGGGTTGCCAAAGAGTCGGACATGACTTAGTGACTAAAACAACAACAGCCTTACATACCTCATAATATTATTGTGAAGATCAAAAGTAGACATGGATATGAAAGTGCTTGGCAACTTCCTATTATGAAGCAACAACATGAACCCCAGGAGCACAGAGATTTTTGACTGATTCATTTGTTGTATCCTCAGCATCTAGAACTGTGTAGGCACATAACAGATTATGGATACTTATGGAATGAACTGAAGTACTCTTGTTATTAATGAAGGGTATTGGTACTAGTGTGAATTTTCCATTCACACTGTGAGGGCAGAGCACACAGGGGACAAAGAGCCATGGTAATCTTATTTTTAGAAAGGAGACACTGGTACTTGGAAATAAACCTATCTATAAATAGATATGAGAACACCAGGAATTCCTAGACCACACGTATTCACTTAGCAAGACTGAAAACTTTATTTTAGAATAACTGCTAGGTAACTGGTAATCGTGGGACGATTATTACTGACTTAAGGTCAATGCTGTTTTTAATGGAGAAGGCAATGGCAACCCACTCCAATGCTCTTGCCTGGAAAATCCCATAGACGGAGGAGCTTGGTAGGCTATAGTCCATGGGGTCGCTAGGAGTCGGAAACGACTGAGCGACTTCAGTTTCACTTTTCACTTTCATGCATTGGAGAAGGAAATGGCAACCCACTCTAGTGTTCTTGCCTGGAGAATCCCAGGGACAGAGGAGCCTGGTGGGCCGCCGTCTATGGGGTCGCACAGAGTTGGACACGACTGAAGCGACTTAGCAGCAGCAGCAGCAGCAGCTGTTTTTAATGGATTAGTGTCCTTTATTTAATCTGTACAAAGAATGACCCCTGGGGCGTTATCAGCTGCTGCAGCTAGTATTAGCAATAAGATAATTCTCTAAATGAGATTTGAGATTGGATATTCTCTCCTGTACAAAGCAATCTTCACAGAAAAAATATCGCTGTCAGACTCAGCTCTGGCTGTGACCTCGGACATCCCGCTGGTGACGGCTGACATTTAGAGCAAGATGGCTTCCATCACCCTTGGGTCCAAAAGGAAAAGAAGCAGAGATATACGCACACCCCTGAGATATAACTTATTGGAAACTTTCTAAAAGAGAAGAAAACACAAAGCCTTTAATGCTCTGGCTCGGGACAAGTGGAAATGCGGGGGAGATGTTTTAAAAGGAAGGGAAAACCCCACTTGCCTCAGACCCTCCTTCTCTCCTTAGAAGCCTGCCTTCCTCCCTTCCTCTCTCTCCTCCTTCATTCTGCCTCCTTCCCTTCGTTCCTCTTCCTTCCCTCCATCTCTCCCTTCCCCTCTCTCTCCTTCCCTCCCTCCCTCCCACCCTTCCTTCCTTCCTTCCACCTTCCTGCCTACCTTCCTTCGTTCCACATTTACAAAGCTGTCCTGAAGGTAGTACAGTGTGGTCCAGGCACAGGATGAAAGGAAGCTGGGACGTATGAAGCCACAAAGGGATGTGGGGTCCAGTGAGGGAGAACAGTATGAGTCAGCCTCAGAGTGTACCCTTATCCTGGGGCAACTGGAAGCAGCTGTATGAATTTTAAGCGAAGTGATAGCTTTGACTTTTAGAAGAAGCATCTGGGCTGCAGTGAAAAACACAGATGGAAGAGTAAAGAGAGGAAAAGGGGCCAGTTAAGAATGAAGTGAGAGATTTCTGAGATCCTGAACTGAAAAGAAGATAAACAGATCCAGCAATTACAAAACAGGCGGGTTGACAAAACAGTATGACCAGTTCTGTGTAGAACAAAAGAGAGAGAGGGAGTATTCTGCTTGAGCACAGAAATTCAGACATAGTAGAAAAAGAAGCAGAATGGAGGTAGGGGAGAATGATACCATGAGTAGTAGAACATATTTCCAATCACGGTTCTGCATTTTCTAGTAACACATGTCTACAGCTAGACGTTGAACAAATAAACAGTTGGAAAGGAAAGTGAGTGATGTATCTTCCTTAGTTCACTGAAAGTTTCTCAGTAGGAAAGTTCTAGAATGAAGAAAACTAGAGATGAAGTGTGATCCTGCATAGTCAACACTTAGGATTTTGAGAAACAACAAAGGCACATCTACTGTGCATTCTAAAGAGATTTTACAACAGTGCCTGGGTGACCAGGGTCTGTTCAGTGTGGAACCAGTCAAAGCTGAAGATCCAAGCACTTTGGAAACTCAGCCAAGAGAACTATGATTATTTATTTATAGCCTTGCCTTTTCCAAAAAAGAATTACAGTAGTTAAAAGAGGCCCCATGTCTACAAAGACTTGTTTTACAAGCAGTTTTATTCCTTGCAATTTATATTCACTGCCTTCTGCCTTAACTAAAGAAACTTTATATATTCAGCTATAGGGTGTAAATTCTTAGACAAAGATTTTAGGCTTACCTAAAAATATCTATGTCCATGGTGTTAGCATGTATTAGCATTTCATTATTTATTCAGTATTTACCAACTGCAAATCTCAGTCCTGGATCAGCAACTCTCTTCACTGAAGGAAGAGGTTGAGTCTGGGACAGAGAAAGCTCAGAGAAACAGGTTTTAGCAGCCATGTCCCAGTCTTTTATTGATTCAGTTCCTTCCTTTCCCCACTCCTGAGCGAGTACACTTGAGCATGCCTTTCCCATGGCCTACCTTCTCATGTTTTCCTCTGTCAAAGTAAAATGAGCGAACTGGGGACCCAGGTCTAGGGTTTGGCACTGCACTGGTAATGATGAAGATCAGCTATGGAGCCATGAACTGTGTGTCTGTGACCTTCATCCAGTCCACAACTCCATTCCACACTCCTGGCCTTTCTCCCTTTTCCTGCTTCTACTTCCTTCTTTCCTTCCTAGTTGCTTCTTTTTAACTCCAACTCCATTTGCACCTCCATATCAGCCTTCTATCAGCTTTGTTTCTTCTTGAGCCCCTGGGAAACTTACTGGTCATGTCTCATTTGATGTTCCTTTTCCCTATGCCTCAAAGTTTTAGGCCCACTTTAGGCACTTATGAAACCTGCACACAGGGAGCTCAGCTTGGTCCTCTGTTATGACCTAGAGAGGTGGGAAGGGGAGGTAGGGTGGAAGGGAGATTCAAGAGGGAGGGATATACGTATGCATATAGCTGATCGACTTCAGCGTACAGCAGAAGCTAACACAACACGGTAAAGCAACTATATTCTAATAAAAATCAAACAAATAAATATGTAAGAGTCTGATAAATAAATATGTATGAGTCAGATAAAAAGGAAAAGAGCTGCACAGTGCTTATTAATCACCAATCCCCATAGCTGTTTATCCAGTGACAAATGGGCAGAAGAAGACTAACAGCAAGTTTTTTTAAGCAAAACATTCATCAAATATGTTGTCCAATTTAATATGCACAATCACCCCATTGGGCAGAATCTACCACCTCCATTTCACAGATAAAGAACATGAGACTTTGCCAATGTAATAATGTGGCCCTGTTTACACAGCTAACCTCTAACCCCTGCCCCCTCATCCTTGGCCCAAAACTATGCTCTTTTTTCATTGAGATATTCACTGAACAAAACAAAGAGCATAAATTCAGATTAATGACAGATCTTTTGAGAGCATTAAGTGTTACAAAGTAACCGTACCCTATTTCCCTGAAAAAGTTGCTTTCTCTCTCTCCTCAAATTTTCAGCGCCACTTTCTCTGCCTTCTTCACTCTCAGCTGATGAACTCTGCTTCACATTTTAATGAAAGCATTCTTGTAAGATCTGCGTGGCTTACTTATCACGTCCTTTACACACCTAAGTTATCTGGTCCTGTGTATGCGGTCTTCCCTGGGCCTCCCTTGTGGCTCATCTGGTAAAGAATCTACCTGCAATGCAGGAGACCTGGGTTCGATCCTTGGGTTGGGAAGACGCCCTGGAGAACAGAAAGGATACCCACCCCAGTATTCGGGCCTGGAGAATTCCATGGACTGTCCATGGACTTGCAAAGAGTAGGACATGCCTGAGCAACTTTCACTTCATTTCATGTAGTCTTCCCTAATGTTTGTATGGAAGGACATTCCCTGCTCTTATCAATGGCCAACTTTCCCTCCATGTCCTGGACACCATCTTCTCTCACTTACTAGATGATTTTGCTCTTGAGAATATCCCTACTCTCTGTTTTGCATCTTGATTTTCTCTCTTGATCATTCTCAACAGCACTGATTCAGGCTATACCTGCCACCTTAAAAACAGAACTGCAACGAAAGGCAACCCCTCCAAGCCATCACGTGATTTCCCTCAAGTCCTCTAGAGGATACCCTCCACGCATCCACTGCAGGCTTTTGTCCCCACCTCTTTACTGAAAGTGCTATTGCACGTTTGGCCACAGCCTTTGTCTTGTCAAACATAGCAGTCGGTTACCAGCCTTCTACTGACTCATCTTCTTAGTACTTCATTCCCCTGGCTTCCAGGATACCATATTCCGCTGGCTTTCTCCTCCTTTACTGGATCCTCTTCCTGTGTACTCAGTAAAGATTAATGGGCCTTAGGTTTCATTTCTCAGATTTCTCCTCTATTTCACTCCCTTGGTAACTCATCAAGTGAGCCTTAACGACCGACCAGACATCATAACTTAGTTGGATAATAGGTATCTCACATTAACCAGTTGAAGACTAAATTCTGAA
Organism: Budorcas taxicolor; assembly: GCF_023091745.1. Taxonomy (NCBI): domain Eukaryota; kingdom Metazoa; phylum Chordata; class Mammalia; order Artiodactyla; family Bovidae; genus Budorcas; species Budorcas taxicolor. The sequence continues at coordinate 24,418,929 of NC_068918.1, forward strand.
TTTCTCCATCACTTTCACCTAATCCTGTTACTCATTTGGGTTAAAGACCCAACTGATTCATCCAGTTAAGACTAATCCACTCAATTGCTTAAGGGTGAAGAATTTAAGTTACAACCTGTCATCTTTTACTTCTTTTTCTTTTCTCATCTCCCAAATCCAATCCTCTATCAAATTCCATCAGTTCCTCCTTCAAACCCAATTCCATCTCTAGCCACTTCTGACCAGCCTTCTCACTTGCACCCTAGTCCAGTCCCCACCATCCCCTTTTGCCTAGACAGCTGCAATTATCTCCTGTTCAGTCTTTCCCCTTCCATGTGTGCCCTCCAGAGTCCATTCTCCACACAGTGGTCAGAGGGATGATTTTAGAAACCAATTCTGTCAATCCCGTTCTTATTTAAAACTCTGTTTTTCCATAGAATTAAGCCAAATTCCTTATGATCTAGAAGGCAACACTTGATCTGGATGCTGCCAATTTTTCTTCTCTTCACACTTCAGACTCCAGCCCCACCTGCCTTCTCAACAATCTTGAACTTTTCCAAGTCCATTCTTTCCTCAAGGTTTCACATATGCTATTCCTTCTTTGGCATGCAGGTTTTCTTCCAGGTATGTATCCTATTGGCTCTTTATGTTTCATCATTGAAATTTCTGCTCAATTGTTATTTTTTTGGAGAGGCCTTTCCTGATATTTCATTTTAAAGTAGTATCTTACCACTTCAGCTTTATTTCCAGCACAGCTTTTATTACTATGTGAATTTACATATAATCTTTATTTAATAAGTTACTGTCTGTTTCTTTCCACCAAGACATAAGCTCAACAAGGGTAGCGATTCCATCTCATCACCACTGCATTCATCATAGGCATTCAAAACCCATTTGCTATGAGTAAATGACAATACTGTCCTAGAATAATTGACTTGGAGCACCTTGGCTGGTTAAACAGGGGACACCATGAGTTTTCATAATGCCAAGTGTTTCTAAAATTTATATACAACTTAAGGGTTAAAACATGCTAGCAGTTGTCCTAGAGAGAAACAATCCCTGCCAGGATCTTAATAACTATCTGGATATCTTTGAGTTCTAAACACCCACTCTCAGTCTTACATCAGAGTTAGTTCCTACTGCTCAAAGGCATGCAGAATTCAGACAGATTTTAAAGCATTCCAACTGATCAATCTGTTTCCAAGACATTACCAGCTGCTGCTTTAATCATTTATGGGACCATTACAGCTTTTAGGCTTCAAGTCAAGAATTGAGGCATTGTTTTTTGTTTTGTGAAATTGGCTTATGGAAGAAGGACTTTCCTTCCCATTTTGCAAAGTTAAATTGCAGGCTGATGATTATCTGGGAGAGAACTATTAACAGAACACTCTGTAATCCACAGATGCCCCCCTAGGATCTAAATCTAGGGTAGGAGAGTAGTCTTTCACTGGAATTACAGGCATGAAAACATGTCCACAAGTCTTCCAAGTGTCTGTCTTTGAACTAGTACTATTGCAAAAAAAAAAAAAAAATGTCAGGGAGCAGCTTGAGGCTTCTGCATGTATTACTGATTTTGTTTTTTCACTTACAGAATCTGGATTAGTTTACTATTAATGCCACCCTCTTTTCCTGAGTGATATGCACATATAATATCACAAAAATGAGTAAAGGATATAGAAATTAATGGTAGTGTTTTATGGCAAGAAAGTACTTAATGAGTAATGGCAAATGGGACCCAAGATGGTGGCTCACTTACCTAAATGGTCAGCCCAGGCTCTTTTGCCTTTTTTAAGCTTTGGGCACACAATAGAATGAGCCTTCTCACGGCTGCTTTTTTGAAACTCCAGAGATATATAAAGTAAAAAATCCTCAAGCAGCAACTACAGTGAGACTCCTCACAACAGAACTGCTGAATATCTCCATAACTCTGGCCCTCACCTCCAGTCCTTCCCATCTTAGTAAATAGCAACTCTGATCACTCAATGCTCAGACCAGTGTTCCGGGGACCCTTTCCCTTCTACCCCTTCTTTCCCACACCCCTGTCTCTAATCCATCAGCAGGTCCTTCAGTTCTATCTTCTGGTCCTAGACAACCTCATTTCTTTCCTGGGTTTCTACAAGAGCTTACCAACCAATTTCTCTACTTCCACTCTGGCCCCCCAGTTGTGCAATATGTGGTAGATCCGTCTCTCTCTAACCCGTAGGGATGCTGCCAGTTCACAGGGTATCTTTACAAAAGCTGCAAAAAAAAAGGTGTCCCTCGGGGTGGATGAAACTGTACAGATGCAGAGTTTGACAAATGTACAGTACTTTCATGCTAATTAGAAAAAGCCTTCCTTTCTCTGGGTTAACATAGCTGCATGCCGGGATGCATGAATTGATGAGGCTTAATCAGACTGGTTTCAGCTGCATCATCCCTTTGGCTGATGTCCTTGCTCAGTGTACAACATGCACAACCAAACATAGTAGCTCTGCTCCTACTGCCAACACAAACATTATTCTCTTTCAAGACATTCTATTTATTTCCAGAATAAAATGTATTACAAGTGGTGCTCATTAATATTTTAATATGTAAAAGGTGACAAGGTGAAACGCAGTGGGAAAAAGAGGCTAAGAGATAAACTAGATTTATTGCCTAATGGCTAGATTCAACAATTCTTTCAAACGAGCTCTTTCCGAGACAGGACTTTTGTGACCGTGCTCTGATAGTAACTTGCACAACTGATGAGAGTAACCCTCTGTGGCCTGCCTTGCATTACCTACTGTTTATTGTAACAGGCGTCAGGAACATGTTATAAATGTTTATGGAACATTTATAAACCATTGCCCCTGTTCACCAAGGAACTATAGTTTAATATAAGTGACTAGAAAAAATGTTGATAGAAGGGTATGCCATCATTAATAATATATCTGAAACTTGTGCTAGGAACAAACAGTGCTTTGGGAGTTCAGAAGGTGAGATCACCATGAAAAATTTATGAAAAGATATACATTTTAATTAGGCTAAAAACTTCAAGCAGCCATTGAAAGTAACTATTAAGATAATCCAATGATTATTTTCTTCCTATCAATGATTTTTATATAGTTCTTTTGAAAATATTTGTAACTATAAAATATAATTTTACAGTTTGTTGTTTTGAATGCTAGTCTACATCTATAATAAAATTCAAACCAATGTAATATTTGTTGAGTGGTTGCTGGGTACAAACCACATGCTTGGTGCTTTAGGGTGAATAAAGATGAATATGGTATCAGAATGTTTCTACAAGATGCTCACCATCCTATATGAGTAAGAAGCATGCCTGCTAAGTTGCTTTGGTCATGTTTGACTCTTTGCAACCCTATGGACTCTAGCCTGCCAAGCTCCTTTGTCCATGGGAATCTCCAGGCAAGAATACTGGAGTGGGTTTCCCTTCTCTTCTCCAGGGGATCTTCCCAACCCGAGGACCCACCCTGGGCCTTCTGCACTGCAAGCAGCTTCTTTACCTCTGAGCCATCTTGGAAGCCCATGAGCAAGAAGGACTAGCCGCAAATAACACTAACACAATAGAAAAAGTAAATAACTATAAATGTTACCATACAGACAGAAGACTATGGCAGCAGAGAGCAGGAAACCAGTGGGTGGTATCTGAGTTGAGCTTGATGGACAGGAGGATTTTGATAGACGTAATTAGGACAAAGGCATGTGTGCGTGCTCAGTCACTTCAGCTGCGTCTGCCTCTTTGCAACCCTAAGGATTGTAGCCCGCCAGGCTCCTCTGTCCGTGGGATTCTCCAGGCAAGAATACTGGAGTGGGTCGCCATGCCCTCCTCCAGGGGATCTTCCCAACTAAGGGACTGAACACACATCTCCGGCGGCTCCTGCACTGCAAGCATATTCCTTACTGCTGAGCCAACGGGGAGGCCCTGAACAAAGGCACAGAAGGCAGGTGTTCAGGCTGCTTTCTAGGAAGGAAGGAAGAGGAGAGTTAAATGAATTCAGCCCTGAAACACTGGGCTGAGCCTTCTCAAAAGCAGATCAACAGAGATCAACTTGACATTTTGCTGACATTGCATCTATGAAAGGTAAACAGAAGGGCAAAATAACAACAACAACAAGAACAAACTAGTACCATGGACCTAATTCTCATCTGCTAGTGCCAACTAAAGTGAAGAGAGGCTTGTTAGCGGCTGAACTGCGTCTCCCCTGCCCTGCCAAAAATCACTCAGTCGTGTCCGACTCTTTGCGACCCCATGGACTGTAGCCTACCAGGCTCCTCTGTCCATGGGATTTTCCAGGCAATAGTACTGGAATGGATTGCCATTGCCTCCTCCAGCGGATCTTCCCGACCCAGGGATCGAACCCAGGTCTCCCGCATTGTAGACAGACGCTTACCGTCTGAGCCACCAGGGAAGCCACTGTTTAAGTGCTAATCCCTAACCACCCAGCATGTGACTGAATTTGGATATTGGCTGCTTAATGAGGTAATGAAATTAAAATTAGTTCATTAGGCGGAGGAAAATCCAATCTAACTGGTGTTCTCCTAGGAGGAGAAAGTTTGGACATAGACAGTGACAGAGCGGAGACCACGAGAAGACACAGGGAGACGATGGCCATCTAAAAGCCGAGGAGAGAAGCTCCAGAAAAACAACCCTGTGAACTCCTTGAGTTTAACGTCTAGCCTCCAGAACTATAAGAAAATAAACTCCCATTGTTCAAGCACTCCTCGGTCTGCAGGACCTTGTTGTGGCAGCTCTAGCACACTAATACAGGGCCCCAGCATCTCCGAGTTTCTGAGCATAGGGAGAAGGGAGGACAGTGAGGCATGCAGACCAGGTGTTACAGACAGGCTTTACAGACAGCAGTAAGTTCACAGTAGAGGCAGCATGACGCACTTTCTAAGACTATACAGTTCTGTGAGCCTGATGAGGAAGAAGGGGAAGAGACAGCAAAGAAACTGCATGGGCAAGCTCTACCTTGCCCCACCCCCCGCCCACCCCCAAGCCTGTATTTTAAAAGATATGTACGAAATACACAGAGAAAGACATATAATCAAGGAAAGGGTTGTGAAACCTTTCAAACTAGTCAGAAACGAGAAAGACCAAAAGGAACTGAGGCATCTAAAAATAAAACAGGGACTTCCCTGGTGGTCCAGTGGTTAAGAATCGCCTTCCAGTGCGGGGGATGTGGGCTCGATTCCTGGTAGGGGAACTCAGATCCCATACGCCACAACAAAGAGCTTGAGGACTGGAACATTCTGTGCGCTGCAACTAACAGCCAGCGGAGTAAAAAACACATGAATAAATGACTCATTTTAAAAATAAATACATAAAAATAAAACATTAGAGCTGATGCCCCCACACTAAGGGAGGCTGGAGCCCAGGCTGGGCAGATGCTTTAGTGTGTCCAAACAGTAGCTGTAGAGCAGAACTTTCCGTTCACCTCCTGCTTCGGTTTTTGTCAGTGAGGAGCTTCCATGGAAGAGACAGGAGTGATTCTTGGTAAGACGAAATTGTCAAGGAAGGGAGGTGAAGGATGATGAAAGAGCATGTGCTGCTCTAGGACAGTTCAAGTATAAATCTCATCTGGAGGCGACTGCAGAACTTGCCCATGGATGGCTGAACTGCTGACATTGACCTCTGAGAGAGCACGGAAAATGGAAGAGGAAGCCATGAAGGAGATGGGCATATGCTGACCTGACTGTCGCTGTAAAGGAAGAAAAAGGGGTCAGCAAACTATAAAAGGAACAGTTTGACAGCAGTCTCAGAAGAAATTTCTCAGCTGGGTGGATTATGAGCATTTAAGAAGGGGAAATTTGATCTTTAGCATAGATATACCAGAGAAAAAATTAAGAATTGTAGAATTTCAGGACTGGAAAGATCCTTCAGGGTGACATAGCCCCCAAGTCCATCAAATGCTTAAATTTCCACAAGTTTTGTGACTCAGCTTACATTTGAACACCTCCAGTGGTTAGAAACCCATTGCCTTTCAAGGTGACTCATTCACACAATCATATTGGACATAACCATATGAATTCATCCAGGGAAGTTATAAGATCAGTATATTAGTATTCAGCATGACATATTAGACCGCATATTAAAAAGAATAGACATCACTTTGCTGACAAAGGTCCATATAGTCAAAGCTATGGTTTTTCTAATAGTCACATATGGATGTGAGAGCTGGACCATAAAGAAGACTGAGTGCCAAAGAACTGATGCTTTCAAATTGCGGTGCTGGAGAGAACTCTTGAGAGTTCCTTGGACAGAAAGGAGATCAAATCAGTCAATCCTAAACGAAATAAACCCTGAATAATCTTTGGAAGGACTGACACTGAAGCTGAATCTCCAATACTTTAGCCACCTGATGCGAAGAGCTGACTCATTGGAAAAGACCCTGATGCTGGGAAAGACTGAGAGCAGGAGGTGAAGGGGATTACAGAAGATGAGATGGTTGGATGGCATCACTGACTCAATGGACATGCGTTTGAGCAAGCTCCAGGAGATACTGAAGGACAGGGGATGGAGTGCTACAGTCCGTGGGGTGGCAAAGAGTCAGACACAGCTTAGTGCCGAAACAACATCTTCTGTAATAGAAGTTCTTATGTAATGAATGTGTCCCTCCAAAATTCTTATGTTGAAGCTTTAATCCTCAATGAGAACGTGTTAAGAGGTGGGGACTTTGGAAGATAATTCATTAAGATGAAATCATGAGGGTAGAGCTCCCAAGATGGAATTAGCTGTTTTATAATAAGAAGAAGAGACATCAGAGCTCCCTTGCCACCACGGGAGGATATAGCAAAAAGGCAGCTGTCCGCAAGCCAAGAAGAAGGCTTTCATCAGAATATAAAGCATTCACAAGAAACTATTGTGTTTAAATTATTCTGTATCTCTTTTGAAGAGAAAAGAGAAAATACAGTACACATTAGAAAATACAGTAGGGATACAAGAAATTCAGAGAACGGCCTTGTATTGTTTAGAATCTTTTAGAAATGTCTGTAAATGCATATGTGTAAAACTGCAGCCAAAATAAGAATCAACATCTATGACACCTTTTAAAGTATCTATTACAGCTAAATATAAAAAACTAAATGTGGTTTTAGACAAGGCAGAGGCACCAGAGATCAAATTGCCAACATCCGCTGGATCATCGAGAAAGCAAGAGAGTTCCAGAAAAACATCTATTTCTGCTTTATTGATTATGCCAAAGCCTTTGACTGTGTGGATCACAATAAACTGCGGAAAATTCTGAAAGAGATGGGAATACCAGACCACCTGACCTGCCTCTTGAGAAACCTGTATGCAGGCCAGGAAGCAATAGTTAGAATTGGACATGGAACAACAGACTGGTTCCAAATAGGAAAAGGACTACGTCAAGGCTGTGTATTGTCACCCTGCTTATTTAACTAACATGCAGAGTACATCATGAGAAACGCTGGGCTGGAAGAAGCACAAGCTGGAATCAAGATTGCCAGAAGAAATATTAATCACCTCAGATATGCAGATGACACCACCCTTATGGCAGAAAGTGAAGAGGAACTAAAAAGCCTCTTGATGAAAGTGAGAGAGGAGAGCAAAAAAGTTGGCTTAAAGCTCAACATTCAGAAAACTAAGATCATGGCATCTGGTCCCATCACGTCATGGGAAATAGATGGGGAAACAGTGGAAACAGTGTCAGACTTCATTTTTTTGGGCTCCAAAATCACTGCAGATGGGGATTGCAGCCATGAAATTCAAAGACGCTTACTCCTTGGAAGGAAAGTTATGACCAACCTAGAAAGCATATTCAAAAGCAGAGACATTACTTTGCCAACAAAGGTCCATTTAGTCAAAGCTATGGTTTTTCCAGTAGTCATGTATGATTGTGAGAGTTGGACTATAAAGAAAGCTGAGCACCAAAGAACTGATGCTTTTGAACTGTGGTGTTGGAGAAGACTCTTGAGAGTCCCTTGGACTGCAAGGAGATCCAACCAGTCCATCCTAAAGGAGATCAGTCTTGGGTGTTTATTGGAAGGGCTGATGCTGAAGCTGAAACTCCAACACTTTGGCCACCTGATGCGAAGAGCTGATGCATTTGAAAAAAACCCTGATGCTGGGAAAGATTAAAGGCAGGAGGAGAAGGGGATGACAGAGGATGAGGTGATTGGATGGCATCACCAACTCAATGGACATGAGTATGGGTAAACTCTGGGAGTTGGTGATAGACAGGGAGGCCTGGCGTTCTGCGGTCCATGGGGTCACAAAGAGTCAGACACAACTGAGTGACTGAACTAAACTGATGGAAAACCATTGACTTGGGAGAGTATATATGATTTGTGTGGCTGGATTCCTTTATGTAATTTAAGAACTTTAAATTTATTCTAGTTTTTTCTTTCATACAGTTACAGGTCAAGGAGAAAGGAAGAGAGGAAAGGGCCTGGGATCAAGAAGTTGAGCTTTGAAGCCAGACATAACTGGGCTGGAATCCTGGTGCCAGAATTTATTAGCTGTGTGACCTGAGCAAGTTACTTAAACTGTCTAATATGAGAATTAAATACATATACAAAGGGCACCTATAACACAGCTAGTGCTCAAAAGACATTATCATTATGCAACCACATGTGAAGAGACAGAAAATGGCCAAAGCTCTAAAATCCATCCAAATAACCTCAGTGTAATTGGTGAAACCTTAAAACAGCAGAATGTTTGTGTTAGTGAAGCTGAGAAAGATGTCTTTCATAATTTGAAGTGTCAATAATAACTGCCCTTAAATGATGCTAATTAGTTATAGCTAAATTGCAAATTATTGTTGATCTGTGCCAGAAGCCAAACATATACTGCCAAGAACCAATCAAGATCAACCACAGAACATTTTTAAAGGGCACATCGTATAACAGAGAACCAAATACTAAATTATTTTTTGACCTTGACTTCTTAACAGTGACACGAGAGCATCACTCCATTTAGTAATATGGATCCCCTTAATTATTTGCTTTTAATATCAAAGGGAAGTACTTCAGGGGTGATTTTAATGATTTTTGAATTGAAAATATTTTTGTCATTTCTTTTCTTATAAGCATCACTAAATAGATTTTGGAAAGCTGTGGGCAGCTCAAGTTCAAGGTCATATTCTCAACACAGGAACACATTTGCATGCAAATATATTGCAATAGCAAAATCCTTATTACTTTACCAGTTAGGTTAGCCCGTTTATCTTGGAAAGGTTTATAAAGTGCCTTTTTGCTTATCCGTCTACACATTTGTATACTTCATCAATTCAGTTTGATAATATTAAATGCGGGAAAATTTGGTTTCCATTTCAGCCACACATCCTTCCCAATGGACCATTAAATACACATAACCTGAAAAGAAACTTATTCTTCTTGCCCCAGGAGTGTCTGATGAGTGACTCCACGCAGACTACAAAGTTGAGCGAATTCTAGAGCTTAGGACAGACAAAGCAAAAGCAATCGGTTTGTTCTCTAGAGGACAGCTGTTGGCTTTTCCCTGCCCCAAAATTCTTTCCCCTTCCCTTCTTTGGGGAGTCAGTGTATTCCACTTTCAGGGTCCTGGGGGACATGCTGGTATCCCCAACTCCAAAGGGGGATGTGTCACAGGCTGACCACGTGGCCACTCTCCTTCCCCAGGCCAGCAGGACAAATTCAGGGATGGGTCAACGATTCAGGCAAGGCCCTTCAGTGTTTTCCTGGAGATGTGAACTATGGATACCGCAAGAGGGAGAGAGACACTCTTTCCTTTTGGATTACTTAGTGGAGTAAGCTTGAGGCTGTCAGTGGACAGTCCTGTCGTTTGTAAAGTGCTTGCTTGAGAATGAAGCTAACACAGAGAGAAAAACAGAGATGAAAGACAAAGAGAGTTTTTGACCTGCCCTATATGTAAAAACAAACAAACAACAACAACAACAAAAACACAACTCCTTGCTGTTTGGAGTTGTGTTTCTGTTACTTGTAACCAAAAGACACCTGACCATAACTGTTTAAGGAAAGGCCAGACTTTACAGTTTTATCTTAATATTCAGTGCTTCTTTAATCTCCTAAATTCAAATTCTCCTCTTCTTTCAACTCCAGGCCTTATTTGTTCCTATTGTTTTCTAAAACAGTTCCCCAAATTCTTCAAATTTCAGCAACTTCTATCACTAGTTACTGGCATCTTATGATAAAGACATACATATAGTTTAAATAAGACATTTCCTAATGTCTTGAACAAGAACAAACTATGCTTTTTTCTTATCTGTACAGAATGGTTTAGAACAGGGAATCTCACACAGGGCTGGCATATGAACCAGAAATATCTATTCTGTTTTTAAGAAAATTATGATCGCCTAAAACTAAGATCATGGCATTTGGTCCCATCACTTCATGGGAAATACATGGGGAAACAGTGGAAACAGCATCAAACTTTATTTTCTTGGGATCCAAAATCACTGAAGGTGATGATTGCAGCCATGAAATTAAAAGACGCTTACTCCTTGGAAGGAAAGTTACGACCAACCTAGATAGCATATTCAAAAGCAGAGACATTACTTTGCCAACAAAGGTCTGTCTAGTCAAGGCTATGGTTTTTCCAGTGGTCATGTATGGATGTGAGAGTTGGACTGTGAAGAAAGCTGAGCACCGAAGAATCGATGCTTTTGAACTGTGGTGTTGGAGAAGACTCTTGAGACTTGGACTGCAAGGAGATCCAACCAGTCCATCCTAAAGGAGATCAGACCTGGGTGTTCATTGGAAGGGCTGATGCTAAAGCTGAAACTCCAATACTTTGGCCACCTCATGTGAAGAGTTGACTCACTGGAAAAGCCCCTGATGGTGGGAGGGATTGGAGGCAGGAAGAGAAGGGGACGACAGAGGATGAGATGGCTGGAAGGCATCACCGACTCGATGGACACGAGTTTGGGCAAACGCCGGGAGTTGGTGATGGACAGGGAGGCCTGGCGTGCTGCAATTCATGGGGTCGCAAAGAGTCAGACACGACTGAGCAACTAACTGAACTGAACTGAAGATCCTAATCTCAATAAGCTATCTCTAGAGTTCAGAGATTGAGGTCCTGAAATGTATTTTTAAAAGCTTTGTGTTTCATACATAGCCGTGGCTTAAAAATCACCTGTAACTATTTTAGACAGGTACCTTCTTTAGAAAAGAAAAATGGATGAGGTCAATGAGTCCTAAATCCAGTTAATCATCAGTATCAGGGTGACCTCTTTAAAAAGAAAATTCTTAAGACAGATTCATAGAGATTTCAATCTAATGCGAAGAGTTGACTCATTGGAAAAGACTTTGATGCTGGGAGGGACTGGGGGCAGGAGGAGAAGGGGACGACAGAGGATGAGATGGCTGGATGGCATCACTGACTCAATGGACATGAGTCTGAGTGAACTCCGGGAATTGGTGATGTACAGGGAGGCCTGGCGTGCCGTGATTCATGGGGTCGCAAAGAGTCGGACACGACTGAGCAACTGAACTGAACTGAACTGAATAGTGACCTGGGTGAATCTGACGACCATTCAGGTGTAAGAACTATTGGATTAAGTGACAGAACCCGCATGAATCTGTGTTCACAGTCATTTCGCAGTCACAGAGCAAAGAGTCTCTGAAGGGATAACACAGGCTGAGAATCCCTGAGATCTGGAAGGCTTTGGACTGACCAGCATGTATCTGTACAGTGATGTGTTGAGCATGGATAAGCCATGCTAAAAGATGCAGCCAGGTCATACCATCCACAGAACAAAAACAGGTCTGGTTGCCTTTGTTGTTGTTCAGTCACTCAGTTGTGTCCAACTCTTTGCAACCCTATGAACTGCAACACACCAGGCTTCCTTGTCCTTTACTATATCCCGGAGTTTGCTCAAACTCATGTCCATTGACTCAGTGATTCCATCCAACCATCTTATCCTCTGTCGTCCCCTTCTCCTCTTTCCTTCAATCTTTCCCAGCATCAGGGTCTTTTCCAATGGGTTGGCTCTTCCCATCAGTTGGCCAAAGTATTGGAGCTTCAACTTCAGCATCAGTCCTGCCAATGAATATCCTGGGTTGATTTCCTTTAGGATTGACTGATTTGATCTCCTTGCTGTCCAAGGGACTCTCAAGAGTCTTCTCCAGCACCACAATACTAAAGCATCAGTTGTTCAGCACTCAGCCTTCTTTATGGTCCAACACACATCCATACATGACTACTGGATAAACCATAGCTTTGACTATATGGACCTTTGTCAGCAAAGTGATATCTCTGCTTTGTAATAAGCTAGTGTTCTTAAAGGAAATATAAGCTGAAAGCCAACAGAAGCTCACAACTGTAGGTTTCATCATTCTGGTCTTTTCTCTGTATGCATTCTTGTGCAGGCACACGTGTTGCTCTCACATCTCTACAAAGTGTGTCCTAAACATAAAATGCTACTTAGGTGAGAAATTAGACTTTCTATTACTGAAAACTTCAGTAGCTCCCTGGACCAAATGGAAGTAAATCAGAGTAAAAGAAAAGATAAACAGAAGATTCTACCTGAATCTCTGAGCTTGTGAAATTAGCCATGATGAAATGGTGGCACTGAAGGAAGACCCTGGCTTACCAACTTCTCATATACAATGAATGAGCAAAAGGGGCTGAGAGTTACTATTCCTAGGCAGACATTGGCAAAAATCAGCGGAATGGCACTGATGCGCTCTGAAGAACTGTTGATTTCTTCATTAACTTTCTCTCTCCTCACTGACTGTTAACAGCCTTCCCTGCCTTACTCTCCAAGCTGAGGGCAACGGAAATGTGGCCCAGGACGGCTCACTGGTTCCCAGCGAGGTGATGCACATTAGCTCTGTGGCCCCTAGGAACCCAAGCACGTGAGGAAGGACTCCCACTGTCTTCCCAGTCTCTATTTCAATCAATCTGGAAGAGCTCCTGCACATTCAACAAGCACTTTCCTTTTATTTTAAACCTGACTTAGCCTCTACTAGCTCAATTAAGTCGCATCAAAGCCATTAGCAATCAATAATCACACAAAACAGTAGTCTGAACTGACTTCTGTAATTCTTTTCACCATGCTGCCAATTTATTTTTCTTTACCTCTATCATATTACTGTAAGATATATGTATTAAAACTTTAGCTAGGCTGTATTCTGATCTGACAATACTCACCATATCTGAAAACAGACCCTCCATGCATATGCTGCTGCTAGGTCGCTTCAGTCATGTCTGACTCTGTGTGACCCCATAGACGACAGCCCACTAGGCTCCCCCGTCCCTGGGATTCTCCAGGCAAGAACACTGGAGTGGTGTGCCATTGCCTTCTCCGATGCATGAAAGTGAAAAGTGAAAGAGAAGTCGCTCAGTCGTGTCCAACTCTTTGCGACCCAATGGACTGCAGCCCACCAGGCTCCTCCATCCATGGGATTTTCCAGGCAAGACTACTGGAGTGGGTTGCCATTGCCTTCTCCGATGCATATGCTAATAAGCCATTTAAAGCCTCTCTCCAGAACTCAACAAGTCAAAGGTGATCCCACTGGCCCCACGCCGCAGTATGACATCACCAAATCAGGACTGAGCTTGTAAGACACAGGAACAGAGCACAGGAGAGACACTGACCAGAAACTGGCTACATAGATGGTGTTGCTAAGTAATGGTGACAGTAGTTTTGATACATTTCACTGACGTATTTTTTCCTACCCTGCCGTTTCCCCATTTATTGAACAGACGGCACTTAGCATACTTCAGAATTCAGTCAATATCATAAACAGGAAACATGTTAGAGCAGAGCTTTAGGTCTCAAGCTAAATTTTTGAATGTTCAGAATGATGCAACAAATTTGAAAGCCTGATTTTGTTGAAAAGAAGAGGCTTTCTAAATTCCAAAAGAGTTGCTTTACATATTAAAAGCTAAGTTTGAGATGTACATGCTTTACTGTAAGTCTTAACAAAGAAGGCCAGAGGATATGATGCAGGGAAAATTCTTGACTACAAGGAATGGAAATAGAAAATCCTCTGGTACTGAAGAACAAGACAAAGAGAGAAGGTGAAGATCAAGTGATGAGTGTGAGTGCCTAGGGTCACTTCCTCTCACAGCTGAAACCTCAAAGCAGAGAGGCTGGAAGGAACCACAGAGCATGGAAGTTGTCCCTTTATTCAGTGACTATTGTGCATCAACAGTTAAGTCTCCAGTTCAGCCAGCACCAGGGAAATACCAGAGAAAAACAGCCAGGCCCACAGACTTGAGGACAGTCTCCCAAGGTCCTGCCTCCCTCGGTGAATTATGGAGGAAGAAGGTGAAAGTTCTCAGATCTCCAAAATTTGGAGATACCAAAAATCACTAAGATAAAAAGTAGACCAATCTCCAGCAATTCCACTCCTGGGTATATACCTAAAATAACTGAAAGCAGGGACTTAAACAGATACTTACACACTCCTGTTCATAGTAGTATTCTTCACAAAACCTAAAATGCAGAAATAATTCAAATGTCTATCAACTGATGAATGAGTAAATAAAATGTGGCATATACAAACAATGGAATAATATTTAGCCATAAAAAGAGATGAAATTCTGACACATGCCACAACTTGGCTGAACCCTGGAGATATCATGCTAAGCAAAATAAGCCAAACACAGAAGGACAAATGTTATTTGATCTCACCTATATGAGGCACCTAGAATAGCAAATGCATAGAGACAGAAAGTAGAAGTTACTAGGATCCAGTAAGGAGAGGAGAATGGGAATAATTGTTTAAAAGGTGCAGAATTTATGTTTGAGATGGTGATAAAATTCTGGAAGTGAATAATGGGGATGGTTGCACAACACTGCAAGTGAACTCAATGCCATTGAACTGTAGATTTAAAAGTTGGTAAATTTTACATTATGTGTATTTTACCACTATAAAAAAATAGCTAAGTGGACCCTTAGTGGCCTGGCCAAAAGACTAATAGTTACACAGTGTTCAAAGGCCACGGCAGGGACAATAGATTTCAGTGGTGAATGCCCATAAGTCACGCCAACAAACCAGCCCCAAACACCCATGACTCAGGTTGCTCATTGTTCAGGCTGCTGAAGTGCATTTCCACAGAGTCCAGGGAAGACTCAAAAGCCAGCACCAGGGCCAGAGGGACATTAGATGTCTCCCTATCAAGCTGCACCAGCTAAAAGGATACACAGGCTTCCTCCTGCACCCTGATGCCACCATGAGTTGAAGAAGTGCTTAAAGGAAGGGAAAAATGTGATAGAAAAAAGGGAAAGAGTCCTGACAGAGCTACTAAGCTCTGAATTAATTATTACCAAGTGACAAAGTTTTAACCAAGATTGTATTAACTGAAAAAAATCAGTGTAATCCACCACCAGAATAATAAAGCTTCATGGGGCTTTATTATAAGATCAGTTTTATTATACGATCAGCTTTGTGATAAGATCAGTTGTATAAATTTATCTACCTATCTTCTATCTATCTATCTATCTGTGTGAGCACCAGTCTCCTACAGAACCTGGTACATGAAGCCTGTGGTCCTCAGCCTGACATATCAATAGGGTAAATATTGTTATTCTCTTCCTCCAATTTTCCAATGCATTCTTCTAAAAATTTTTACAATATTTTGTTGTTGTTGTTGTTCAGTCACTCAGTCATGTCTGACTGACACTTTGTGACCCCATGAACTGCAGCACACCAGGCTTCCTTGTTGTTTACTATCTCCCGGAGCTTGCTAAAACTCATGTCCATTGAGTAGGTGATGCCATCCAACCATCTTGTATCTGTCATCCCCTTCTCTTGCCTTCAATCTTTCACAGCATCAGAGTTTTCTTATGAGTCAGCTCTTTGCATTAGGTGGCCAAAGTATTGGAGCTTCGGCTTAAGCATCAGTCCTTCCAATGAATACTCAGGATTGATTTCCTTTAGGACTGACTGGTTAGATCTCTTTGCAGTCCAAGGGACTCCCAAGAGTCTGCTCCAACACCACAGTTCAAAAGCATCAATTCTTCACCACTCAGCCTTCTTTATGGTCCAATTCTCACATTTATACATGACTACTGAAAAAACCATAGCTTTGACTATATGGAACTTTGTCAGCGAAGTAACACCACAATTTTAAACAACACAAATAAGACAGGTGAATGTGCTCCTGTTTCTGAATTGCTGCCCACAAATTCCACCCATTCTTCTTTTGTCCTCCAAGGATACTTTCCATCTCTTTGTTCTTTTACCACATTTAACTTCAGCTGTCCCTAGATTAGGACATACCTTTGGTCTTACATTCTTCCTATTAACTTTGGATAGAAATACAGAAAGAATGAGTATTGGGTCTTTCTCTCATCCATGAATTTTATTTTTTATTTTAATTTTTTTTCATCCATGAATTTTAAAATTACTCCACCAATTATGCCAGGCCTTTAAGGAGACATTACTGAAACGAGACACCATGTTAAAAAGAAGAAGAGAAAAGGAAAAAAGTTTCTACTGCTTTAGTTTTCGCAGGACATCAATTAATGAAAGACAACTGCCTTCTGACAATTTTTTTTTGAACCTCAAGAGGCAGAACTTAAAATGACTTGCAAGCTTAACCCTCTACTGAGAAAAACTTAGTGAGACAGAAAATTAAAACACAGCCCGCCTAGGTGAAAAATGGTGTAAGTAATACATTTATGACCGGATGTAAAGATCTTTATACTGTAATGTCTCGCTGTTTCAGAGTTTTCTGGGAATTCTCTCCCTCTACTACTAAATGTAGTTAATTTATTTCCCAGTCTGCTGATTCTGCCTGTCACAGGACTCTCCAGGGGTAGCTGTATGCTCTAAATTGCCTTCGATATGCTGACAAAGCTTCAAAATAAGACTGTCTTAAGTCCTCAATCGATTGTCCAGCATTTAGATTATATATTGCTTTGTTGAACTTGAACACTTGTTATCACGTTCTACATTTACTATAAGTAAACTAAAAGTCCCCAAAGTTTTATAAGATCTTCTACCGCTGCGGCTGCTGCTGCTAAGTCGCTTCAGTCGTGTCCAACTCTGTGCGACCCCATAGACGGCAGCCCCCCAGGCTCCTCTGTTCCTGGGATTCCCCAGGCAAAAATACTGAAGTGATTTATAAGATCAATTAGACAAAAATATTTCTGCAAAAACATTGATAGAATTTTATCCATTCCATTTCCAGCAGTGACTCTATAAACTGACTGAAATTCTCAAAGGGCATTGTGCTATCTCTCTTACAGACTAGTCAAACGCTATGTCTATTTTTAGGCTTGGCAAAGTGATATATCGGAAAATGGCGACATGACAACAGAGTTCAAGAGTTCCATGTGTCTCCTCTCTGTTCATGTGCGTTCCCATCTATCTGTAACCTCAACCCACACAAATCTCCCTGCAGAGCCTTCCCAGGACAATGCCACCTGAGCGTCCCAGCCCTGCGCACTCTACACTGAATGTTTTTGAGTGTCTGACTTGTTGGTACCATTGTCTGGTTGCAGTGAAGAAAATGTTAGCGTTTTATTTACAGCCATTGAAAACTGAAAGATATCAGTTTTCCAAAGACTAATCCATCAGTAAGATTTCAATTTTGATTTTAAAAATAAAGCATTTGGAAACACCAACGTAGGTGAAGGAAGCAAAGGGGGCTTGAAAATCATTCTAAAGTAAACAAAACATGATTGCACAAAAATAGGTAAGAAGGTTTCAGAAAGAGACAAGAGCTCATTCTATATATAGTAAATATGGTAAAGCTTATAAGCCTGTAGCAACAAAAACAGTATACCTATAGGAAGAGTATACCTAATTGTATATAATAACAGTACACAATAGTGTGCGTGCTCAGTTGTGCCTGACTCTTTGCGACCCCATGGACTATAGCCTGCCAGGCTCCTCTCTCCACGGGATTTTGAAGGCACGAATACTGGAGTGGGTTGCCTACTTCCTTAGTTGCCTACTCCCTACTCCAGCAGGAAGTTGCCTACTTCCTACTCCAAGTAGGAAGTTGCCTACTCCCTACTCCAAGTAGGAAGTTGCCTACTCCCTACTCCAGCAGGAAGTTGCCTACTCCCTACTCCAAGTAGGAAGTTGCCTACTCCCTACTCCAAGTAGGAAGTTGCCTACTCCCTACTCCAGCAGGAAGTTGCCTACTCCCTACTCCAGCAGGAAGTTGCCTACTCCCTACTCCAGCAGGAAGTTGCCTACTCCCTACTCCAAGTAGGAAGTTGCCTACTCCCTACTCCAAGTAGGAAGTTGCCTACTCCCTACTCCAGCAAGAAGTTGCCTACTCCCTACTCCAGCAGGAAGTTGCCTACTTCCTACTCCAGCAGGAAGTTGCCTACTCCCTACTCCAAGTAGGAAGTTGCCTACTGCCTACTCCAGCAGGAAGTTGCCTACTCCCTACTCCAGCAGGAAGTTGCCTACTCCCTACTCCAAGTAGGAAGTTGCCTACTCCCTACTCCAAGTAGGAAGTTGCCTACTCCCTACTCCAAGTAGGAAGTTGCCTACTCCCTACTCCAAGTAGGAAGTTGCCTACTCCCTACTCCAGCAGGAAGTTGCCTACTCCCTACTCCAAGCAGGAAGTTGCCTACTCCCTACTCCAAGCAGGAAGTTGCCTACTCCCTACTCCTACTCCAAGGGATCTTTCTGATCCAGGGATAAAACCTGCATCTCTTGGGTCTTCTACACTGGCAAGCAGGTTCTTTATCACTGCGCTACCTGGGGAGTGAATAGGAGGAATAAAGAATACATTTCCAAAATTGAACAATTTTCCTTAGAAAAGTTTCAGAACCAAAAGAAAAAGAAAAGCTATAGAGAAAGTAGTTGGAAGGTCCATTCATAAAACTTTTATTCCACTTACATGAACTTAATACACTGTTTTTAACAATTATTCTTGGATTATTCATAAAAATCTCAATAAAGACATTATTTTAAATTCACTGTCAGGATATGAATTATTTAGCAAACAGTGCTGGAAACAACTGGCAAAAGTTCTCACCTCACACCTTAGATTAAAGGTTAGTTCCTACTGCATTAAATATTTCAATGTAAAACCTGAGCATAAAAATACTATAAGAAAATACAGAAAACTACTTATATAATTTGGAAGTGGGAAACGTTTTCTAACCATAACACAAAGAGCCAAATCTATAAAGCAGAAATCATAAACTGAAATAAGTACAGAGGCCAAATAGACGACATAAATGAGCAATTATCAGACTAGATAAAATCATTCTGCTTTTTAAAAAAAAATCATATTCTCTTGCACATAAGAAAGTCATAAGCATGTATGTATAACATATGTTTTTAAGTCTATATACATTTAAGAACCACAATCAACTCCAAACAGCAACCAGGTTATTTCCAAAAGTAAAGTGATAAGAGGTCAAAAATACTGTATTTGGATACCTCAACGACTAATGTGCAAAGAAAAATACAGATGCAGTTTTAAATATTATATTAGTCAGGGGTTACTGCTATTTGTGAATCTAATTATAATATTTGTCCCCTTAATATTTGCATTAGGCTCCCAGTGCATCTTGGTTTGCAGTTATGAAATGTTTCTAGAAAAAAACTGGATGTGTGACCACAGAACCTGATGGACTATTTTGTAATGCTAAAAAGGTGCCAATATAAGATTAATTACAGGGTTTCTTTTGGAAACAACACTAGTTTCCATTTATCATGTAGATTTAAGCCCTTATTGGATTGCTATTAATATACTATGACAATGAATGCAAAACCACTGGAGAAACTAAATCTTCTCTGAAGCATAATTAGAAGTGAGAAATGTTCTGAGTCCCAGGGTTTTATTTTCTGACCATTTATATTCTGTCCAACATAAAAAAGATCCTGACTGCAGGTTCAAGAATTCAACTAATTCAACCAAACTCTTACAGATTCAACATTCTGACTAAAAAAGTACCACGTTGTAAAACCGAACATGCCTCCTCCTCATTCATTCAGAAGGCATACAGAGACAATGGGCTACAAGAACACTGTATAGGAAAGGAAAGCTTTGGCACTTAGGTAGACCCTCTGCCCCACTCCACCTATCTACTTCTTATATCTCAAAGTAACTGGATAATTAACAAATCACTCCTCTGCACTGTTGAACCATCAGAACATGAAACTTGGTTTCAATTATGAAGAAGATATGAATTGAGAAAAAAGAGATTGCTGGATGACAAATGGTATCAGCTAAGCCAAGCTGATGATGCACTTTCGAGGAGGGCATGGCTGGGTACAGAGGTTTTTACAGAGCTGCTCCAACAGTCAGGCTAATTCAGTCACCTCTCCATCCTGCGAACACGACTCTATTGAATTACACAACCTGAATGACCCTACTTCTTTCCCACAGGTAGGAATGGTATCTGTGCAAGCTTAAGATGATTGCAGTGAGTTTGAAAGAAGCGTGACTGCCTTGCATTTGCCTTAAGGCTGTACACACATCAGGGAACAGAAAGGATATCCTTAGAGGCCGCAGTAAAAACAGGACTGGACCCAAGTTTCCCAGCGTAAGGTACAATGCCCCTTCTTTACTGCAGCATAATTATAAAAACACGCTACAATAAGCAAAAAAAAATAAGACAGTCTATGAGGAAAAGCTAACGGATGTGGACTTACATGATCAGCAGGAAACACTTTTCAATTTTGACAAGCAGCTCTTTCTTGAACTTGCTGACATCAGAACAATAAAATAGTGGGCCCTATTTCTTTCCTTAAATTTTAATATGATAAGTGATTTTTGTGTCATTTACATTATAAATCAATTTTTAATGTATGGACCAATCTGACAACAAAAGGCTAGTTTGTCTTATGTTAAATAAATCATTAGGTTGTAAATGGTGTTCTTAAAATACAACATAAGGCTGCAAGTAAAAATATACATTTTTCATTATTTAAATAATAAGGCAGGGAATTCCTTTTTAATATTGACACTGAAAATAATACTAATATGTCTGTCCACATATATGATATAAATTTAGTTTCATGCATAAACCTCATTTTAATTTTAGGTTATATAGCTAAATATACTGAATTTTATAACTGATTTACTCATATCTAAATTTAAAAAAAAACATTTTATTTATTCTTTGTTCCTTGCAATTTCATGGTAAAGTGAATAGATACTTTAACAATAAATAATAACAGTAAATAATCATTAAGTGCTGACTATGCACCAAGCATAATACTCAGCTCTTTGCAAGCATTATCTTATTTTAATAATCATTATCACCCTATGAGGTGGTTGTTATAAGTACACTCAATTTAAAGATAGGCAACTGAACTTTGGTGAGTTTCCACCACTTTCAAAGGTCATTCAGCTAGTAAAATCTAAGCTGCCTGACTACAAAGGCAGAATTCTTAAACTCTAGGGTACATTTTAGTCTTTTCCATAGAGAATGAGGGCATCCCAGGTGGCTCAGTGGTAAAAAAAAATTCTCCTGCCACTGCAGGAGATGCAGGTTTGATCCCTAGAGTAGAAAATGGCAACCCACTCCAGTAGTCTTGCCTGGGAAATCCCATGGACAAAGGAGCCTGGCAGACTACAGTCCATGAGTTAGCAAACAGTCAGATAGGACTGAGCGGCTGAGCACACACACACACACACACACACACACAGAATAAAATTCAAGGTGCAGTTAAGTGTTTCTATTTCATATCTCCATCGCCTCTGAGCCACTGTCTATCAATGTGCTCTCCTCACCTTAGGTCAGTGGTTCACAGATATTAGCAAAAATCCTCCTGAGAATCTAATCAAAAACAGAGCCTAAGACTTCGTGTTAAACATGAAGACTTGACCAATGCAGCAAAAACCAGAGAGAAGCAACCCTGATTAAGGCTGAAAGATGGTAGGATAAGGAAAAGGAAAAAAAAAAACTCTTAATAGAATGTCTGACATGATGAAACTTTTGTGAAAAAAAGGTAAAGATACCATAATAGGGCAAGAAATAAAGAAAAGTAATTAGAAACTCCAAGAAAGCAAGAGATTATACAGGCAGGAAATGTTATCATAGTACACTACTGTGTGGGCAGTATTTACAAATATTGCTATTGTGACCAACAGCCACAGTGTAAGCAGTAATAATCAATTTTTTAAAACAGAAAGTAATATGACTATATTGAGCCGCTGGGAGATGGAAGATGAGTTAGTATATAAAAATCTAAGTCTTTGTCTACCATAACAAGAAGTTAGTAGATGTTTAAAATTTTCTTAAAAGAAAATAGCAAAGGGGAAAGGCAATTTATTTAGAGAAATTGAAGTAAGTATCAGAAGAAACAGTTACAGCAGTTTAAAAGAAATTACTTGGGAAGCAGGACTGAGTGGCGGTGGTGAAGTGGGAATATGGTGCAATAGGATGCAATTATAAAAATCTGAGGGCTTCCCTCATGGCCAGTGGTAAAGAATCCACCTGCCAATGCAGGAGACACAGGTTGATCTCTGATCCAGGAAGATCCCACATTCATTGCTGTGGAGCAATGAAGTCCGTGCACCACATCTATTGAACCTGGGCTCTACAGCCCAGGAGCCACATCTTCCGAGCCCACGTGATGTAACCACAGAAGACCAAGCACCATACAGCCTGTGCTCGGAAACAAGGGAACCCACCGCTGTGAGAAGCCTCTGCACTGCAACTAGAGGGTAGCCCCCACTCTCCAAAACTAGAGAACAGCCCGTGCAACAGTGAAGACCCAGCACAGTCAAAAAATAAAATAAGTACAGAAGTATTTTTTCAAAATTTCGATACTACTCAATTTTTAAAATATGTATATACATGTGTGTAGGTAGGCATGTGCATGGACACCCTTTTCTCATGAGACTTGACTAGCTGCTGTGTTTAACTCGTATCTAAGAGTATAGGGCTGACTGTCATTGATTAAAGTAGATTCCAGCTCCCTGATGCAAGATTTATGTTCTCATACCTACTCTGCCACAGAAGAAACATAAATGCCAGTTGGAAGTAAAACTCATTTGATAAGATTTAGTGTAGGCTGCCTTTTCTCTGAAATTTGTCCTTACCTCTCTCTGAAGAGAGAAGTGGTTTTTTTTTAATCCTATTTTAGATTTCCTTAGCTTTCACTGCATAATTTATAATGCATCAATTAAATTGTTCTTAATTAAATGAACATTCTTACATAAATGATCTCATTTTGAGTAAGCAGCTAAATATGGGAAATCTCTGTTTTTTCAGACATATAAGTGCTTTACATTGGGTACACTGTACTTTCTCCATCATTCAGAACTAGTAAATAAGTATAATTATTTCTGCTGCAAAGAATAGTTTAATAGCTAGATATTAGCTAGAGAAGCCAACAATGAGACTGGCTAATCATTGTTTTGACAATCTTTTGCTTTATTTTCATATGTATCTCATAAAACTGTCAAAGTTGAGTGGCAAGCTGGAACTTGGAGAAAATGAGTCTTACTAGCCCAGGTGGTTTTAGTAGAAAGGGAATGTTAATAGAAAACATCTTATCTCTTTGGACCTGATCCTAAATACATTCCAAGGGGAAGGGGGCTGACAAAAAAGGTATTAAATAAGACATCTCATTCCTCTCTCTCTCCCTTTCTTCTTCTTCCACGACCCCTATCTGATTCCATGGAATGTGAGTTTGAGCAAGCTCCCAGAGTTGGTGATGGACAGGGAAGCCTGGTATACTGCAGTCCATGGGGTCACAAAGAGTCAGACACAACTGAGCAACTGACTGATTGACTGATTCCTTCCCCTTCTCTCCTCCTCTTCCTCTTCTTTCTTTTCCCTTTTGTTCTCCTCCTCCCCTCTTCCAAGGATATACTGATCTTCAGGTGAAGAGCCACAAAAACTTTCATAATGTCCTTGGCCATTCTTAAGACGGAATCTGAGGATGTTGTCAAGACTAGGTTTGACATGTCTTACAAGGCAATTTTAAGGTTACTTTGACACGATGGGGAAATTATCAAAAACTCGAGTGGGATCAAAGGAAGAGTTGTGTATGATGCAAGTGAGATGGCTAATTAATATCCACAAGTATTAAATGGCCTCAAGTATATATGATAAGTGACCACAAGTAAATACAAGTACTTTATGTACATGTACTTGAAATCATGACTAAAAACCTTGTCAAAGGGAAACTATTTTATAACATCCTTGAATCCTCTTAACTAGAGTAAGTCCCCTACATATGAACCTTCAAGATTCAAACTTACAAAGCTGCATACGTTCGTTCACATGTCCAGTCATGTAAGTTAGTTCACGTGTCTGGCATATATTGTCACATGCATGTATCCACTACAAGTGCTTTTGTGTGCTTTGCTGTTTATAGGGCACAGTAGTACAGTATCATTATTTCAAGCCCAGGACGTCTGGAAGCAAGCGCAGATGCATCAGTGACGTAGCTGGTACTGCTAAAGAACCGAAGTGATTCATGACACAGGAAACATCAAGGGAATTTTCTTTAGTTGAGGAGGCGCTGTTAGTAAGTGAGGCACAGGGCCTGAACGTAGGCTGGTACACGAAAGCTGAGGCAGCCATTCACGAGTGGATAAGTGAAGGCATGTTCTCACCTTTGAAAGCTCACAACTTACAGGTTCGTATGTTAGGGGACTCGGGCTTCCAGTGACTCGGCTGTAAAGAATCTGCCTGCAATGCAGGAGACCTGGGGAGGTAATGGCAGCCCACTCCAGTATTCTTGCCTGGGGAATCTCATGGACTGAGGAGCCTGGCGGGCTATTGGCCGTAGGGTTGCAAAGAGTCAGACATGACTGAAGCGACTGAGTCTGCACACACATGTAGGGGACTTACTGTATTGGCTGAGCTGCACTCTCATTTGGAGCCTAAACTAGGGAGAAACTATTTCCAAGCTCACTTAGGCTGTGGGCAGAGTTCATTTTCTTGTGATGTGTGGCTGAGGACACTGGCTTCTTACTGACTACCAGCTGGAGCTTGCCTTCGGGTGCCAGAAGCCACCTGCGGTTCCCTGCCGCTTATAGTTCAAGCAGTGATAAAAGAGGAAATTTTGTCTTTGTCCTTTAGATGTTCTGTTGACATCAAATAATGGAGATTTTCTTTTTGAAGATGCTGTGAATCTATATTTCAACTGAGTTGCCTAGTCATTAAATGATTTAAATATTATAAATAAGCCAAATCCCAATGTTATAAAAATATTACTTTCAAAGTCTGGAACACTCTGGATAAGACTCTCCAGGCTGTTTGTTAAAAGTGCCCTTTCTAGGGCTACACTCCATCCCACCCCCCTCCCCACCCCACCCACCCCCCTCCCCTGGTTTCTTATTCAGTAAGTCTTCATGTTTAACAAGCACACCAGCTGAATCTAATTCAGATAATCTAAGGATCACACTTTGGCAAACACTACTCCATAGGACATAAAGAAAAATAAACACATGTAGGTTTAAATGTCTTATTTTTGATAACAAACAAAATCTTCTAACAAAGATATAAAATTACCTACAAGAGGAAAAAAATCCTTCAGTTACATTAGTGATGTTTCATCTACTTCCAAAATCAGGCAAAAATGAATAGCTCAAATTAATAACATGATTTGACGAATCAAAGATACTCTGTGATGACAAATCACTATCTAATATTTATTATTATGAATTATAACATAAAATTCCACTAAATTTAATTAGCTAAAAAATGTCAACCAGTTTTATGTAAATCTTCCAATAAGGAATCAGTTCAATCTTTTCTTTGCTCAATAGCAATACTTTTATTTTTAAAATTTTCTATTTCCTGTTCAGAATGCCTTTTTGTTGTGAGTAGGGCCTGACTGAAGAAACACAGTGCAGCATAAATCTGACAATCACTAAACATCAATGGCCCCCAAAACCCTATAAAATCACGTTTAAAATTAATCCAGCTCTGTCTTTGAGTATCTCTTAATTTTTGTAGAAGACAGATTATAGATTATTGGAATATAAATTCATGTTTAGTTTACTATCCTGTACTGAAATATCTGAAAGCAAGATTTTTTTTTTTCTGCTCTGCTTACCTGGGAATCTCTATGTGATACATTTATTGGATACAGCACTAACCTAGAAGCTAGATGTACAGCTTTGATTTCTTTGTATCCCATTATCAGTCTCTAGTGCAGGATCATGCAATAATTTAGGATTCTTCCCCATGGTAAATCCAGCTAATTCAGGTAATATGGTGACCTTCCTCTCACTTCCACCCCAAATTAAATTAGCTGTGTGATTGTTCCCTAATACACCAATCAGCGGTGGAACCTTTCATTCGGTTTCCTGTGCTTTGAGTTACTCAATTCAGCACATCTAGGTCAAGTAGCCAATAAGTACTAGACCCTGAGGCGGATGGAAAATATATAGAAGACAGCACCCCTCAGCAACCAGGAAGAGTGGAAAGACATGACAACAGGCAAGCAATACGTATGTGGGATAATGCAGAAAGTGGTAAATTCTCAGAGCCATTACCAAATTCAGAAAACAAGCTCAGAATCTGGCTTTCTCATTTTTCGTAGAAAACTGGGTCTGAAATTTCTAGGCACTCTAGGGGTCTGACAAAATTTAAGGAGACCTGAGTCTTGCTAACAGAAGCATTCACTATGCACTCCCTGGGTCAGCCAAAGCCCAGCTCGGGCCACTTACATTTGTCTTTGACTTGCCCTCCTGTCACCTGCACAACGGATGAGGGCTGTCTGACTGCCAGTTGCCCAAGTATATGGGGACCCTAGACAACTCTAGGTGTGATGGCTTCAGCAGATGTGCTGTGGTTTTGAATGTATCGACTACTATCTATGTCAGGCTATGATGCAAAAGTAACCCCCCAATCCTACAAGAGCCATTAAATTAAAATGATCAAAACCTGTAAGGAAGCTATTGAGTGTGCTTCCTCCAGCCTTGGCAGACATTTTCTTTACATGATTTAACACCAAAGTGATACTTTTTTTTAAAAAGAAGTTGATATTAAGTTTTCAATAAAGTTATTCCAAAATAATCCCAAGTTTCTTTTTAGGTATTTGTTGAATACATCATCTGATCTCAGAGTGGAATCAAAAATACTGGACGCATGAGACCACTGGATGAAATAGTAAAAGATGAATGTTACGTGCATCAGTCACTTACAATAGCTGCTGCTGCTGCTGCTAAGTCGCTTCAGTCGTGTCCGACTCTGTGCGACCCCATAGACGGCAGCCCACCAGGCTCCCCCGTCCCTGGGATTCTCCAGGCAAGAACACTGGAGTGGGTTGCCATTGCCTTCTCCAGTGCATGAAAATGAAAAGTGAAAGTGAAGTCACTCAGTCGTGTCTGACTCTTAGTGACCCTATGGACTGCAGCCCACCAGGCTCCTTCACCCATGGGATTTTCCAGGCAGGCGTACTGGAGTGGGTTGCCATTGCCTTCTCCGTTACAACAGCTAATCCTCAGTAATTATTTTGAGAAGGAAGAATGACTTCACTGAGTGAGAATGCTGCAGGCAGCAGTACACAAAGCTTGGATATAGGGGGGTGGGGTGGGTATGGGTGTGGTGAAGGATGGCTCTTGACCCATTTCTGAATTTCAAAAACAATCAGCCTTTTATACAGCGAACAACTGAAAACAATGTCAATAAAAACACAGACAAAAAATGCACACATATTACATAATTTCCTTTAGGGACACTTTGTCTATTTGTCTGGTTCTGGATCCTTAACTATAGAATAATCCCAAAGGGGAGTCTTGAAAGGCAGTGAACTGGTGTGAGGATGGTAGCATTCACAGAAAGGAAAGAAATGAAATCTTTCTGCTAATTAAAATTTTCTCTCCTCTGTTTTCAAAATCTTCTATAATGGAGTAATAAACTTTACTTCACTGAAAACTTACGGTAGAAAAAAATTTAGAATATTTCTGTGGACATTTGATGACAAACTAAATATGAAAAATGTATGGGAAACTATAAGATAAGTGAGAAAATTTATGGGAAGTTTCACCCAAAATAGATTGTTTCCTCCACTCCTGATTATAGACTGTAGCTCTCCAATCTTTTGGTGACTGTGTGACAACATGACATTAAAATTTAGCTGCTTTTTACCTTATAATAGCCAAGACATGGAAGCAACCTTCCAAGATGGACATGGAAGTGTCCATCAACAGATGAATGGATAAAGACGGTGTGGGGGGGGGTGTGTGTGTGTGTGTGTGTGTGTGTGTGTGTGTGTGTGTGTGTGTGCGCGTGTGTGTGTGCGCGCGCGCGCGCGCACAGGAATATCACTCAGCCATGAAAAAGAGTGAAATAACGCTGTTTGCAGCAACATAAATGGACCTAGAGAATATGATATTGCTTATGTGTGGAATCTTGAAAAAATGACACAAATGACTCTATTTACAAAACAGAAGCACACTCACAGATATAGAAAACAAACATGGTTGCCAAAGGGGAAGATGGAGGGAGGGATAAATTAGGAGTTTAGGATTAAAATATACACACTACCACATATAAAATAGATGACCAAAAAGGACCTATTATATAGCAGAGGGCACTATACTCAATATCTTGTAATGACCTATAATGAAAAAGAATCTAAAAAAGAATACGTATATTCTTTTATATATACATATTTTTTCTGTGTGTTTGTGTATACGTAAGGATCATTTTGTTCTTCACCTGAAACTACCACAACATTGTAGATCAACTATATTTCAATAAAATTTTGAAAAATTAGCTGTTTTTTTCCTACAACATAAACATGAGAGACAGGAGAATTATATGACTTCCATACCCCCCAAATCCATGCATTAAAAGATAAAATGCTTTCTAAAAGCACCCTAAAGCCCCTAAAAATTATTACATTTTGCTGTAATTTTTTAATTAAGGAAAGTATCAAATAATATTGATTCAGTGAAACTTTAGGAGTCGGTAGGGTTTTTTTCTCACTTCTTATCAATTATTTGACACCATAAACAATCAATAACTTTATTAATTAAAATCAGAACACCTTTTATGTTATTTTTATGGGGTGAAATTTTTCTTTCAGTATCTTTTCATTTAGAACTGGTGTTTTGCATAAAAATCATAATATTCATGTTTAACATGTATTTTTAATTTTCAAAAATCTCATTTTGATTTTCCTATTAGATAAAGAGTTCAAGGGCTCTATTATCAGTTTTTAAAGGACACGTTTTGCTCAGCTTAATGCAGTCAGTTGAGTATTTTGTTACGCCAGTAAACTTGAAATAGAGACAAATAAAAGGCATCGCACAATTTCATTAAAATTTGTCTCTTTTTTAGATTTCATTCTGAGTATATACGACCTCAGGAAATAACAGCGAATCAGCCCTCTGTTAACAATGACAAAAGATTTGGTTTCTTATAACTTTAAAGGCTTTTTAACTGAAGTTTGGGCACGTTTTTGAAATGACAAATTCTGCAGACATTTAATCATTGGTAGGAAGCTCAGTCTTCAAAAAACACTCTTAGTCGTACAGATGGATTCTTTATTTCTCGTTACTTTTTCTAAAAATAAGAAAAGATTACGTACTTATTGGAAAATTATGAAGAGAAGTCCTAAATCATACATACTATTGAATAACAACATAAAAGACATAACAAATACATATATGCTGCTGCTGCTAAGTCGCTTCAGTCGTGTCCGACTCTGCGCGACCCCGTAGACGGCAGCCCACCAGGCTCCCCCATCCCTGGGATTCTCCAGGCAAGAACACTGGAGTGGGTTGCCATTTCCTTCTCCAATGCATGAAAGTGAAAAGTGAAAGTGAAGTCGCTCAGTCGTGTCCGACTCCTAGCGACCCCATGGACTGCAGCCCACCAGGCTCCTCCGTCCATGGGAGTTTCCAGGCAGGAGTACGGGAGTGGGGTGCCATTGCCTCCTCCGAAATACATACATACATAAATGTAATTGTGTGTGTGCGTGTGTAATATGTCTATGTCTGCATCTTTATCTTTATATCTATACATAATTGGTCTTAGGACAATCATCAAGCATTCAGTTTTTCAATGATGGCATTTGTTTAAAGCTATCAAGTAAGCTATCTTTAGGAGCTCATTCTTGATCTGGAATTCAGAAAAAGAAGCAAAACCCATCAACAAAAAGCAAGTTTAGAAGGATAAAAATTGGGGCCAAACAGGTTGTACAATCTATTTCCTCTGAAAATAACCAACAGAAGGCCTGGCAGCCTGTCTTAGTTATCAGCAGCTTCCCTTCATTAAATCTAATTGCTATGCTGTGACCATTTCAATTGATGGATACAAAAAGCAATGTCAAGTCCATGATGGTGGCCTCCAGCCTCTTTAGGGAGTAGATTTGGCCCATCTTGCTCCTTTTTTATGTTCTCCTTAGTATGGGAAGGCAGCTGAGATTACTAACGCCTGTCCATTCTGTTACCATCACTTGGCCTAAACTTGTCGATAAGTTTATCAAGAAGCCTTGCAGTATATCTGGAATTGTGAAATGCAAATAATTTTACTAGAGAAAGAGAGAAGAAGAAGAAAAGTGAATGAATGAACAAAGGAACAAGTGAGTGGCAGAACTATGGTGCCTGAGGTTGTGCTTAAGGACCACACTGGACTGTTTCAGCCTGGCTCAATCTCTTTATTCTCTGTTCAACAACGGACAAGCCACTTAATTCAGTGTCCATGTCTGCAAAATGTGGAACAGAGGAGCACCTGTCTTCTTGTGAAAAGTAGATGAGTTAATCCATGTTAGTTGTTGTCTCTGTTTTACTGAAAATCTTCAATTCAAGCTTGCAAAATTATATAGTAATTACTAAATTACTTACTAAATTACTAAATTTAGTAATTTAGTCTTTTTGTGATGTATTCATATGTTCACCTGTTTCATATTGTCTCATTTTAAGCCTCTTTTCCTTATGAAAGTTGACAAAATCTTATAAAGTGAGTCAAATGCTTAAGGTTTCTAAATGTTTCAAGTAAATTTAAATAATAAATAACATTAGCCACTGCAAAGTAACAAGCACGATAGGAATGTGGATATTCTTTGTGTAGTGGTAGAGGGACAATTTTAAAATCATTTAAAAAATACATTATCATTGAAGTTATTTAAAAGAAAACAATGACATCAGATATAGACTTGGATTTATATTCCCTAAAAATAGAAAATATTATACATGATTAAACTCATTTATTAAGAGCCTGTCTACATGTATGCTGTGTTGAAGCAAAATACTTTATATGTTAAAGTGTTATAATAATATTTATCATTGATCGAGTGCCTACTGTGGGGCAGGCACTTTACATTTGGCATTTTATCAATCCTCACAATAACCCAATGGCAGACACTATTCCCTGTTTACAGACACAGAGAGGTTAAATCATACAGCTGCTAAGAAGGAGAGAACATGCAAACTCAAGTTTAAAGTACTTGTTTTTCTTTGTTATGCTATTTGGCTTTTACCCTTATAATTTAAGATATTTCTCTCTAACCAGATATCATTATCTAGTCTTATATAATTATATGCTTACCTCCCCTTTCAAATGTAAAGTATTTAAGAGTATAAACAATGTTTTTACTATGCAGCCCTAATGCTTATTTTCTAAACCTTATGGTACACAGTACAATGTTTTTTTCTTCCATCTCTCTAAACATGATATCCTTAGCAGGCATGCATGCATGCTCAGTCACTTCAATCGTATCCAACTCTGCGACCCTGTGGACTGTAGCCTGCCAGGCTCCTCTGTCCATGGGATTCTCCAGGCAAGAATACTGGAGTGGGTTGCCATGCCCTCCTTTGGGGGATCTTCCCAATTCAGGGATTGAACCTGGATCTCCTGCTTTGCAGGCAGATTCTTTACTGCTGAGCCACTGGGGAAGCTGATATCCTAAGACTAGTAATATACTGATATCCTTAGACTGGCAGTGCGTCTTTCAATCACTGGCCCCTGTGATTGTCATTAAGGCTGTCTACAGATGCTGGGTTTCTTCCTCTGGTATGGGGTAGAATTTTGTAACCCTTGGCTTGCTCAAAAGCAGTGTGCCTATAGTGGAAATGATGACTGTAAAATCAGCACATGACTCTCCATATTCTTTTTCTCCCTGCCTCAGCACTTGTGAAATCATGGGTGAAGACGGCACCTACCACACCTGGGTTTCTGAGTAATTATGGTGCCAACGTGTAATGGACACGTTGAGGGAGCAGGATCCAAACATGGTTATTGTGAGCCACTGAGAATTTTGGAGTTGAATGTTAACACAGCAGAAACTGGTTTGTGCTGACTGATACAGCATCTTAGAATCTCATCAAAAAAGTATTTACCTTAAGATTCCAATTTAACATGAAGAGAATAAAGGACAGAAAATTTACCATAGTCTTTCATAAGTATTTGCAGTGTGAGAGTCCACAGAATTAGCCTTCAGCTTCCTTAGGTTGTATTCTTCATCCATTTCCCCCTTTTGTGCCACTGAAGCATAAGCATGAGGGTGAGGTTGGAAAGACACTGTGGACATTATACAGAAGCCATTCTCCTAAATAACATGACCTACTATTTTTGTTGTTGTTGTTGTTATGAATCCACAGTTGACAAAAGTCCCAGCTAAGGTATATTCTCTATTCTGTTACAGTGAGTATGACCTGTAACTCAAATGCATGGAATGCATTTTTCCTGGACTCAGTGATTAAATATTGTAGTGTATGCCTTCTCACATCCTGAATAACTAATTAAATTATATTCTTATAACCATGAATTGCAATAAATCATCTCACCAAGGTTAACTTCGAGATGTCTTTCATTATCAGAAGAATATTTTTAAATCCCCACAAATAATTTCAGTGAGAAATGAAATATTTTGTTATATCTTGAAAAGGTGATGAATAGCTTTTGGTACTGACAGTGCATTTCTCCAGATTCTATATTCTGAAGTTGAGGTTTTCATTATATTTTCATTGTACTGAATCTAAATGAAAGCTGATCTTATTATAGAAAAAGAATTGTGTTCTATTTTAAGAACTGTTCTTGTAATTTCAATTTATTGCAACATCAGAGGCCAACAGGAAAACAGCAAAGTAAAGGTTTATTAGAAAGAAAAATATGATTATCAAGACAAATAGCACTTCTAATAAGTTGACTATTTCAAGCTTCTTAGAGATCTCACAATAAAAGTTGCTTTGCAAAGTCCTAATACCTTGATGAATAATGTATTCTCTAAAAGAATACTTTCAACTTTATTTATACATTCCCCACCTTGTTTCACAAAAATCTCAAGGTGGCCTGCAGGGATGTATGCAGAGCAATGGGATTAAAAAATAGAAATGAAGAAATGGGGTCTATGAAATACAAATATATGAAAATAAGACAAGAATCAGAATAGCTGGCAAGTTAAAACAATAATTTATAAGATGCACAGGCCCTATGTAATAAGCTACTTTATATATATCCTGGTTTAACAAGTCACCAGCTTCTAAACAACTGATATTCACACCTCAGATGTCTCTTCCTTTTGTGGTGCACAGTTGTCTCCATGTCTCAGATTTTCCTGTGAAGAGTCAGTAACTTGTTTTACCAACACAGTGTACTGGACACAACAACCAGACCTCTTCCTCTCTTGATTTTTCCCAGAACCTTCAGGATTGAGATTTTTCCGGTATTCTACTTCCACCATAGATAGCAACCTCTCACCACGTTTCAAAACCTCATTTAACAAAACATGGAGATTTAGGCAATAGCTTTTTGGCAAGTTAATAGCATATTAAATTAAGAAGAGGAATTTTTTTCTTTTTACTATACTTTGTTAGATGGTTAGTTACAACTTCACCTTCCAGCCTTACAACTCATCGGCTAGAATCCCACACTGTACAGCGTTCTCCTTAGAATTCCATAGCATCCCCTCCTCCTGCTAGGGGTGATCAAGGTCACTGCTGTCGTCAGAAGGATCCTCTAGGATTGGCACATGTGACTTTATCCAGGTAGGATCTCATGTCCATGTGGTCCCACCACCATCTAATCTTACTATCAAAGCCTACTTTAAAGAACTTGAATGGCAAGTTGCAAACATCTCTAACATGACCCTGGTACAACAATGCTGTAAATACTAATCAGACTAATTCACTGCCTAATTTTATTTGCTCCTGCTAAATGGCTCATGCAATATGGCAACCTTAAAGGCAGCCTTCTCATACACTCTGGAGTTTAAATTTACACGGGGCAGAGGTAATCACTCCCAAATGCAATTATCTCATTATCACCAAATCTATATGTGGAGGAAAAGAATCAGGACCAGCACACTTTGCACCTTTAATTTCTTACCACCCTGATTTGCCTGTTCTTTTTAAACAGCTATGACCAACAAGGTAAAAAGATTAAAGTTGTCCTACTTGTCAGTGCTGCCAAACAAGTTTTACAAACAAAACAAGGAAAAGCACTCCTTTTATTTTTGTTTTCCATTTCTCAAATGCAAAACTGGAACAAAATAAAAACCAATTCTCTACTACCCTGGGGCATTAATCATCAAGACAGTGATCATCAAGCTCAAGGAAATTCCCATAAAAGCCTTTGTATAAATAAAAACCATTTTCTTCTTCCACACTTGAACACACATACTCTTCTTAGGTCCACTGAACTAGAATACAAGGTATCAACTTCACCATTGATTATGATAGAGTTGCCTGTGGTTATCGTCTGCCTGAGAATGCAACCAGATTTGAGTTGCAAAACTGACCTCTATCAAGCCTTTATAGATTGATATAGTTATGTTGGCTGAATATTCATAGATTCAAAGCGCCATCCAGAATATGAAAGAGGACTGCCCTCCTCTGGGAATTTATGATCTATTGAACTAAAATATGAAAATGACTTCTTTTATGTTTTCTTAACCTGAAATATTAAATAGAAGCTATGAGACGAGCACAGCTTTTCAGATGTATATCAATGTATCCACACTGAGTCAGGATTTATTTAAGAGAAACAGTATTAATTTTTCATGAAAGAAGAAGGATGTTATAGCTAAAAGGATTTAAAATGAACAAAACTGTTTAAGAATGCCACAAAAAGAAAATTATATTAAGCAAAAGACATTTTAATAATAAAATAAACCCAAAATAATTTTGCATGTTAGAGATAACATGTATAATATTAGTATTACCTAACAGAGGATGAGATGGCTGGATGGCATCACCGACTTGATGGACATGAGTTTGAGTGAACTCCGGGAGTTGGTGATGGACAGGGAGGCCTGGCGTGCTGCGATTCATGGGGTCGCAAAGAGTCAGACACAACTGAGCAACTGAACTGAACTGAACATTGTCTGAGTTGACGGAAAATCCTTAATACCTTGTTGCCCAACAAGAGGTAGCGGTCAACCCCAGGCCCCCTCTTGAAAGTGTTCTTAAGCCAGCACCTTAGGAATTTCTCCAGACCCCACCTGCACTGGAGGTTCCTGGTAATCTTGTCCTGTTTTGATGAAAATCAGAAATCTGAGGTTTCCCCTCATACTACCCTCTACTCCAGTATTCTTGCCTGGGAAATCCCATGGACTGAGGCAACCAAGCGAGCTACAGTCCATGGGATCACAAGAGTTGGCCATGACTTAGTGACTAAACCGCCGCCGCCACCACCACCCAGGTCCCATCCTTCAGATCAGCCCCTCAGTTCCATCTGGGCTTTGGTTCCATCTGGTCTAGTTTCCTGGCCTCCCCTGCCTCCTTACTCTGCAAATTTCATAGAGAAGAGGTAACCCGCGCCTTGCCCTTAAGCTCCTTCCCATGTAGAAAGAGACTCTAGACAGAAATGACAAGGCTTGAATAACTGAGGACACACTCAGAAGATTAAGACCCATTTTGAGATATTTAATCTCAAGGACAATCCCAGGGACGAGGTTGCTGAGGAGGAGCTAAGTCATTCCAGAGAAACGTCATACGGATTCTCCTTTTTCTGGAAGCCACCAAAGTGGTTTCTCATAGGTGTGCCTCTGGCCCTGACTTCTGACTACGAACCAAAGTCTAGCCTGTCATGGATGCAAAGGCAAACTTGACCCTTGTTTGGGACCATCTCTCAGTCCACTCAGTTTGGTCACAGATGCTGTTGAATGACCAAGGTACTGCTCCCTCCAGGGGCCTTCTTATCCAAGCACGTTTTTTGGCTCAAGTCTCATCCATCACTTGCCTCTAACTTTGCTTCACAAACTACAGTTCTGGCTCCAACACTGGATGATAGTATCCTTTATCACCCAGCCTGAAGGCAACATTTCCAAGAATAACTTATTGGAATGAAGATGTCTCCCAGCATTTTACAAGATAACCAAGCATTATCACGATTCATGCTGTTATTGCCAATTTAATTTGAAAAATATAAAAAAAACTTAGTCACTTTAAAAATAGATTCCTTCCTAAATGACAGTTCCTCTTAAAGTACACATGAGAGGCCAACAGCAATGACTTTCAGAGGCATTCAATATCAGAGACTTTTCTTCCAAATGTTCCCTATCCTATCAAAACCAGGTTCCTTAAATCAAAAGCTGACTACATAAAAAAGTTATCAACAATGAAAAACAATGCTTGTATTATAAATATTTAATCAATGAAGCCATTGATAAACCAACCAAAATTACATTATGATGCTTCATGACTCATTGTTTAAACACAACAGCCTCAAGAATACAAAATTTAAAGTAGAATCTAGTAACAAACATAGCTTCAAACACCAATAAAGTAACATCTACTAATATTCCAAACCAGATGTTAACATCCAAACACTCTTTAAATACCCAGACATATTCATCAATTGATTGAGAAGAACGGAAGATTGACTCACACGGCTAATCCAGCAGTAGGCTTCTCGAATACAGTTGGAAAAACGGAGCATGCTAGCATGTCAAACCTGCTACCCATCAGTTCTAACAGATTAGGGTGAATCAGTGTCAGAGAGGAAATGAGGTGCCAGGTAATGTGAAATATCACCAGGGGAAACAACTCCCTCAAAGGTCTACATCATCTCTGATGCCAAGATGGCATGAAAAAAAGAATGCAAGACTCTGAAAAACGATCACCTCTCTCTAATCTCAGGATGTAATTGTGCCAAAAAGAGGGAATTATATTCCCAGATGGAAAACAATCTTTGTTATCCCTAAGTAAAACATTTCAATCACACAGTCAAAAAAGATTCTTTTAAGGATTCTGAAGTTGTAGTATGATATGTGAGTAAGGCAGTATCCTTTTTATTTCTGTTCACACAATGGACAGACACTTATTGCAGAGAACTCTATTACCACGCTGTCTTCCCCCGGCCACATAAATTCTGTTCCCAGCGCTCCCTCTCTCTGAATGCCTCATTGTCTAGAAAGTGCTTTTTCTGCCCCCAAAGCCTTGCTTATTGCCTACCAATTGGAAAAAGTTGTGATGATAGCCAGAAAGAAATCAAAACTCCAAAAGAGAACTCAAGGCATGAAAGTCAAGTCTCCAAAGATAAGGAAGGAGAAATGTTCAGCAAATACAGCTTACTAATTATCAAATAAATTTACATTAAAATAACAATCGTGTACTGTTGAGCATATATTAAAATAAGAAAAAAGGAAAATTCTCAGTGCTATCAATGTGGCATAACACAGAAATATAATGCTGTAAAAATAATGATGTATTAACTAGATTTTACTATTTTAGAATGTTATATGGTATTGTATACCCAGAATCATAAAAGTGTTTTTATACTTTGACCCAGTAATTAGAGAACTTATCCTAAAAAACTCTCAATCATAAAAATAATACTTGCATGAAGATGTTTATTACACATTCATCCGTTTTTCTCCTGAGTTCAGTAAATCATTACTTTCATGACCATTGCTTTAAGTTCTTTATCAAGTAGGTTGCTTCTCTCCATTTCATTTAGTTCCTTTTCTGAGGTCTTGTCTTGTTCTTTCGATTGGAACATATTCCTCTGTCTCCTCGTCTTGACTAATATTCTGTTTGTTTCTATGCTACAGGAGACCGGGGTTCGATCCCTGGGTTGGGAAGATCCCCTGGAGGAGGGCACGGCAACCCACTCCGGTATTCTTGTCTGGAGAATTCCATGGACAAAAGAGCCTGGAGGGCTACAGTCCATAGGGTCGCAAAGAGTCAAACACGAATGAGTGACTAACACACATGCACACAGCTATATCAGCTCTCTCTCCTCATCTTGAAGAAATGGTCTTATTAAGAGAGGCCCTGTGGGGCTCAAAAGCGCAGTCCTGCCTGGCCACCAGAGCCAGGAGCTCAGAGGCTGTCCCCTCTGTGGGCTGTGTGCACCCTGCTCTTAGGGCAGGACTGCAGCTGCCGTGGGGCACCGGTGGACAGAGCTTAGCTCCACTGGCGGTGAGACCCAGTTTAGGGGAGCTAACAGGTTGGATGGAGAATTCCAAATTGGTGCCCCAAAGCAATGATACTGCCAAGGTAGCCTGAGAGGACATAACTGCCTCCTGCCAGTGTCTCAGTCCCCAGGGAAGCATCTCACCTGGTTCCTGCCCCTCCAGCAGACACTTCAAAGTTAATATGTGGGTCCCCTTCATTTACAGTCTGCACACTTCTCAATCTGGTGCTTTTGCACTGATTTGGGGGACTAGTGAGTCCGTGCATGAGCCCTTTGAGAACAGGATTTCTGTTCTCTGCAGTTCTATAGTTTTCCTGGTCATATGTCCCATTGGTTTTCAAAGGCAGGTGTTTGAGGGGGGCTCATCTTTCCTGAGCAGGATCTAGGTGTGGGGAGTGCCTAATGTGGAGCTCAAATCCCTTGCTCTTCAGGGAAAAGATCTGCATCTTTGTGGTTTCTCCCAGTTGTGGCTGACCGCAGCTGGAGTGTGCTTTGTTCTGCCCTCATAGTGGCCATATTCCTGCCTTTCCTGCATGACTCGATGCTGTCCAGGTTCTTCTCATCTAGTTTTCAGATGGAATTATTCCACATGTACTGGCAGATTTATTGTGTCTGTGGGAGGAGGTGAGTTCAGGGTTTCCAATGTTGTTGTCTTGAACTGTCTCATGCATGCCTGCATGTTCATGCATGCTAAGTTGTTTCACTCGTGCCCAACTCTTTGGGACCCAATGGGACCCGCCAGGCTCTTCTGTCCATGGGATTCTCCGGGCAAGAATACTGGAGTGGGTTGCCCTGCCCTTCTTAGGGGATCTTCTTGACCCAGAGATCAAACCTACGTCTCCTGTGTCTCCTGCATTGGCAGGCGGGTTCCTTAAAAGCTCTCTCTCTGACAGTAATTATTTTTGTGCACCACTGATTTAGACAAGGTGCTTTGAGAAAAGGACAAACATTCTTTTTGAACATAACAGAGTTTATGGAAAAGATTATCTCATCTAAATGTTCTCCTCCCTACAAATACAAAATAGGAAAGAAATTTCTTTATTTTCTGAAAAAGATGTTAGCTGATATTCTGTACTAACCCAGGATAAACTAGTTTCTCATAAAATTCTAATTCTTGTGCCTGCCTCATATAATAAAAAGAACATTAATATTTAAATTCTTGGGTTTTTCATAACTATTCTCTTAAATAAGAAAAAATATATAGAAATAACTATAGACATTAATATATTTAATTGATAATACACTTTTCCCTTAAACTTTATCTTTGTTTTTCTCACTGGTCAGATATGGAAGTGATTTGAAAAGGAGATAATACTTGACAATGCTAGCTAATAACTTATATTAAATTCTCTACTGGTTTCCACTTATCTAGAAACATATTTTTCAGACTTCTTTTAAATTTGCTCCTCAAGTACTTCCCACCTATAACTGACTTTGTTTTGGAGCATCCTTGTTCAGTAGTAACTAGAATGGAATTTATTCACATAGCAGAAACTGCGGTAAAGTCTTAGAGGTAGTAATAGTTCAGACTCAGAGATTTTGTTTCACTGCCTCAGCCTATTAGCATTTAGGGAATTCTGTTTTCTTTTTTTAAGTTAAATTCTATTTTTTATTCTTTTCGATTTTAAATGCTGTTTTAATTCTTTTAATGGTTTGAAATTGTGTGCGAACAGCATCTGGGGGAGCTAAAGTTGCATCTTGTGCCATGGGTTATTTACAGGTAGTGGTTAGCACCAAATGTCTCTCATATTTACCAAATGGTGAGGGACAGAGGGAGGTAGCTGCACATCCTCTCTCCAAGCATCATATCTAGACTTGGGAAGGCTTGCTCTGCTAGACAAACGGCCTCAGGCAGTGTGTGAAACTGGACTTCCCAGATGACTCAGCAGTAAAGACTCTGCTTGTCAGTGCAGGAGACACGGGAGACCTGGGCTCTAACTCTGGGTCAGGAAGGTCCCCTGGAGGAGGAAAACGCAACCCGCTCCAGTATTCTTCCTTGGAGAATCCAATGGACAGAGGATCCTGGGGGTGCTACAGTCCGTAGGGTTGCAAAAACCGGATGTGAGTGAACACGAGCACGTACCCACAATGAGTGAAATGTGAGGAGGCGGGGTCGATCTCTAGGAGTCACGAAGTATGGCAGGCTGGAGACAAGCCTGGGAGTGATGGGCTCTTGATAAAACTAGGAAGGCGGTTTGGATCCAAATCATGGCAAAGCAAAGTGTTAGTGCTTGGTCCTGGATGAGAAGTATACTGAGACCATATATTTAGTTCCTGACCACCACCACTCTGTTCTCCTTGGCACCGTGATAAGCATCAAGATTATTCTCACACATAAAACCTTCCCCAGCAAGACAAGCTATTAACACCCCAAATCGGCTGGCAAACCACACTGAGTATCCTTCCTGCACACTTCCGTAATGATTCTGGCTCTTTCTGAGGTCTTCCTTCTTTACACCTCTATCACATTTTATGTTGTTTCAACCATAACTCTCAGCACTTAATATCTGCCATCTATTATTCCTCATTTCTCCCATGTGTCATCTGGTTCCTCGTCAA
Organism: Budorcas taxicolor; assembly: GCF_023091745.1. Classification (NCBI taxonomy): domain Eukaryota; kingdom Metazoa; phylum Chordata; class Mammalia; order Artiodactyla; family Bovidae; genus Budorcas; species Budorcas taxicolor. The sequence continues at coordinate 24,459,620 of NC_068918.1, forward strand.
TACTATGAATTACAAGGTGCTGGTATAACATACTTTACACTTGCGCATGGCTGTATGGTCAGCAAATGACAAATTTGTACTTAGTATTAATTAATTTTTCTTCTAATGACAACAGTCGGAACATTCTCCTATTTATCTTTTTTCCTAAAACACACACCACATCGCACTCATTACAATGTATAATTAGAAAATTACTCAATTATTCAGTGAGGTACTGAGCAACAGTCAAGTGCAAAGCTGTCAACAGGGCTGACTCTACAATGGATCCTTGGAAAGAATCAGTGCATATTAAATAGAGGAACAAAAGGAAACATACTTCTTTTTTTTTGAAAATTAAATAATATGTTTCTAAGAGAAACAGATTCATAATGATAATTAAATGGGTACAATTCTTAAATAGACAAAGCTTTTATAACAGTAAGATATAGACAAACCAGACAACTAGGAAACTTAAAGTACATTTTAAATCCAGACTGCACAAATTCTTCACATGAACAATTCCTTTAATGAAACGTGTACACTATTTCTATAACTTAATTTGATAGTAGAAGGGGAAAATCTTCTAGATGTCAATGGACTCATCTGTCAAGTTAGTTACAGAATGAGGGATTGCCCTTTCACAGAGGTTTCATCAGCTCTGTGAAACCTCCAGCTGATCCTCACTTTAATGCCTTTTCACTCTGCTTAAGACACAGGCCAAGCTCCAGAAACATGGTTCATATAATGACCTGGCTGACCCCATCTTCTCCTTCAGCTCCTGGTCCCTAAGCCCCTGGTCCAGCTAGGATTCAATAGAGAATTTCGTTCAGTTCCTCAAGCCTTATGCTTTTCTCCAGCCCTCTAAATCCATCCTTTTCTCTGCCTAAATCACTCTTTCTTGCCTTTCTCCCTTTGACTGGAAAATTTCCGTTCTTCCTCAGCCTTAAGAAGCCTTCCCTCATCCTGTGCCTTCCTCTCACAGTCAGGGTTAGCTGTGTGTGTGCGAAACTGCTTCAGTAGTATCCAACTCTTTGTGACCCTATGGACTGTAGCCTGCCCAGGCTCCTCTGTCCATGGGATTCTCCAGGCAAGAATACCGGAGTGGGTTGCCATGCCCTCCTCCAGGGGATCTTCCTGACCCAGAGATGGAACCCACATCTCTTTAGGCTCCTGCATTGACAAGCGGGTTCTTTACCACTCGAGCCCCCTGGAAAGCCCCAAGGTTAGCTGCTACCCTCTTTTAGGCCTTCAGTGTCTCTGGACTTCTATCACTGCACTGCTGCACTGTAATACAATTGTCAGGTTTTTTGTTTTATTCTGGTTTTTTGCCTTTATCCCCCCCAATACATGGAGAATTCTTTGAAAACAGCTACCATCTTGTTTATTGGTATGATTTCCAGTGCAGGTTGTAAACCTTAATTATTAGAATTACCCATAGATAAGGCTTCTGAAGTTTGTAAACTCGCATTATTGCAAAAATGGATGTTGCGGTGGAAGACACCATGTGTATTTGCTAATAACATCCAGGAAAAAAAGAAACATTTGCTTTCAAAGAGGCACAGCTCAGTCTTTGAAGAATTCTTTATGAAGTTTGTCAGCCAACTTCATTTTTACTTGGAAAGAGTAAAAAGACAACTACGAAAAGTTCATATCTGCTAAATATTGCTCAAATGCTTCACATAAAACCTAATACTCTAGAAACACTTAGTAATTGCAGTCATCCCTCAAGGGCTCAAAGCCAATACAGAGAGCACCAAATTTATGAGATGAATGCACAGATTTTATGTCTACAAACATAATTCCTGTTTGAATTGAAGAGGATGTTATAAATTCTTTGTGTCTAACATTTGTAAAGATAAGAACAATAGAAGAAAAACTGCCACAACCCACCTTGACATGTCTACAATAGAACTACCCATCAGGCTGAATTGATGGGCGAGCAAAACAGCAGAGAGTTTCAGGAACTGAAATAGAATGTGGGTTGGTTTTTTTTTTGGCAAAGCTTCTTGCCTTCCTATGTTCAGCTGAAAAAATATGTGTGTAATAATTATTAGAATTTCTGAGAACACATCTTTTCCTGGTTTTTTTTTTCAAAGCTTCCTTAATGAAAATTCGTTCAAGTCTCCAGACTTAGTTTAACGAGTGCCTTTTCTTCTAGGTCCCAGTTACTCTTGTATTAATGAAATACCCTGAGACTAAAATTGATGTCAGAAAAAGTGTTTTTCAGCATTGAACTTTCATTTTGGAAATCATTTCATCACAGGATCACAGATTGAAGTGATCTAAAATCTTCAGTTCAGTTTTACATGGGACAAAGTCAGCTGCTGGTGGGACTTTGGTTTGTCCCTCCCCATGAACTTTAGGTCTGGGTGCAATCAGTGAAATTCAGGGCTATGAGCTGCAGCGGCTCAGCCAACTGGATTTACATCCTGGTTCCAGTAACAGCTATTGGGCCTTGGACAAGTCATAAACTCTGTGTACTTCCATTTCCTCATCTAAAATGTGGGTCATGATGGCAGCCATCTCCTTTTTATTCCTTTGAGAACTAAGTAATACAATTCTTGGAAAACATTTAGCATTAGTTCCCATCCAGATGACCAGTGGGCAAATATGGCCCATCAGTTCAGTTCAGTTCAGTCGCTCAGTCGTGTCCGACTCTCTGCAACCCCACAAATCGCAGCACATAGACATCTTTTATTTGATCATTTTGGGTGATAAGAAATTGGCTTAGTGGCCAATTTAAAAATCGAGGAATTTCCCATAAAAAGTAAGATTTCTGGCTTCTTGTAAAAGCAAAAGGTCAGATAGCAGATACTGTTAGTTGGTGACCACCCATATACCCACTGCGTCTGCTATGGCTTACAGGGGCAATTCCCTTATTAACCAAAAGTTCCCCACTTCAAGCTATCTCCCTGCGTACAGTTATCATTGCCAGCCTCACAGTCCTCAGGAGCATGATTCTGGGTCATGCCATAAGCAGTCTCTCAGGAGGTTCTCAAGGCTGATTAAACCTAGGTTGCCCACATGCATTAATACACTTTAAAAAACAAAATTTTATTTTTGACAGCAGCTTTAGGTTCACAGCAAAGTTGATCAGAACTGCAGCGAGTTCCCTTATACTCCCTGCCCCCACACGTGCATAGCCTCCCCTTCTATCAACACCCCCCACCAGAGTGGTACCTTTGTCAAAATCAGTGAGCCTATATTGACAGATCATTATCACCCAAGTCCATAGCATACACTAGTGTTCACGCTCCATGGTCTGCATTCTATGAGTCTGGACAAACATATATATATATATATTACTAACAACATGTGTCCATCATTACAGTATCACACAGAGTGGTCTCATTACCCTACAAAATCTTCTGTGTTAATGCATCTTTTATTAGTTTTCATCCCTCTCAGCTGCACTTCGCCTTTTCCTCACTATGCTTCCTGGGACCCACTCCCAAATAAACTAACAGCACCCAAATTCTGCTTCCCAGGTGGAGCAGTGGTAAAGAATCACCTGCCAACACAAGAGACACAGGAGATGCAGGTTCAGTCCTTGGGTTGGGAAGATCCCCTGGAGCATGAAATGGCAACCCCCTCCAGTATACTTGCCTGGAGAGTCCCATGAACAGAGCAGCCTGGCCAGTTATAGTCCATGGGGTCCCAAAGACTTGGACACGACTGAGTGAGCACACACACACACACCCAAACTCTAACCTCAGGATCTGCTTTTGGACAGATCATGGTCCTCTCTTCTAGATCAGCAAGGCCTGGAGCTAATAAGCAGATGCAGCCCCCAACTCCTCACAGACCCCACCACTCACACTACTGTGCACAAGCACTTTCCCTTGGCCCACTGTGTCCACACAAATGACCTGCCTGTATGTGGACCTCTGAGCTTGCAACCCAAGAGCCGGACCAGCCCCTTAATTTCGCAGAGAAAGCCACTGAACACAAGCAGGAGCAATGACTTGCCCAATTAGATGGAATTTCAATCTGGGCTAGAACCCAAAATCTATGGCTCCGAGTCCTGGGCTCTCAGATGGCCCATTTCCCCTGAAGCAGATGCCACTTATCACCAGCCTAAGAAATTCCTGTTTCCTCGTTTATCAATATTTTCTTGTCTTGGTCACTTCCAATGCCCTCCTCTTCACTTGGATTTCAAGTGGATGAAGCTTGGGATTCCAGAGGAGAGAATATCCCTAGGCAGGAGAGGCTTCACCAATGAGCACCCAGCCACCTCCCCACCCCTGCACTCCTGAGGGGATGCTGCTGATTCAAGCAGAAGAAAAGAGAAGGGTCAGGTGGCAGCCCCAGAGACAGGACAGTGAGAGATCAGATGAAGCTCTGGGAACCTGGAGGAGAAAACAGGGAGGAAAATGGATAGAAATTCTTTCCAATGAGATTATAAAATCTAATTCAACTTCCTTCCTCTCTCAAAAATCCAACTGAAAAATGTGGATAAAATCGATCTTGATATATCTTCAAATTGGAAAATGTGAGTCAGAGATCCTACATGGAGGCCAAGTTCTACTCTCTAAATTGCTGTGTGACCTTTGGCAAGTAGCAAAGGGACTTTGTTTCCTCATCTGACAGATGGGTGTAACGGTAATCCCTGCTTACTGCTCTACTAACTCCGATCATATGTGAAGTATTCACAATATTCTAGGCACTATACTGGGAACTTTATGTATTTCTTCTGGTTTATTCTCAATTTTGAGATTGGTTGTTATTGCCCTAATTCATCTGGTAAGGAAACTGAAGCTAGAAGGCTTAGCCACATACCCACAGTCACATACCTGCACCTGAAATTCAAGCCCAAGCTGATCAGCTTCACAGCCTGTGCCCAGATCTCCATGCTACCTTTGAAAAAGCACTTTGTAATCAGTACTACATTATGAACCTCACATTTGAAGTGTCATTAATCAATTTGAGAATAGACAGGAATGCAAAGGAGTCTCATTAATAGAACTGGTATCGGTTTCATGGTACCATGAAATTTTAGCCACTATCACATTTTTGTCACTGATTGGTGACATGCCACAGTTCAGTTCAGTTGCTCAGTTGTGTCTGACTCTTTGTGACTCCATGGACTGCAGCACACCAGGTTTCCCTGTCTATCACCAATTCCTAGAGCTTACTCAAACTCAAATCCATCGAGTTGGTGATGCCATCCAACCATCTCACTCTCTGTTGTCCCCTTTTCTTCCTGCCTTTAATCCTTCCCAGCATCAGGGTCTTTTCCAGTGAGTCAGTTCTTCACATCAGGTGGCCAAAGTATTGGATCTTCAGCTTCAGCATCAGTCCTTCCAATGAATATTCAGGACTGATCTCCTTTAGGATTGACTGGTTGGATCTTCTTGCAGTCCAAGGGACTCTCAAGAGTCGTCTCTAACACCACAGTTCAAAGCATCAATTCTTTGGTGCTCAGCTTTCTTTATAGTCCAACTCTCACATCCACACATGACTACTGGAAAAACCGTAGCTTTGACTAGATGGATCTTTGTCAGCAAAGTAATGTCTCTGCTTTTTAATATGCTGTCTACATTGGTCATAGCTTTTCTTCCAAGGAACAAGTGTCTTTTAATTTCATGGCTGCAGTTATCATCTGCAGTGATTTTGGAGCCCAAGATAATAAAGTCTGCCACTGTTTCTACTGTTTCCCCATCTATTTGCCATGAAGTAATGGGACTGGATGCCTCTATAAACAAAGCTAGTGGAGGTGATGGAATTACAGTCGAGCTATTTCAAATCCTAAAAGATGATGCTGTTAAAGTGCTGCATTCAATATGCCAGCAAATTTGGAAAACTCTGCAGTGGCCACAAGACTGGAAGAGGTCAGTTTTCATTCCAATCCCAAAGAAGGACATGCCACAGTCATTACTCAATTTTGAGGAGAGTCAGATTGGAGACAAATCACATTTTACTTTGCGATGAACAGTGTATGAAAAGGCATTAAGTTAGTCACAGTGTTAAAGATGTTATACTTTGCTTACAAAGCCAATACATTTTCCAAAAGCACATGTGTCTGTAGATTCCTGCAGTATTGTAGGAAAGTGCTCACAGATTTCCTTAAATGCCTGTGCATTTGAAGTATTTGGCTTCAAATAATTCAAGTACTTTATAACATAGCAGGTGTATGATTATCTTGTTGAGCCACAATGTCATGAAAAAAGTATCTTGTCCAACCTATTTTCTCATCCACTAACTGACCTGAGTATCAGTCCCAGATAAAACAGATACCTAGGAAAATGAACAGATGATGACAATGTCAAGAGAAGGAGAAAAATGAATCAGGCCATATGATTACAGCATCCTTCTGCAGTTCCTCCAATATATGTCTCACTGGAATAAAATCATCAGCATCATCTCTAAGTATATATCTAGGCTGTTGGGGGTGGGCCCCATGCACTGAGACATTGCCCCTTCATCCTTCTTTTAGAAGCTCATATACACCCAGGCAGAAAATACCCAGTGAATTCCAAAGATACAGGAGTCAAGTGTGAGGGTTTTTGTGCAAATGTGATTGGGAAAAGAAAGAGAAATGTGAGAGGCGACTTCAGAAATTAAGACAAATAGCTCTGGGAGCTAAATGTCCAAAAGTAAATTTCTGGACTTCAAAGCTTCTCTATCAGTTCAGTTCAGTACACATCCATCAAGAGCTTCCTATAAGGCAGGCTCTGTGCTGTGCCCTTGCTGCCCCTCGAGCCATAAACAGCATCTATCTAGTGAATTTGATCTTAGACCTTCTTAACTAAGACAACTGACAAATTGCTATGTTTATAGCTAGCAGCCCAGGAACTATTGCTTTCTTGTATGTTTTTCCTTCTTGGTGGCAAAGCATATCTTATTTCAAAATCTCTCCATGATGAGCGATGCAACCTGTGATGGAAGACACAATTCCAAAATGTGAAATTTCACCAGTTCTAATGTCACAAAGCCAATCATTTGAGAGTAAATATGTCAGACAAGGAGTCAGTTCTCTGACAATTCATATTTTGCCTTTGAAAGAAATGGCATAACAAATAATCTGGAATAGTTTTCTTGAAAAACTTTCTTCTTATCTAGTAGTGTATGCAAGACTTCATCTTGAAGTATTTACTTAAAACAGATTGCTGTATTTTATAATAGTACAAAATTTATCACATGAAGGATGTTCACAAGCTTTCTTTCTCCAATAGCTCCTAGCTCCCTCTCTTTCTTCCAAAATTAGAAGGAGAACATCTTGTGGAAAGAAAGGTTGATTCTGCTTCATGATAAAGTGCCAAGAAAGAAAAGAGTGATATTGAGGAATAAAAAAAGTTTAATTGAATGGGGAAGAGAACAGTTTGGGGTGTGAAGAGAATGGACAAAAGTAGAAAGAGGATTTTTTAAAATGCAGCTGTGAGCTGTGTTGCTTTTCCCCCCTTCAAAAAAACCTGAGTAATTCTCAACTATCTGGGCCATTAAGGGTCAATTCTTTTGTGCCCCACGAAGGCTGACCCAGATGTGTCTGAAAGAGAAGCAAATGTTCGGGGTCTCCTGTCAGAGCCTCTCAGCTGTTGGTGACTCAGAAAACACCTTCGCTGACCCAAAAGGAAAAACCCTGGAGAAGAATTTCAGGCCACTCTCATGGAGGTAAAAAGAGTTCAGAGAAATGGAAGGAAAGCAAAGAACTGTTTAGAGACAAGATGAAAGATGGGAAGACCAGGTGGCAGGGAAGGACAAGACAGGCAAAGGAGAGGAGCCCCGGACGGCAGCCCTAAGCGTGGAGCTGAGGCTCCTCACACCCCAGAACAGCCCATCATGGCCACGGATGACGGGCAGAACGGGAACCCGCAAGAGTTTCCTGTGCGCGAAGCATCGGGACCAAACTGAAGAGAACATTGTTTTGTTTTGTGGCTGCCCAAGGGCTTCCCCGCCACATCCGGGCAGGTGGCAGGCCTGCACCCGGCGGGGGGCATCCTGGCAGCCCACAGCGAGTGGCCGGCTGCTGCATTCAGGGCAATCAGGAGAGCGCGGACCATCCTCGCTGCCCTCGGCTGTCAGTAATCAGCACGGACTTGTCAAAGCCAAGGGGAACAGGTCAAGCCTGTACAGACAGTGGAGAAAATCAGATTCTCCCCAAAGGCCTCTTGTAAAAGCAATTCTGAAAGCAGTGACAGAGGGGAAAAACAATTTTTTTCTGTCGACCTCAACAAAGGACTTTAGGATATTTCTTCACAATGCCTTTCTGGGAGAGCTGACAAAGGTCAGAAAGTGAAATTTCTAAAACGTTCCAGAGCTGTACAACACATTTGAAGAAGTTTCAGAACAAAAGGAGGATTGAGCGTGAGCGAATATGTCTAACACCCTTGATTTCACGTTTAGATAGAAATACCAATTAAATATGGAAACCTCTATGTTCATTCACTAATGTGTTAAATGGGGGCTTCCCCGGTGGCTCAGTGATGAAGAATCCGCTTGCAATTCAGGAGACCAGGGTTCAATCCCTGGTTCAGGAAGATCCCCTGGAGAAGGGAATGGCAACCCACTCCAGTATTCTTGCCTGGAGAATCCCATGGACAGAGGAGCCTGGCAAGTTATAGTCGACGGGGTCACAAAGACTTGGACATGACTGAGCTACTAACACTTTCACTTCACTTTCAATCTGCTAAATATTTAATAATGTTTATACCTCTAGATACCAGGTAAACAGTTGAAAATAAGATAGACATGATCCCTCCCTCTTTTTTACCTGAAACCTTGAAGAGGTACCATTTACATGCCACAAAATGCCATCACCTTCTCCTATACAAATCATAAAAAGAGTCCATTTAAGGAAAATACAAAGGCCCATTCAGAGTTCTCCTCTGTGAAAGAGCTACTGATAAGACTCACTCCGTTTTCCTATCTCTTCTTTAAATTTATTTTTGATTGGAATATAATTGCTTTACAATGTTGTGTTAGTTTCTGCTGTACAACAGCGTGAGTCAGCTACATGCATTATGTATCCCCCCCCTTTTGGGGCCTTCCACCCATCCCCAACACCCCACCCCTCTAGGTCATCACAGAGCACCTAGCTGAGTTCCCTGTGCTATATACCAGCTTCCGACTAGCTAGCTATTTTACACATTCACCCACTCTTTCTAATTCAGGAGTGAAGGTAGACACAAGTAGAAACCCAGGCTGGCACTTAACCAGTGAGCTTAGTTAATGTTCTGTTAGTGCTTAAAGGTCCAAAATCATAGGTAAGCAACTTGTAAGAAAGAGGCATCAATGTTACAATTCTATTTACTTATTCTTTAAAATATGTATTTATTGAGCACCTGTTAGGGACAGGCCACGTGTGTACTGCTGAAGAGCAGGCTGGAAAGTCAAATACATGGCTCTGTTCACTCACGGGCACCGTTCCGCCTAGTGACATAAGTCATCCTTATCCACAGAACACTAACCACGCAGCATACATCACAGCAGATGCCAAATAGCAATTGAGCTGCAAACAAAATAAGCAAGATCGGTATCTGGGGTATACTGCAGAAACTGCCAACATAACCTTTCCAAATGAAACTAATTCTTTCTCCTTTCACAATGCTCCTCCTCTGTTTTCTATTTCAGTTAACGAAGGCAACGTTCTCCCAAGCCAGCCTTCCAGAGCTTGCCTTTTCCCAAATGTTCCACATTTCAGTTGGTCACCAACACTGATAGTTTCTAAGGCAGAACTGTCCCTTAAGTCAGCCCCTCCTGTTCATTTATTCTGTCACCACCTACATTCAGGTGCTTATCATCATCCGTTTGGACTCTTCCACCAGACCAACATGACCCACCATCTTCTTCCTCTCCCTGTCTAAGAGCCTCCTCCATACTGCCACCAGGTAACATTCTCCACATTTCTTCCTCCTGAAGCGCTGAAGTCTAAACTCCATGACAAGGCGTGGGAGGCTCTGTACAAGCTCCTGCAACTCAGGGCCCAAGCGTTTGGTGATTTCCATCACCTGATTTCCATCACTGATCGAACTCACCATGTTTACTCCTCACATTTTGATGTCTCTGCATATTCACACATGGTCTGAAATAGCCTTCCTCAACGTCCCCTCATGAACTCCTACTCATCCTTTGAATCTCTACTCAAGTAGAAGTAGCTGTTACTTCTTCTGTGCCCCCAATCAACATGTTCCATTCTCATCAGTTATGGCACTCATCATGCTCAGTCTTAATCATCTGCTCATATGGCTATCATCTTCACTCAATAATGGGCTCTGCAATGGCAGGGATAATGTCTTACTTATCTTTGTATTCCTAATGCTTACCACAGTGCTTGGTACATAGTGAATGTTCAATGAATAACATGGCAAGTTTTCAAAATATGAGTGGATGGATGTATAGAGGGGAAAAAAAATAAAAATAAATCCTGTCAGAGCAGTCAGGAAAGACAAATTCATGAAACTGAGTAAACCTCAAACAGAATAAATTAAAAGGATACTATATTTATATACATCATAACCATGTGACTGAAGATTAAAAATAAAGAAAAACTCTTGAAATGAGCTAAAGAAAATAAAGTATTACATAAATGAAGCAAACATTCAGATAATCATGGAATTCTCATCAGAAACTATGGAGGTCAAAAGACAGTATAACAACATTTTTAAAGTGTTAAAGGGAAAAAGCTGCCAAACCAAAATTCTATATTCAACAACTATATCATTCAGGAATAAAGGCAAGATAAAGACTTCTAGAAAACCTAAGGAATCTAAAAAGGAAATCTATTATACCTAGTCAGTCAAGACAGGTTGCATGATATAATATCAATAAACAACAATCATTTTTTCTATATACTAGAAAAGAATAATCCAAAAATGAAATTAAGAAAATAATTCCATTTACAATAGATTCAAAAGGGGATAAACTTAGCAAAAGAAAATACATGTAGATTGAAAACTACAAAGCAATGTTGAAAGAAATTAAAGAAGATCTAAGAAAATGGAAACACACCCCATGTTCATTGATTGGAAGTCATAATATCATTAAAACGCAGTACTCCCCAAATCAATCTCCAGATTCAACACAATCCTGACCAAAGAAAGACATTTTTACATAAAGAAAAACTGAAACAAATTTTGTCAGGAGTTCTGTTTTACAAGAAATGCTAAAGAAAGTTATTCAGACTGAAGAGAAAAATAGAAGGAAATTTGGTTCTTCAATAACAATAATAACAAAAAAATTAGAAATTGAGAACTGTCTAGAAATATATTAAAGACTGGATTTCTCCACTTAAATTCTTTAAAATGGTCTGCTTTACATAAAAACTGAAATATTTTCCAATGGGTTTTCAAGTGTAGATTTAATACATATGACAACCATAATATTAAAAAAAAAATAGCAAAAGGGCACGGTCATGGGATCTATCTGACAGCAAGATTTCTATATTTTACCTGAAGTGGTACAATATTAACTCTAAGTAAACTGAAAAAAATTTAAAGCAATATAGCAAAACATCAGAACATAATTTAAAATTAAGTACCAAAACACACTCAAATAATCCAAAAGAAAGCAAAAAAGGGGAACAAAGGAACCAAAAACTGAGTGATAAAAAGAAAAAAAAAATGGTAAAGCAATATCCCAAAATACCTAATATTATGTTAAATGCCAATGCTCTAAAGTCCCTAATTAATAGGCTGCTGCTGCTGCTAGGTCACTTCAGTTGTGTCCGACTCTGTGCAACCCCATAGACAGCAGCCCACCAGGCTCCCCCGTCCCTGGGATTCTCCAGGCAGGAACACTGGAGTGGGTTGCCATTTCCTTCTCCAATGCATGAAAGGGAAAAGTGAAAGTGAAGTCACTCAGTCGTGTCCAACTCTTAGTGACCACATGGACTGCAGCCCACCATGCTCCTCCGTCCATGGGATTTTCCAGGCAAGAGTACTGGAGTGGGGTGCCATTGCCTTCTCCAATTAATAGGCAGACACTGACAAAAAGTGGATTAAAAGCAAGACTCAACTAGATATCCTAAAAAAAGCCATACTTTAAAAAGTAAAACAGAAAGATGGAATAAAAATGGATGGTAAAAGTATAATATGCAAAATTAACTATATGAAGACTATAGATGGTATATTAATATCAGGTAAAATAGACAGCAAAACAAATGCGTTACCAGACATAAGGAGAAAAGTTTCATAATGATAAAAAAATTCATCCAGAAAAACAATTATAAATGTATTTGTGCTTGATAACAGAGGTTCAAAAAAAACAAAACAAAGATTAACAGAATTAAAGTGAGAATCAAGTCTCCAAAAAATCACACTTAAAATTCATCTCTCAGCAATTAATAGACACCCCCCGTAAAAAAAATCAGCAAAGACAAAAAATCTGACCAACACTATCAAAAACCTTGACCTTACTGACATTTGTAGAATACAACATCCTATAACTGCAGAACACACGCTTTTTTTCAAGTGCATGTATGCACTTACCAAGACAGGCCATAAACTAGGTTTCACCACAAGTTTCAAGAAATTTGAAATAAATATACAAATATATTCTCTGTTCACAACTGAATTGAATTAGAAATTGCTAGTATTAAGGCATTGAAGAAAACCTCAACTGTCTGGTAATTAAACCACATTTCTTAATAATATATGTATCATGATCACAAAGGAAAGCACAAAATACTTTTAACTGAGTGGCAATAAAACCCCAAATATATCGAAATTTGTGGGATATAGCTAAAGTAGTGCTTTTAAGAAAACAGAAATGCTACTATTGGACAAGAAGAGAAAACTAAAATTAATAACCTAAGGTTCAACCTTAAGAAGCTAGAAAAATAAAAGCAAAGTAAACTCAAGGGAGAATGAAGGACATAACAAAGGTAAAAGCAGAAATAAATAGAACAGAAAACAAAAGAGAAAATGAATAAGGCTAGAAGTTGATTCTTTGAAAAGATCAACAATTGACCAATTGAAAATTGACCAGTTTCCAGCTACACTGATTAAGGAAAAGGAGAGAGAACAGAAAGCTCTAATAGGAAAGACTTATCAACACATATCTTACAGACATTGAAAGATAATAAGAAACTACTAAGAACAATTTTATGCCAATACAACTTAGATGAAATGGGCAAATGTCTTGAAAGTTACAACTCAGAGAAGCTGACACAAAAGAAATGGAAACTGAATCGCCTTGTTTCTATTAAAGAAACAACTCTTTATCAAAACTGCTCTCCAAAGAGAACTTCAGGCCCAAGTGTTTTAACTATTAAATTCTAAGAAACACTCAAGAAAGAAATAATACCAATCTTATACAAACTTTCGCAATTAGGAGCATGAGACACTGCTCAACTTGTTTTACAAGGTCAGTATAACCCAACACCAAAATCTGAGTAAGAATATTACAAATTATATCTTAATGAAGTAGTAAAATTTTTCTAAAACGTAGAGTGCTATTATTTTTATAATCCTGTAACAGTCTTGGACTACACACAAATGACTTTCGTTATAGAAGGGCCTCGAAGGACCCGATTATAATACAGCCTCCGGTGAAACACATAGTATAACATGTACTCTCTGGATAATTTTTATAATGATTTTGTTCTATAGCAGAGAAACTACAACCTGCAGGTCAAATTCAGCTCAGGTTCTTTTTTTTTTTTTTTTTTTGGTAATGCCTGCAGGCTAAGAACGATTCTTACATTTTAAAAGTATTTTAAAAGTGTTGTTTAAAAAAAAGAAGTGACAGCATCTACATGTGGCCTGCAAAACCTAACTCTTTGACCTTTACACACAAAGTTTGCTATTCTCTTTAGAGTAACAAGTTTGTAACAGGAAGTAATTTTATCATTCTACTATCAGGAGGTGAGTGTAGCCAACAGTGCTTAGAAACCAGGACACCTGCCGGCCCTCCTGTCTTCTTCCCTACACTTAGCTTCCGCTCCCTATTGATTCATTCATTCATTCAAAAAATATGTGCACGCTCAGTCATGTCCGACTCTTTGCAACCCTATGGACTGTAGTCCATCAGTCTCCTCTGTCCATGGGAATTCAGAGTTGGACATGACTGAGCAAACACTTTCCCTTCACTTTCACATACATACACCATATTACTATATTCATCAGTTAGTTTTGCTACTTTTATTTTTCACGTTTTTCCTTTCTCTCTCCGCTCCAGCCTGCCCACCCCCTTTTCTTTTTCTGAGTCAACTGACAGCAACTTTCAAACATCAAGTCACTTCACTCCTAAATCCTCAAGCATATATACCCTAAGAAAAAGGATATTCTCCTAGAAAAATCTCCATATCATTATCAAACTCAAGAAGTTTAACATGATACAATATTATTAGCTTCTCTACCATTCACTTCCCAATAATTATTCATAATTATTCACATTTCCCAATTGCCCCAACTACACTGTGTATGTGTGTGTGTGTGTGTGTGTGGTAAGTCCAAGATCCATTTAATAATCACACATTGCATTTAGTTGCCATGTCTCTTTAGCTTCTGTGCTAGTGCTCAGTCATGTCCGACTCTTTGTTCCCCTTTGGACTGTAGCCGCCAGGCTCCTCTGTCCATGGGATTCTCCAGGCAAGAATACTGGAGTGGGTTGCCATCTTCTTCTCCAGGGGAATCTTTCCGACCCAGGGATCAAACCCAGGTCTCCTGTGTCTCCTGCATCGCAGGCAGATTCTTTACCCATTGAGCCATCGAGGAAGCCCAAATATGTCAGTTCAGTTCAGTTCAGTTCAGTCGCCCAGTCGTGTCCAACTCTTTGCAACCCCATGGACTGCAGCATGCCAGGCCTCCCTGTCCATCACCAACTCCCGGACTTCACTCAAACTCATGTGCATTGAGTCGGTGATGCCATCCAGCCATCTCATCCTCTGTCGTCCCCTTCTGCTCCTGTCCCCAATCACTCCCAGCATCAGAGTCTTTTCAGGTGAGTCAGTTCACCTGGGTTCGATCCCTGGGTCGGGAAGATCCCCTGGAGAAGGAAATGGCAAGCCACTCCAGTATTCTTGCCTGGAGAATCCCATGGATGGAGGAGCTTGGTGGGCTACAGTCCACGGGTTGCAAAGAGTCGGACACGACTGAGCGACTTCACTTCACTTCACTTTTGCATCAGGTGGCAAAGGATTGGAGTTTCAGCCTCAGCATCAGTCCTTCCAATGAATACTCAGGACTGATTTCCTTTGTGTAGGGCCAGACCTATTATTTATCTGTCACTACACCATTATATATACTGCAGTATAATGATGTAGCAGATAAGCACGCCCGCCCTCAATGCATCCACAGGTTCTACAGAAGAGGTCTCAGTGCTTATTCGATGAATGATTCAATCGTCCCAGCCCTGTCTTACCAGAGTCATGGGAGCAACAAGGATTAGATGTGCCCATCTCCTTGCTGCTGGGGCTTACCTTACACTAGGCACTGGGTGTCATGCTTCTCTGAACCTGACATTTCTCATCATTATAATAAAAAGGTAATAATACATTTCAAAATAAAAGGTGAAAAAATTAATGTGAATGTATACAGATACAAATATATTATTGTAGCCTTCCTCAATTGAGTGTCTCAAAATAGTCAGTCCTTCTCCCAAATGGAACCTCCTTTATAAATCTCACATTTAAAATAAAACTAACACAGTTGAACATTAGGGAAAGATAATGCTGAGGAGGTCTTGTTAATGCATCCAAAAATAACATGCTATTTTAAAGTTAATGTAAAAATCTCCAGATCCAAAGGATATGCATCTTAATGTGCTAAAAAGCATTAGCTAACATTTACTTTGCCACTGATAATTATTTGGGTTCTAAATCCAGAAGGTGTAAGAAAGATTGTCAAAAAGAGTCAAGGGCAGCATTGATATGGGTAAAAAATAAAATATAATTCAACAAAATGCAAATGAGATAAAGTGGTGGAATCAATTATTTATTTAATGAAATAGAAAAATTTGGTGATCCATCAGAGGGAATACATATTTGAGAGAGCTGAATGAGATGACCATGTTTATAAGGCAACATGGTGACCAAAATAACCAGAATGACTTGGAAATGGAGAAAAAAACACCAAAAAGAGAAACAAGACTAATGGCACATCACCTGCCAACTTCAGTTCCCAGTGGATAAATTTAAAAAAAAAAAAAAAAAGGTGAGAAAAGCTAAATAGGAACAATTATAAGACTTAAGAACTTAATTAAAGGGAAGGGATTTTAAACTATGAAAAATATAGATTGAAAGAGTGAAAGTCAAGGAACTGAGCTGGCACCTGAAAGGTATTTAATAAGTAAAGTCCTTTAAAGCCGATAGCTTTTCTATGTTATAGGAGAGCACGATGATAAATCACAGCCTAGGGAAAAGAAGTAGACTGAATAATATCAAAGAGTTTTTAAAAATACCCACAATAACCTTCCTAACAGTCATTTTTATTACATTGGAGTCACTGGGAACTGTTACTAGGAGAGAAATAACCTACATTGCATGTAAATTGTATAAGGTCTAATCCCTATTATTACTTTATAGCCATAGAGGGAAGAGAAAAGGCAAAGGGAGGGATGGAAAGAGTAGGGGATATTTGAAGTTGAGGCATCTATTTCTACTCCACTTCACTGAGGCAGGAGCTTGTGACGTCCTGATATGTCCAGCCCCAGAAAATGATTAATGTTTATCACAGGACCTCAACAAATCTCTCCTTTTTGAGGACATCTTTAGCCAGATTGCAGTATCCTCTACTTGGCTTCTACTTGTTTCTCCAAAGCTGCACAAAATCACACCCTACTCAGAAGAGATTAGAGCAGAAAGCATTCTGGCCAAGGCTCCTCCTATGGCCATGAGCCACTAGCCAAGATGAGAAGCAGCGAGGTAAGATACTGACCTGCTGACAGTGATGGGAAACACAGAACCAAACCGCAGGCTAGATTATCCCACGTCAATGTCCCAGGCCCAGGAATTACACACTGTCAAAGCATCGCCTAGAACAATACCAGACACACATCTCTGACCACATCTCCGCCCACTCTCCCCTTCCAACTTTACTTGTCATTCTGCAAACGTGTTAGGCTGCTCTAGCCTCTGCAGTGCAGCACTTGAGAATGTGATTCCCCCAGAGGGAAGCATGGTTTGCTTTCTCACCTCCTCCTAATTTTTAATGTCATCCTTCCCTGGCCACCCTTAAAATGGACCTCTTCCACATATGTATGCCCTGTCTCTACTTTTATCCAAAATACTTTTCACACTAAATGTACACTATAAAGTTTATTGATTTGTTTACTTTCTCTCTCCCCTCACTGGAAGAAAAAAGAGGAAGAAGGATACAAAGACCAGTAAGTAGGAAAAGTTGGATAGTATAATCCTCTTCTTTAGAGCTCAGTCATGCACATTAGCTAAAGTGGTAAAGAATCCACTTGCCAACGCAGGAGACTTGTGTTCGATCCTTGGTGGGGGAAGATCCCCTGGAGAAGGAAATGGCAACCCACTCCGGTATTCTTGCCTGGAGAATCCCATGAACAGAGGAACAGTCCATGGCGTCGCAAAAGAGTCGAACATGATTTAGAGACTAAACAATGACAATTCACATTAGTATCTTGAAGGCTGCCAAGTATTACTAAAAAAAAATTAATCCTTTTCATTAAAGAAATATTTTTAACTTTGTTAAACTTTTGTAAACAAAATATTTACTCTTGTAGCATTTATTAATAGCTATCAGAACACACGAGCTAGGGAACACAGCTAAGAGATGGTGCCCCTGTTTACTTTCTTTTTCCTTCTAGGAAAAATGACCAAAGTCATTCTTCTAAATGAATATAATTGTCTTTTGTAGACCCTTACTCTTCTTGATCACTACTCTGTATCTAAAGCACTTCCTGAAGCATCTCCATCTGTTTAATGACCACCTGCTCCGTTTCCTCTGCTAGTTTGCTCAATATTCTTTCTTTGTTTTCCTCAGTTGTTTCCGATCTACCCTCTCATTTTTAACTAGATACACTTCAAAAGTTAAAGTTTCTTTTTCCACTCTTCTTGTCCTCAGATTGATCTTTTATTTTCAATCTTCACAGCTGTAATGATCTCATGACTCTAAACTAAATCTCAAATTATATTTCCAAAGACCAATTTAGATGGGGCCAATTGCTATTTTTTTGCAAAAGAGTATAGTTTCAAAATCCAGCATCTTCATCCTCCTAAACTGGATTTTCATCCCCACCCCTCCCATTTCTGCCCCCTAGACATACCATTTTCCCTGTGGACAAAACTTTGAATGTTGGCTCTATCTTTACTATTTTCTCTTTCTTCTCTATTTTCCTTCCTACCCCTGCTCTTCCGTGTTCTCACTGTTGCACACTCTTTCCATGGTTTCTGTGTTCTTTTGGCCCCTCTCCATTCCCTCTCCTGCTTTTCTTCCTCCTGTGGAATATAACGACAACCTGACCAACCCGGTCTCAGTGGGGTGGCTCTACTATGATCCGTTCTAATTCGTCCTGTGTATGCAAGCCAGATTCCTTGAAATATAAGCTTCTCTCCCTCACCTATTTTCTTACTCCTCTGTGTTAATCATCTCTATTTCTCTTAGTATTCCACAGTTATGACTATCCCTCTAACTACTTATTTTCACTGATCTCACTTTTTGAAAAAGACTAAAAATGAAAGCTAGAAAAAGTATTACAAATAAAGTCTCACTGATATTTACTACAGTGGAAAAGAAGAAAAAACAATATAAGAGATGGGAAACAGAGACATTTACCGCTGAAGGTGCGCTGTCTGCCAGTCCGTATATTTCAATCAAACTATCACATGAGTTAACAGAATGGAGCCGGCCATAGTATATAAGAAAATTTAAAAGTCAGGTATAGATTTTGGATTTGGGATTTGAATATGAAATCTGAGAATTAAAAAAAAAATATGAACATAAAACTATAACTTTGTACCACATTAAACAACACTGAGTCAAAATGGACATAAAACGAAGTGTAATTCTACACCTAAAAGTAAAACTTTTAGAAGAAACAATGGGAAAAAAATCTTTGTGATGTCTTCGGGTTGGGCAAAAAACTATCATAAAAGACATAAAAAGTGTGGGCCATAAAAGAAAATACATAAATTTGACTTTATCAAATCAAAAACTTTTGTTCTTTGAAAGATAATTACCATGTGACTAAAAAGACAAGCTACATTCAGACTGAGAAGAAAAACTGCAAAACACATATGTGATAAAGAGCTTATGCCTCGATTACATGAAGAACCCCTACAATCCAATCAATAAGATTTTTAGGTGGGGGAGGGGACAAAAGATTTGACAGCTATTTTGCCATAAAGGAGAAACAGGTGGTCAATAAGCAAATGAGAAGATATTTATTATTATTAACTTATTAGGAAAGTGAGATACCACTACACACCAATAAGAAGGGTAAAAATTTAAAAGACTCACCATCCCCAGTACTGGTGAGAATGTGGAGTAACTAGCAGTCTCAGTACTGCTGCTGAGACTATAAAATGCTACTACCTTTGTGCAACAGTTTGACAAGTTGAACAAATATTTACCATATGATACAGCAATCCCATGCTGAGGTATTTACCACAGATGGGGAAAAAAAAAAAACAAACATCCATTTAAAGGCCTGCTCATGAATGCTTCTAGTAGCTTTTATACAACTGCCAAAACCTAGAAACAACCCAATGTTGATTAGCTGGGTTGAATGGATAAACAAATAAAATAGAATACTTCCATGATAAAAAAGAATAAACTGTTGACATATGCACCAATAAGAACAAATCTCAAAGCATTATTCTAACTACAAGAAACCAGACACAAAAGGCTACATACTGTATGATTCTATACATATTCTATTTATTTCATTCTGGAAAAAAGCAAAGACAGAAATCTAACCAGTTGTTGCCACGGTCAGGCAGTGGGACTGACTACAATAGGGCACCAGAAAGTTTCTGCAGTGTTTTAATGCATTCACTCTCTCTCCGTTGTGGTGGTTACACAACTGAATACTTTTATCAAAACTCATTGAACTTCATACCTAAAAAGGGTGAATTTCACTGCATGTAAGTTGTACCTCAATAAACCTGGCTTTTTAAAAAAATAATCAAGATGTTTTAAAAACCAGAAAAGAGAAGGTAATTTTTTTATTTTTCTCATCCCAGCCTCCTTGCTAACTTCTGTCCCCAACCATCTTCATACTGAAAATATTTTTCCAAGCCAGGCTTCAGCAATACGTGAACCATGAACTTCCAGATGTTCAAGCTGGTTTTAGAAAAGGCAGAGGAAACAGAGATCAAATTGCCAAAATCCGTTGGATCATCGAAAAAGCAAGAGAGTTCCAGAAAAACATCTATTTCTGCTTTCTTGACTATGCCAAAGCCTTTGACTGTGTGGATCACAAGAAACTGTGGAAAATTCTGGAAGAGATGGGAATACCAGACCACCTGACCTGCCTCTTGAGAAACCTGTATGCAGGTCAGGAAGCAACAGTTAGAACTGGACACGGAACAACAGAGTGGTTCCAAATAGGAAAAGGAGTACATCAAGGCTGTATATTGTCACCCTGCTTATTTAACTTCTATGCAGAGTACATCATGGGAAACACTGGGCTGGAAGAAGCACAAGCTGGAATCAAGACTGCCAGGAGAAATATCAATCACCTCAGATAAGCAGATACCACCCTTATGGCAGACAGTGAAGAGGAACTAAAAAGCCTTTTGATGAAAGTGAAAGTGGAGAGTGAAAAAGTTGGCTTAAAGCTCAACATTCAGAAAACGAAGATCATGGCATCTGGTCCCATCCCTTCATGGCAAATAGATGGGGAAACAGTGGAAACAGTGTCAGACTTTATTTTTTGGTCTCCAAAATCACTGCAGATGGTAACTGCAGCCATGAAATTAAAAGACACTTACTCCTTGGAAGGAAAGTTATGACCAACCTAGATAGCATATTCAAAAGCAGAGACATTACTTTGCCAACAAAGGTCCATCTAGTCAAGGCTATGGGTTTTCCAGTGGTCATATATGGATGTGAGAGTTGGACTGTGAAGAAAGCTGAGCGCCAAAGAATTGATGCTTTTGAACTGTGGTGTTGGAGAAGACTCTTGAGAGGCCCTTGGACTGCAAGGAGATCCAACCAGTCCATTCTGAAGGAGATCAGCCCTGGGATTTCTTTGGAAGAAATGATGCTAAAGCTGAAGCTCCAGTACTTTGGCCACCTCATGCGAAGAGTTGACTCACTGGAAAAAGACTCTGATGCTGGGAGGGATTGGGGGCAGGAGGAGAAGGGGACGACAGAGGATGGCTGACTTGATGGACGTGAGTCTGAGTGAACTCCGGGAGCTGGTGATGGACAGGGAGGCCTGGCGTGCTGCGATTCATGGGGTCGCAAAGAGTCAGACACGACTGAGCGGCTGAACTGAGCTGAACTGGTCAGCTTAATGACACATCTATAAACCTTTTGAATAGCAAAATCAACGTTCAGAGTGGTTCTAAAAGTTACCTGTGGTAAACAAAATAGGAGTAAAAATTTTAAACTATAAAATTTCTACAACTCTGGGATTCACAATAAGGGTCTTCACAAAACAAAAAATTGAGTAGAACCTCAAGTGTGATGTCAACATTCTTACTAACACATCCTGAAGTCAGAATGACTTTTTCCTTTAATAAAAAGTCCTAAGCTAAAAGTGAACTTCATCTATAAATGAAGTATAGCCACCCACTATAAATTCACAATGAAAACAACTAGCAGTTCCAGTCACACTGAACTACTTGCCTGTCTCTGTAGTGACCATTATTTTCCCACCTCAAGTCCTGCTTGCTATGTTCTGTGCACAGGTTGTGCTGTTCTTCCCATTTCGTCACATCTGAATCCTTGCTGTCCTTCAGGGTCCATTTCATGCTCTAAAAAGTTCAAGGTCCTTTTGAACATCCTCTTGATCCTCAGTGGTGTGCTCTGCTTTTATGATTTGCCTGGCATCTCTCTTACAATTCCCCAGTTTCTGCAACAGACTTACGTGGGTACTAACATAATTAGTCTACTGGATTGCACGCTGATGGATGCTGGAGCTTTGTGTGAGTCATCCTCAGACTTCCCACAGCACCTAGCACAGTGTCTTGAAGTAACAGGCACTCAATAAACATTTGTTGAATGACTGAATATTAAGAGTAGGTTGCATTTGATGTGATTGCAGAAAATGTGGTGCAAACACCGAAAATAGTCCACTTGAAATTTTTATTGACCTCTGTTTTGTGTCAAGGTAATAGACTTATTCTTATATAAGATATATTCTGGTGTCTTTTGAAAGTATAACACACTTATTTGAAAACTATCAGATAGAATATATGCAAATTCAATGGAAAGAGTTCCCAAAGGCGAAAGCTAAAACACTTTGAGCAGCAAATGAAATAAAGTTGCATAGGAATGTAACTAAAATTATAAAATATATATACATACTGACATATGATTGACTAAATAGAGGGACGAGAACAATCTCCCACTGCAGAGGAATTCTAAATAATTTATACAGATCTACTGCTATCAAAGAGGTGGAACTTAATCCCCACTCCTTATATGGGCTAAAGTGACTCCTTCCAAAGAATACTGTATGGAAATGGGAGAGGGAGAAAGCTGACAAATACCACCTCAGCCAACTGATCAAGACTAAAATCAATAGTAAGTCGAGTTGAGAGTATGTATCTTTGACATGGCGTGATAGGAATGGCACTTTTCCTTCGCTAAACACATAATCCCAGTCCAAACAGGAGAAAAACATCAGACAAATCTCAGTAAGGAACCTTCCACAAAATACCTGACCAGTGCTCCTCAAAACTGTCAAGGTCATTACAAACAAGGAATGTATGAGAAACTGTCAGAGCCAGGAGGAGCCCAGAGAGAAACGACAACTGTGAGCACAAATAATGTGTTCTCCTGCATAGGACTTTGGGAAAGAAACTAAGAGAACGGTGTTGAGTTCGTAATAATGTATAATTATCGGTTTGTTAATTATAACATACTAGCGTAGAATGCCCAGAGAAGGCAATGGCACCCCACTCCGGTACTCTTGCCTGGAAAATCCCATGGAGCCTGGTGGGCTGCAGTCCATGGGGTCGCTAAGAGTCGGACACGACTGAGCGACTTCACTTTCATGCACTGGAGAAGGAAATGGCAACCCACTCCAGCGTTCTTGCCTGGAGAATCCAGGGACGGGGGAGCCTGGTGGGCTGCTGTCTATGGGGTCGCACAGAGTCGGACATGACTGAAGCGACTTGGCAGCAGCAGCCGCAGCAACATAGAATGTTAACCGTGAGGGAACTTGATGTGGAATAAATGGGAACTCAGTACCATCCTTGAAAATTTGCCTGTAAAGCTATAACTGTATAAAATGTAGCTTATTTTTGAAAAAATACACAAGTTTCAAATGTTAACAAGTTATACTGAAACAAAAAAATATTTCTAGGCAATAAAGATTTAAGTAATATCACATGAGATTCACCCTGTAGAGAAATACTTCCCTCAACATACTGTAGTCCAGGATAAAAAGTGGCAGATAAAGTTTCTGAAAACAAATAAGCTTAATATTTCTAATATCTATTCTAAAATTGTTTTATTTATAATTCAAAAATAATTGCTTCATTATTGCATATGATTTCCTTTATTTTAACTTCACAAAGAAGTAATGTGATTTTACACTGAAAGCAATACTAAAAATGCATAACGTTATTTACAGAAATTCATTCTGTGGTAAGCTTTATCTAAAATAAATTCCACTTTAGAAGATCACTGATTTCTCTTTAATCCTTCCCCCTCCCACATAATGGGCTTCTCTGGTGGCTCAGATGGTAAAGAATCTGCCTGCAGTGCGGGAGACCTGGGATGGATCCCTAGATTGGAAGATCCCTTGGAGAAGGGAATGGCAACTCACTCCTGTATTTTTGCCTCGAGAATCCCATGGACAGAGGAGCTTGGTGGGCTACTGTCCATGGGGTCAGACATGACTGAGTGACTAACACTTTGACTTTCTTCCAAATAATGGGACATTATATTTTGCTCTTAGAAAGAACGGAAAGCTTCATGTCCTTAATCACAAACATCCTTACAAGACAAATTGCAAAGAAATTTGAAATTGGTAAGATCTTATTTTTTTCCATTGCTAAAATTATCATCTGTTTAAAAAATCCTAATGAGCTTCCTGAATAAATTATTATCAATATTTGAGATACAGTGGTGGAAGGAACTGGGAGAGGGATGTGTTCTGTGTAGTTGGTTGTTGTTTAGGATGGAAGATAACAGAGCATATTGGGATATTGTAAGAGTTCCTCTAGAGTCTCTCAAGTCAATACCTTCCAGCTGACTGATGTGAAGCAAATCACAGCTCTGGGTCTCAGATTCCTCATTTATAAAATGAAAAGATTATAATTCACAATCACTTATCTCTAAATTCATTCTAGCTAAAAAAAATCTAAAATCTGAGTATAATTTCACATTTGCCTTTCAAATAAGGATAGAAAGCTTGACTCCCAGTAACCCGACACCCTCTCAAGGGCAGGCTCTTTGAAATTAAGGGAAATAGGGATGCAAGTTTATGTGTCTGCAACAGAAATTGTGCTGCAGAAACTAGGACTCACTGGGACCAGCATACTTAACTCAACTTTGATTTCAAAATTTGTTTCATGCATTGGTGGTTCAGTGGTAGAACTCTCACCTCCCCAAACTGTTTTTTTGTTCCCTGGATTCTTCAAAAAAGCTAGCGAGTAATCCCTCTTTCTTCAGCACAAGCAAGCCAGCATCCAGGTAGATTCATAGAGACAGGAAAGAATGAAGAAGAAAGCTTCATATGTTCCTGAGAAAATAGAGGATTTGAGGGAAAATGTGCTTAAAATGATAACCTTCAAATTAATATTGCTTGAGAACTCATCGGGGCTGTCACAGAGCAGACACAGACAGTGATATAGGGCTTGAGGCCAGAGAGATCAGCTTTTCCATTTAAATAGGCAGAGATAAATAGTGAGGGTCAGCCCCCAAATATATCATGCCAGCGAACTTCCTCCATGTCCATAACCTCCTTAGCATCCATCACTTTTATTACCTTAGTTATTTATAGGTTTGACAAAAGAAGAGGAAGGAAAAGGATGTTCAAAGAGAAATATCCAAATTTTCACAGTGACTGTGTTCTCCTCAGTCTATATCATTTCCCCATTGCCAGGCCAGCTTCCTGAGCATGCGACGTGTACAGAAGGGCCCCCGGGTTAGCTCAATGCTTTCTCGCCACCATCCTGCATTTCATAATTTTTGAAGAAAGAGCTCAATATTTTCACTTTGCATTGTGTCCAGCAAAATATGTCGCTGGTCCTGACTACTGCCTTTTCAGATACCTTATCTTGATCTTGAACTGTGGTGTTGGAGAAGACTCTTGAGAGTCCCCTGGACTGCAAGGAGATCCAACCAGTCCATTCTGAAGGAGATCAGCCCTGGGATTGCTTTGGAAGGAATGATGCTAAAGCTGAAGCTCCAGCACTTTGGCCACCTCATGCGAAGAGCTGACTCATTGGAAAAGACTCTGATGCTGGGAGGGGTTGGGGGCAGGAGGGGAAGGGGACAACAGAGGATGAGATGGCTGGATGGCATCACTGACTCGATGGACGTGAGTCTGAGTGAACTCCGGGAGTTGGTGATGGACAGGGAGGCCTGGCGTGCTGCAATTCATGGGGTCTCAAAGAGTCGGACACGACTGAGTGACTGAACTGAACTGAACTGATCTTGATCTTCAGAAATTTCTACCTACACTTCTTTTCCTTACATAGAGCAGAGGCATTTTACCGAATACCTACTGTCAGGGCTGATCCCTGAAATTCTCTCTGCCTATACAGGGTTCCCCCACTATCCCAAAGTAGAGGATTCCCATGAAAACTTTAGTAAGCCGAACTGGCATAAAGGAAAGAAGCAATTACCTTAGGTCATACCTTGCTAACAGATGCACAGATAGATTGAGATAAAGCCCAGATACAGACACAGTTCAAGACTACGGCACCTGGATGCTGAGTGTAGTTCCCAGGGAAGGAGTTTGGCAGTACCCCCCTCCCTGCTCAGGGTGTGCACTGTCTCCATAACAGCTCATTGCAAAACAACCACTAAAAGCAATTTTTGCTTTTTTCCTTTTTTCGTCAAAGCAAAAAGCCTTTCAGGTTTCTTTCAGTTATCAAAGCAGGTACTAACATAGGTCTTTCGTGAAAGCTAAGTGGTATAAAGTGAACTTTCAAAAAAGTAGAGCATACCCGTATACATTATGGCTTACCATTACTAGAAAAAATTGCTCAACTCGGTAGACCTGAGCCACCCACATTCGTAGTTTCCACTCTCTGCCCAGCACTCTCCATTGTCCCACATTTCCCAGTCGTCTGTTCCTTCATTCTCAGCAACAACAACTTTACCAATTTCCTTAAAACCCTATCAAGCCTTTCATCCTCAGGTGAGACCTTTTCCTTTTCCTTCATTGACGTCCTATAAATCTCTCAGATTCAACATTACCCAAACAGCAGTCTACATCTCCCCATCTAAGCCTGCTCCTATTTCAGAGATTATCCTGGTTTTATTCTGCATTGCCTAAACAAGAAATCTGATAGTCATCTTCGACTCTTCTCCACATCAAAATTATTTCCAAGTTTTCCCACCTTAATATTTTTTGGATCTGTTCACACTTGTCCATCCATTTACCGTTGCTTTCATTAATATACCCGTAACCATTTTCCTGGTTTACCATACCATCCTAGCTGGTCCCCGTGTTTACAGTCTAAATTTTCTTCCTGATCACCAAATGTATTTTCATGCTATCGTCTCAAAGATTTTGTAATAAACATCTGATCATATTCTGTGATGTACAGAAAAAAAACCTGCCACACATTCTTCCCACTCCTGTCTGTATGCCCACTGGCAAAGCAGTTCTGGCAACGCTCCTCAAGAGTGGAATCTATTTCTTTTCCTCCTGGATTCTGGGCCAGCCTTGTGACTTTGCTTTGACCAACAGAACGTGAGAGAAGTGTGATATGGTGGGAGTTCTGAACTCAGATCTTCAGAGGCCCTAGGGCCCTGCAAATTCCTGACATCATTCAGCTTGCTCTGCACTGGCTACTGAAGAAATGTTCCCCTGTGTAACTACAGTGCTTGATGAAAAGTTTCACTTGTTCACCAGTTCCTAAAACAGTTCTCCCTTTTCAAAATCCCATATACAGCATCCTTTACCAGGACCCTGTGAGTTACCTTTGATCCTTTTCTCCTTTACCTTCCAATTCATTTTCTCTAAAATCTCATCCCTGCTTATTTCTAAAGGTCCCTGATCTCCTTTCCCCTCAATCCCCGGTGTCATGCTCTCCCCTGAGTCTAGATCCTTAACTGAATTACAGAGCAGTGCCTTGGCTAGACTCTAAGCTCTAGTTTAGTGCCCTCCAAATATTTTCAGTTATAGCATTCTGACTAATTTTCTTAACAAGATTCCTTTTATTTCTTTCACACACAAAAGTCATAGAAATTCCCCATTTCCCATCTCATCAAGTCAATACATTCTTTGTCACTTTCAAGGGCTCTCCCATAATTCCTACCTTCCAGTCTGTCAGTCTACCCAAATTTATCTCCTAATGGGGGAGGGGAGGCGGAAGGGAGGTCCAGGAGAGAGGGGATCTATGTATACACACAGCCGATGCTTGCTGTTGCACAGCAGAAACTAACACAACACTGTAAAGCAATTATACTCCAATACAATAAATAAATAAATAAAAGGACTTCCCTGGTGGTCCAGCAGTTGACTCTGCACTTGCAATGCAAGGGGTGCGGGTTCAATCCCTGGTCAGGCAACTAAGTAAGATCCCACAAACCGCACAACCAAAAATTAATTAATTTATTAATTGAAAAAATAGAAAAAAGAACAGGCCCCAAACAAAACAAAACCAAATTTATTTCCTAGTAGTATTCCTTTGTGTGTCACCTCTTCATCATCAGTTGAGTTCTCTCAACTACACAGAAAGTGCTCAGCGGTAACCCCCTGCCTGAGTCAGTCAGGGACGCTCATTCATCTATGCTTTGCCTTCTGCTAATCCCTTCTTCTGGAACCAACTCAAGTTCTACCTCTGTCAACTCCCTGCATCCTAAATCAAAGACAAGATGCTAATCCTTGCTTTGCCCAAAGTAGTTGTTTGAAGCCAGATTAATGACTTCTGTTTTCACAACTGTACTCTTAGGGGATTGAAGGTTCCAGCTGGAATATTTGAAAATTCACTAATACTTCCAAGGCTCTAATCCAGATCCAGCCCATCCTCCCCAGGCTTGCCCTCCTCCATCCTGGGAAGCACCTGTGTTCCAAATATTTCCTTCATAATCATATTCCCTCACTCTCCAATCACCTAGGACACGTTAGGGGTTGGGCACCATGTTATATTCTGATCAAGTAACCTGTGATGGCCTGACACATAATTCACAATCAAACTGGTAGTTATGAGCAAATACCACACGGACTTTGCAGCCTGTAAGAGGTGACTGGTGCTTAGTTTTAGTTCAATATAATAAGTGTGGCATACTATGTCCTAATAATGAGGTCTCTGAGAAAGAGGGTATAAATGGAGGCACCATGAAGGACTCATTATGGCTAGTGTAAAAGGAGAAGAAACATCTTCTTTCACTGAATGTTCAAATGTACAAGAGGCCAGTCCCTGATATTGTTCCGGATGCTGTGACATTTGTCTAGCACTTTTTAAAACACTTCTCACTGAAAAAAAAAATTACAGTGATTTAGAGCCATCATGATATAAGGTATCACACAAGCAGAATAAGTGTTTGGTTAAAATGATTTTTCACCGAAGACAAACAGCAACCAAATGGAACAACATCACCACCGTCTAACTATTAATATCACATAAAGGTAGACCTATATTTTTCCCACTAGTGTTGCCCAAGGGGTTTAATCTGAAGAAACGGAGTCAAAATGGATGTTATTAGAGTCACTGAGGATGATATATTATTCTGTGTATTATATAATATAAAACAAGGACTACTGGAAAGAGGTATATAAGGGTAATTTGGGTCTGAAAACTAAAAAACAATATTAAATTGTTAGAAGTTTCTCTCCCTTCTCCCTCTTCCCCAATCCATAATATAGCTACAAAAATGTTTCATCACATATAAGGTGTTAAATATCCACTGATAATTTAATTGAATACAACTATCCAGAGTAAAAGGAAATCTTTAACTTCCTTCAACTATCAATTTTCTGTATTAATATATTTTTAATCTTTATTTACACTTATATACAGAAGATGCATTCACATGATCAAACCACAAACATGTTTTATTATGTCACTGAAAATACTACATAAAGATTTTTTTACCAATTGTATAAAATATGTATGCACTTCTGGATAAAAGGAGGTACTGACGATGTCAAATACCAGATATAACATATATTGAAATAGATTATAATATCAAGGCTATGTTTGTTTAAATCTAGTCCCAGCAATTACTAAATCTTGGTTAGTTTCACATTATGGAAACCATGTTACAAATTTACACATGCGAAGCATTAAAACCACCCTTTTTCAGGGTAAAAGAAAAGCTGTGTGGAAGCAGCAACTCCATTGATCTTGTTTGACCCAACACATTCAACTTAAAGAACTGAAACTGTTTTAAATGATTTTAAGTTTCCTCTGACAGTCCTCATCAAGTGCTATTGTCACAAAGCAAATTGGAATTCTCTGCCTGACATATGAATTGGAACTTCCTCAAACCGTCGGAGTCAAGAAACAGTCAGTAAAAGGTCAATCAAACTAGAATGTGCATAGCAGGGCCCAACAATACAAATTTGGACACCATGCAGCTGTGACCGGTTCCATTAGCCACACATCACCAGTCCGCTCCATGGGGTCAACAGAGAAGCATGTGATTTTTCAGATGAGATTTTTCTACACAATATCACTCATTATAGTTATTCTTAAGAGAAATATTCAGATGCCTGTAAAACCTCATGCCTAAATCCCAAACATAAAACTCTTAGCTTACATCGAAAGGCATATCTTTCAAAATTTCTATTTATTTATTTACTTCTGGCTCTGTTGGGTCTTTGCTGCTGCACGTGGGCTTTCTCTGGCTGCAATGAGCAGGGGCTAGTCTCTAGTTGCGGTGTGTGGGCTTCCCATTGCAGTGGCTTCCCCGTTGCGGAGCACAGGCTCTAGGGCGACAGCGCTTTCAGTAGCTGTGGGCACGTGGGCTCAGTAGTTGCGGCTCCCAGGCTCTAGAGCACAAGCTCAATAGTTGTGGCACAGGGCTCAGTTGCTCCGAGGCAAGTGGGATCCTCCTAGACCAGGGATCGAACCTGTGTCTCCTGCACTGGCAGCCAGATTCTTTACCACTGAGCCACCAGGGAAGCCCAAAGGGCATATTTAAAATATCCCTATCTAAAGTAGCTTGGCATTAACAAAAATAATAATACCAAAAACAAAGACATGTAGAATTTGCCCATCTACAAAGTGCTTTAGACTCTGCATAAAGGAATCACACTTACAAAGGAATCATTCACTCTCATAATAACCCTGTAAGGTAAAAATTAGTATGCCCATTTTCAAATGATAAAGAGATGCTTAGAGAAATCGAGGGATTTATGTAGCTGTTAAGTGACGGTGATAAAATTCCTCTCTTGATTGCAAGTCTAATACTCCTTCCACTTAAAGAATCCAGATCCTGATAATGACTACTTGGGAAACATCGAATGAATTGTTACTGTGACACTTTGGGCAAGAGCTGAGGAACTTTAAAAAGCAGTGTAAAGTAATGATAAGGCCCCTTGACTTCTTTGCATGTTTTAAAAAACTGATCTTATATCAAGTTGCCATTAGCTATTCTACAAAAAGGGCCTACTACAGTGCAGTCCCTCGCTTATTAGGATGATCTTAGAAAACAAAATTAAAAGGAAACTTAACTTCGAGCACTTTATTTAATGAGCAGAGCTTACATAAGTACGCAGAAATAATACCCTGGAGCTACTTTATACAAGAGCCACAAAAGATCTACCACAGATGAGTGACAGGAACATAATTAGTATGAGTTCACGCAGTGGCCAAGTTGCTATTATTTAGAAGAGCCCTCTCTACAAGTTGAGCTTTTGCTACGAGTCACCAGCAAGTGAAGACTGAGAACAGAGGATCCTGCTGTGAATTCTGGGGGAGCATTGCTAAGAGGTCTCTAATAAGAAGCCACATTCCTATACTGGCTGGACTATGAGTCCATAATGTGACCAAAAAAAAAAAAAAAAGACAGAGGAGTACAGTTGTTTCTTGGGAAATTTCACAGCAATGCAAAGGCACCCAGTCTAGTAGGGGCTGGCTGGCCCCTACATTTATACTCCAGATTGCATCCTGTTTGCAGTGTTACTCCAGGCTCAGGAAAGGCCCCAGGGATTCATCCTGTTGAGCCCATTGTGGCCTGTGCCTGTGTGATGTGACATTCAAACACTGCTGGTTTATGTCAGTGTTAGAGGGAACCCAAATAAGCAAACACTGCAGAATTGATGCTTTTAAACTGTGGTGCTGGAGGAGACTCTGGAAAGTCCCTTGGACAGCAAGGAGAGCAAGCCAGTCAATCCTAAAGGACACCAACTCTGAATATTCACTGGAAGGATGGATGCTGAAGCTCCAATACTTTGGCCACCTAATGCAAAGAGCTGACTCATTAGAAAAGACCCTGATTCTGGGAAAGGCTGAAGGCAGGAGGAGAAGGGGACGACAGAGGATGAGATGGTTGGATGGCATCA
Source organism: Budorcas taxicolor (assembly GCF_023091745.1). NCBI lineage: Eukaryota > Metazoa > Chordata > Mammalia > Artiodactyla > Bovidae > Budorcas > Budorcas taxicolor. Next base: position 24,491,309 of record NC_068918.1, read on the forward strand.
CTGACTCAATGCACATGAGTTTGAGTAAACTCCAGGAGATAGTGAAGGACAGGGAAGCCTGGTACGCTGCAATCCATGGGGTGGCAAAGAGTCAGATACTACTTAGTGACTGAACAACTACAACTAAGCAAGATATTAATTCTATTTTTCCCTCTCCTAGACCGGATCTCAAAGCTATTTAACTTTTCCAGAAATAGTCGAAGGAGTAAAAGACAGGAGAGTCCACAGATCCTATTCTGGAAGCAGTCCTGTGGGTCTCCAGTTTAGCATAGGGGTGAGGAGATCCAGTCGGCACAATCCCCTCTTAAAAGTCAGCTTCACATGAAGGAAAAACGACCTTGCAAATTTCACTGCAAGAGTCATCTAGAGGGATTTCCCTGGTGGTCCAATGGCTAAGATTCCACGCCTCCAATGCAGGGGCCTGGGTTCAATTCCTGGTCAGGGAACTAGATCCCTCATGCTGCATGTGTGGCAACTAAAGTCCAGTGCAACCAAGTTAAAAAATATTTTTTAAAAAGAGTAGTTCCGAAGTTTAGGGTATTCTTTTTGTTGTTAATGGTGGTGGTAGAAATTGTGAGGGGAGATTGTGAGGAAGAGGTGGGATGGCCTGGAGCCGTTCTTTTAGAAAATATTCATTAGAAGGATGTCTTGTAACCTTGAAAGCAGCATGAGAAACTAAAAAATTCTCTTGGATAAGAAGAACCCAGGATACCAGCAAAGAATCTAGTGCTGATTAATTCAAGCATTAAGCAAATATTAACTACCCAACATGGTGCAGGCACTGATTCCACTGAATCATTTTCACACAATACTTGGAACCTCTATAAAAACAGAAGTTCTTGAACAAAGAATATTTGCAGTTTAACCCTAAAATGTTGATTTAAGAAATGAATTCTATTCAATCTAAAGGGAATAGGACACAAATCATTCTCTTTCCCTCCCACCTTTGCTGATGACCGAGGCTAGGCAAAATAATGTTTTCTAAAATGTTTAAAAAGCATACAGAATTCAGATTTCTTTGCCTGTGGGAAACAATATTACATAATGAATGATTTTTTTCTGTATTCAGCATGAAATAGTAAATATTAGGGATGCCTTTTACCCCAACGATTGAAATGACACAAAAGCAGCATGAGTATTGATGGTTGTAGCTATAAAAACACTCACTAAGACCCATGGGACTGGATGCCTGATCCCCTGAGGCTGACTTAGAAACATTTCACAGGAGAAAACATTAAGGTTGGGGTTACAGGACAATTGCTGAAAAATACAGCAAACTGGTCCTGAGATTAGAAGAAGGGAAGAATTGAATTCTTGAGCAGCAGAACTCACTGACGTAAAAGTAGACAATGGGTGTATGTTCTGGAAGTCAGTTACATCTCAACAAGCAGGTGTGATCATTCATAAGTGGTAATGCTTCCTTGATTTAAAAAAAAATCCTCATGGAATTATAATAATGTAGCAAATCATCTTCCAAGAGAGTAAGTACAGATTTATTTAGCAAATAACTGGTTTCCTTAGCTGTTCAGGGCTCTCTGAGAGGCATGGGCTACATCTGGAAAACGGTGCTACGTGCAAGGATATACTAATACAGTCTTCCTGGGTAACTCAGATGTTAAAGAATCTGCTGCAATGCAGGAGACCTGGGTTCAATCTCTGGGTTGGGAAGATCCCATGGAGAAGGGAATGGCAAACCACTCCAGTATTCTTGCCCAGATAATTCCATGGACAGAGAAGCCTGATGGGCTATAGTCCCTGGGGTTGCAAAGAATCAGACACAACTGAGCAACTAACACTTGAGAATTCAGGTTGGATATAAAGAAAAAGGCTTGAATTTAGGAAACTACGTGTAAAGAGAAAACATTGAGACCACAAGCTTAGTTGGAGTAGATGGGTGAAAAGTAAGAAGAGTTAGAAGTGAAAGTCAGCCTATGGATCAACCAGGACATGAAAAGACTCTTGTTTTAGAGTGGGAAGGAATTTCTAATTGGTCTAAGTCAGCCTGATCTACCTAATTATCATACACCTGCTAACTGATACAGGTAAGCCTCAGAGGGTGGCTGGTGCTTAAGGCATTTAAGATGTCCTCTTGCTTGTTCTTTGGAGAAGGCAATGGCAACCCACGCCAGTACTCTTGCCTGGAAAATCCCATGCATGGAGGAGCCTGGTAGGCTGCAGTCCATGGGGTCGCTAAGAGTCGGGCATGACTGAGTGACTTCACTTTCACTTTTCACTTTCATGCATTGGAGAAGGAAATGGCAACCCACTCCAGCGTTCTTGCCTGGAGAATCCCAGGGACGGGGGAGCCTGGTGGGCTGCCGTCTATGGGGTTGCACAGAGTTGGACACGACTGAAGTGACTTAGCAGCAGCAGCAGCAGCTTACTTGTCCGTTTTTACTATGTCTGTGACACTGAACGATTATGCTGTGACATGTATCTACAGCTCCACTTCTCTTTCCTCCAAGTTCAGCATCTCTATGACTGTCCCTGGGAAGCACACAGTGGCTCTCTTCTTCAGATTTTCGTTTTACCTCTGACTTTTGCTCCCCACACCCTCCATACATAGCTTCAGCCAAGAGAAAGCCAATGCTGCTGCCCATTTTGGCCACACCCACCCCCAAGATATCCAATCACAGCTCAGTTTTAAGGAGATTAAATGACAAGTGTCAGTTTGGGTATCAAAATCTGAATGCTACACAATATATAATTTTGGTATTTACCGATTCTCATTTTCAAAATGTTACCATGGTTAATACATCCTGGCCTCTTTTGCAGATTTCTTGTACATTTAGGACCCACCATTTCTCATAGGCCATTAAGAGCTCAAATTAAGAGGAATTTCCATGAATTCCTCCCAAACTACTCCAACTCACAAAGAGTACATTCCTACCCTGAAACCTGAGAGCCCTCAAACCATAGTGCGTGTTTTGGGGTCTTCATAACAGTAGGCAACATTTACTGAGCATCCATTCTGCATTAATGTGTTGTATACAATGCTTTATTTTATCTTGATCATGTATCTACAAGGGGCTTTCCTGATGGCTCAGTGGGTAAAGAACCCACCCACAATGCAAGAAACACAGGAGATGTGGCTTTGATCTGGGGTTGGGAAGATCTCATGGAGAAGGAAATGGCAACCCACTTCAGTATTCTTGCCTGGGAAATCCCATGGACAGAGGAGCCAGGCGGGCTACAGGCCATGGGGTCACAAAGAGTCAGACACGACTGAGTGGCTAAGCATGCATGCATGCATATTGCTTGGTTAGTAGTACAACAGTTACATGGTAGTAGTATTACATGGTTAGTAGTATTATGTTCATTTCACAAGTGAGGTAAATGAAACTCAGAGCTCAACTAACTTACCTAAGATTTTCTTAGTTAATAAATGTTGATTCAAAGGATGCCACTTTTCCACTAAGTAGCAATATCAGTCTTATTCTGTAGTCATTTTTGTCTTATAAGTCTATAGACTATAAATTGCTCTTGTTCTCAATTCACGTAACACCCAACACAGTGTTAGGTGTATTGTGGACACCTAACTATTTATATACACAATATATAATGTGACTGGAAAACCTCTACATAAGGGGAAAACAAATAATACAATTTAATTTCACTTCAATGTTCAAATAGTTGGATGGATTTGCATATAGCCAATGGGGATTGCAGCCATGAAATTAAAAGACACTTACTCCTTGGAAGGAAAGTTATGACCAACCTAGATAGCATATTCAAAAGCAGAAACATTATTTTGCCAACAAAGGTCCATCTAGTCAAGGCTATGGTTTTTCCAGTAGTCATGTATGGATGTGAGAGTTGGACTGTGAAGAAAGCTGAGTGCCGAAGAATTGATGCTTTTGAACTGTGGTGTTGGAGAAGACTCTTGAGAGTCCCTTGGACTGCAAGGAGACCCAACCAGTCCATCCTAAAAGAGATCAGTCCTGGGTGTTCTTTGGAAGGAATGATGCTAAAGCTGAAACTGCAGTACTTTGGCCACCTCATGCGAAGAGTTGACTCATTGGAAAAGACTCTGATGCTGGGAGGGATTGGGGGCAGGAGGAGAAGGGGACGACAGAGGATGAGATGGCTGGATGGAATCACTGACTCGATGGACGTGAGTTTGAGTGAACTCCGGAAGTTGGTGATGGACAGGGAGGCCTGGCTGCGATTCATGGGGTCGCAAAGAGTCAGATACGACTGAGTGACTGAATTGAACTGAACCGAATATAATAAAGAAAGACTACAGGATGGTGAAACAACAGAATCAGTCAATTCAAAGAGTAAAAAATAGCAGAGTGGTTCTAAGATATCACATGAATCAAAGATGGATCCTGTTTTGTAATATTTGTTCATGTGTTTGTTTTTAGATTCCACGTGTAAGTGAATACACAATCCTTGTCTTTCTCTGACTTATTTCACTTAGTATAATACTGTCCAGGTCCACCCATGTTGCTGCAATAGCAAGATTTTGTTCTTTATTATGGCCAAGATTCCACTGTGTGTGAATATATACCACGTCTTCTTTATCATTCATCTGTTGACGGATACTTAGGTTGCTCCCAAATCTCAGCTACTATAAATAATGCTGCCAGTAGCATCAGGGTGCATGAACTTCTTTAAATTAGTGTTCTCATTTTCTTCAGCCACGTAGCCAGGAGTGAAATCGCTAGATTGTATGGTACTTCTATTTTCAGTCTTGAGGAACCTCCATGCTGTTTTTCCAGATCAGCTGCACCAATTTACATTCCACCAACGGTGCAAGAGGGTTCCTTTTCCCACATCCTCATTAACACTTGTTAGTGCTTATCTTTCTGACGATCGTCATTCTGGCAGATGTGAGGTGATACCTCACTGCGGTTTTGTTTTCCATTTCCCTGATGATCAGTGATGCTGAGGACCTTTTCACGTGCCTGTTGGCCATCTGTATTTCTTCTCTGGAAAAATCTTATCCAGGTCCTCTGACCAGGTTTTAATTGGATTATCTGTTATTGCTAGAGTTTTGTTTTGTTTTGTTTTATATTTAGTTGTGCGAAACAGAAACAGACTCACAGATATAAAGAACAAACCAGTAGTTGCTAGAGGTGAGGGAAGTGAAGGGAATTAAGAGGTACACAGTTCCGATTATAAAATACATACTACAGGGCTATAAAGTACAGCACAGAGAATATAGTCAATAATATTATAATAAGTTTGTATGGTGTATCATCTATAAAAATACCAAATCATTATGCTGTACCCCTGAAACGAATATAATATTATGTCAACACTACTTCAGTTTAAAAAAATACTGATTCTGTGAGATTTTCTCATCTCAGCTGCCTATGCTGAACCTGGTTTCCTAATTGCATCTCTCCTGACCATTAGCATAGCTTCACAGAAGGTGTGGGAGGTAGTGAAAAGGAGAAACACACCTTCTTATTTACAGCCATATCCACCCCAGAAAATAATTACACAAATTTACTTTTAAAACACCTTTATTGATTTGGCTGACTTGAAAATATTATGCTTTTCCTTTACTCAGGTAATACGCCTCCTCTGGGGGAAATTCAGGCTAAATAGAAATTATGATATCTCACCCCATCTGACCTTGTAATTCATACACTACAGATCAATGTTTAAAGGCCTGCTGCCCAGTCCCCAAGAATGTCATATACACAGAAAGCTGGCACCTGGATAAGCTTCAAAGTCCCCACATGGGCACTGGGGTGAGCTCATCACATCAGGCTAAAAACCAGCCTTTGTTCACTATGTCACATCTTGCCTTAGTAGGAGATGGCCTCCTCACAATCACTTCCATTCATGGGGGGAGAGCGCTGGGGTCCACACTGAACAGCTCTCCATTGAGCCGCAGAAAACGGGGAAATAGCTGCCGTGTTTTCCCAGTGATGTTATTAATATTTAAGTGCTGTTTTCCGGGGGGCTAGGGGGAAGCATAAGAACCCAGCTCTAAGAAGGCTCTGACCTGATTTCATGATTAGTGCTGCAGCAATGAACTAATTGCTCAAAAAGAAAAAAAAAAAAAAAATCACATCCATAGAAATTCCAAGTAACCACCAGAGAAGGCGAGCTTTAGTAAAAGATACTGCTTGCAAAACTTGAAGCTAATACTGAGGATGACATAAGATTTTAGATCTTAGCAGAGAGCTTAACAGTTTGTAGTATTACAGAAGCACTTGTTTCTATTTGGGTGGTTGAACATGTTATTAATGAAGGATGAAGTTAAGTAATAACAGCGGTAAAATAGCACGTGTCTTTAGATGGAGACCTCTCGCTGTATCTCTCCATTCTCACTGAATCACAGAGAGCAAATAAAGTGACATGTAATCTTACTTCAGGGAGGTTGAGCGATCTGCCAGGAACCGCTTAGGAAGTTGGCAAGTAAAAACATGGACGGAAGTAGCAGGCTCCTTCAATAACTCAGGGTCCATACACCAAACTTGGCATCTCAGCCCAGGTTTCACAGTCAGGACTAAACTGGCAACAGCTTGCTAATCCCTCCTGCGCGACCACCATGAAGACTCTCATACTCACACTCATGTATCCAGAGGGGTTTTTTCTTCCCTTTAGTTTACTTTGTTTTCTTACAATCATTTATTGCCCCCACATGCTGTCTCCTGTGATAGCTCCAAGCTCAGAGCAAAGATCAATGAAATGACAGTTGCTAATGTAGCTCTAGTAAGAACCTGCTGGTCAATGCAGGAGACATAAAGAGACGCGAGTTCTCCCCTGGGTGGGAAAGCTCCCTTGGAGGAGGGCATGGCAACCCACTCCGGTATTCTTTCCTGGACAATCCCATGGACAGAGGAGCCTGGCAGGCTATACAGTTCAAGGGGTCACAAAGAAGACACGACTGAAGCGACTTAGCACGCACACACAAGTTTATTAAAAAGCAAGAATAAGCATCACAAGTCTCATTAAATAGCATACATTTTCGTTTTCCCTCTCCTTTTCTTTTGCCTCCTGCTTCTCCCTCTCCATCTTGGTCACTGATGTTTCAAGTAATAGGGTTATCAGTTTTGATAATGTTAAGACACTTAAAACCGGATGCTTTAATCCTTTCTTTTCGGATTTCTTTCCTTTTCTTAAAAGTCTATGCAACTTTTGTTAAGAACATTTAAATTATTATTTTTTTAAAGGATTATGATATGTATAAGGTGTTCATTCTGAGAATTCAGAGTACTTTTTTTCTCTTTCTGATGGGCCTAGAAGAAGCACAGACAAATAAAGATGTATGATCTCTCTCACCCCTCCACCCAGCGCTTTTTCCTCTCTCTTAGAGTTTCTCAACCACAGCGCTATGGATATTTTGGACCAGGTAGTTGGTATGTATGAATCACAGGCTGTCCTGTATATTGTAGGGTGTTTTTCATCATCCCTAGCCACTACCCACTAGGTGCCAACAGCAATCCCTAACCCCCAGGTTGTTCCAACCAAAAATGTCTCCAGTCCCAAAATGCCCCCCTCCGGGGGGGATTCAGGGGGCAGAATCAGCCTCAGTAGACAAACACTCACCTAGATGATATCGCCTGGTGTCTGAGTGTTTGTATGAGCTGGAAAGGAAAGGAAGTTATTTGGAGTTTTTGTGCGTGTCACAGGTATGGGTGGATGAAACTGGGAATTGGTAAGGTAAGAGATTATTTTTTTAATAATATCTACTCACCTTACATTGGCCTTGAGAGAACTGCTACAGACACCATAATACTGGTTAAAGAATTTTGAGTTTCTTGGGGGGAAAATAAAACGATAATAAAAAGCACTAAGGAGTAACATTTTCTACCCAAGTCCATTTTATGAATGGACTGAGTCTAACAGAACCATACGCTTCTTCTACCTCTTGCATGTGTCAATAAGCCAACATTTTTTGGCATCTACTTACTGATAGGGCCTAATAAGACAGTAAAAAAAAAAATTGAGGATAAGAGTACATTGTTGGAATATAATAAACCACTTTTATTTTCCCTTATCTTTATCACAGGACTGTATTCATCAGCTCTGGAAATATATTCAAGAGCATTTTATAAACAACGAATTAATCCTTGCAGCACATTAATATTGAAAGAATCAGTATTATCTTTACTGAAGAGGCAGATGTGAAAGCACGCGGCATCACCATTCTGAAAAAATACAAACTAGTAAGAGGCTCTTGAAAAGATTTGTGTCAAGGCATCAGTAAATCTTGGATTCATTATTAGGTTCAGGATATAGAAACCTTCTTGGACCATAAAGGAAAATTTGTTGTGTCAGATTTCAGAATTTTAGCACACTGAACACTCAACTTCCTCTATTTGCTAACAAAATTAAATTTAGTTAGGAAGGATATTGTCTAGTCAATTTCCACTTATATACATGTATCTTATTTTTAAAAGAATCCCAAATGACAATAAAAGTATCACATATACAGGTGGTTTCCATCTTCAGAGGTCAACTGTAAACTAAGCAGTCGATAAATTTCCAGGTGGTAACTCTCCTAGCATGCAAATTTCCTTCTAAGCAGAACAACAAAATTCCTTTATCTGGAAGCCAGATGCCTGAGACTAGGAAAATTTACTCTTAAGGAGGCATAGGTAGAACATAAATCTAAGAGAACATATCTAAAAATACAGTTGGACAGATTTGGACAAAAAAAAAAATCTTTAAAGAAAATGAGAATAAAATTTATACTAAGGAGCTGAGGTGGTCATTTTGAAAATCATTTTACTGAATGAATAATTATATGCACACAAGAAAATGGCAACAAAGGACAGAAGAGCAGAGGGTGTTAACGTATTTTACGGAGCTGTAGTCAAAAGAGGATGGGACTTAGAGAATTCAAGTCACTATCTCGCCTCTAATTAGCTCTGTGACCCCGGGCAAAATGGCCCATTTGCATTAGTGTGGGGCACAGAAATGCGAAGAAGAGCAGGTAAGAGATTCTGCATTTCTTCATGCCCACTTTATTTTTTCAAAACAATTTCACTTAGCTACCTCCAGACTCAAAAAGAGGGAGCTATGTGACAAGGCTGGACGAGTTGGCACTTTGAAATTTCATTACTAATGTGACTCCGTCCATGGCCTGACCTCAGGTATCTTTCATTCCTTGATGGGCTATCATTTCACTGTCTGGACAATAAACAGAAAGTCTAATTTGAGAGAATAAAAGAATAGAGTCATCTTTAGGATCTCTTCAGCCTGTCTAACCCCTCAGTCCCCTTGTCTTGAAGGCGGGAGCCAGGTCTGTTTTGTTCTTTGTCGTATCCTGAGCATGATCACCGTGCCTGGCACATGATAGGCACTCAGAAAATATCTGTAGAATAAACGAACAATCCTGTGCTTTACATCCAAGGCAATATAGCTCTTTAACTTGATTCGTTGGCTGTTAAGCGACCGTGCCTATTTGTTGTGGTCATTGTTTAGTTGCTCAGTCATGTCCGACTCTTTTGCAGCCCAGCGGACTGTAGCCCACCAGGCTCCTCTGACCACAGGATTCTCCAGGCAAGAATACTAGAGCGGGTTGCCATTTCCTTCTCCAGGGGATCTTCATGACCCAGAGATTGAACCTGAGTCCCCCTGCATCTCCTGCATTGCAGGGGGAATCTTATACCACTGAGCCACCAAGGAAGCTATTAAATAACTATACCTATAGGAAATGATCAGCACAGCACATAAGTGCCATGAGAACACATAGTTCTTTTTCCCTCTTGGACACATAGGTGGCAGGCATGTAAGATCTTAGTTCCCCGACCAGGGTTCAAACCCGTGCCTCCTGCATTACAAGCACAGAGTCTTGACCACTGCCAGGGAAGTCCTGAGAACACACAGTCTTAAGGGTGATCAGTATTTTAAGTTTTACTATGTGGCATACTCAGTAATTATCAGAGTGCCGTCTGAAATTCTTCATATAAGTCTTTGATTCCTATTAACCGAGACGAAAACATTAGCAGAAGAGCTAAATTCTGAGGAAAACTACAAAACCAACTCCAGAAGGAATTTGGACAGTGAAAGCAAAATATTAAAGATTGTTATTCCCCACAGAAATAAGTACACTTTTTAAACTGAGGCTGTCACCATCTGCAGTTGTCACTGGCCATCTGCTTAGGTCTAATCAGGTCTGTCACGAGCATTAAATATAAGTTTAAATTCTGCTCCTCTTAAGTAAATTCCAGAAAAGGTTCCCTTATCCTTTTCTGAACTGTGAGCTAAATTTTTATCCTTGGACTATTTCAGCAGAACATTAAAATGCTCTCATAAGGTCAAGGCGATGGCCCATCCAGCCCAGCCTCCCGTGAATGCCAAGTAAGGGTAGCAGTCTTGCAATTAACCTTCTCAGAGTCTAGCCTCTGCTTCATTTTCACAAATCTAACTTGGAACTAAATTAAATCTTGACCTTAACATATCAATGTCATACATGGGTATTGTAGGCAAAATATTAAAGCACCCACCAGAACACTGGCTCTCTGGCATGTACACCCATCTCTTCCCATGAGTGCAAGTGACTGTGATGGGACAGTCACTCCCCTTAGGTTACAGTTATATGTCTATCATAGCAGAACAGAAAGGATTAGAAGTCAGAGAGATGCTCCCCAGCTGTCTTAGAAGAAAGCAAATATCCATGCTGTGAAAAGGGCTATGGAGACTATAGGGAGTGGAGCCAATCTCTAATTGCTGCAAGTGGTCCCTTCGGCCAACAGCTAACAATAAACAAGGATATCAATCCTGTCTTGTGAGAACTGAATTGCCAAGCATATTCTGAGAAGAGGACTCTGTAGGTGATAACTTCAGCCTGATCTAGTGAAACCCTGAGTAGGGGACCCAGTTAACGCACACCTGAACTACTGACCACAGAAATGCAAGATAATAAATGAGTCCTGTTTTAAGTCACTAAATTTGTGGTCATGTGTTACATAGCAATATAGTACAACAGGTAAAGAATCAGAAGCACATTATAAAATCATGAGAATCAGTAAAGTTAGAGGAGGGAGTTATATTCAGTGTACAATATGAGAAAGGATGAGCTCCAGTTTACAATGGCTAAAGTGGCCTTTAGCACCAATAACGAATGGTATTACTCTAGAGTCACTACAAGCATGGGGGTCATAGCTGGTGGCTGGCCCAGCATAGGGTGCAACACATAGTAAGTGGTCAATGCACATGTGCTGCTGAATTAATAAATGTTAATAAATAAGCTTATTAATAAATAAAACCTTCCCAGGTGGCACAGTTGGTAAAGAATCCGCCTGTCGCTGCAGGAGACACAAGAGGCATGGGTTCAATCCCTGTGTCAGGACGATCCCTTGGAGTAGAAAATGGCAACCCACTCCAGTATTTGGAAGGACTGAGGGTGAAGCTGAAGCTCCAATACTTTGGACACCTGATGCAAAGAGCTGACTCATTAGAAAAGACCTTGATGCTGGGAAAGACTGAAGGGAAAAAAGAGAAGGGGGCAGCAGAGGATGAGACAGTTAGATAGCATCACCAACTCAATGGACACGAATCTGAGCAAACTCCAGGAGATAGTGAAGGACAGGGAAGCCTGGCGTGCTGCAGTTTATAGAGTTGAAAAGAGTCAGATATGACTTAGCGACAGAACAGCAACAATAAATAAAATGTTTCAAGAATTAAGAGAATAATGAACATATTTTTTGATGATTCTGCATAAATCTACAGTGCCTTAAAGTCATCGTCATTTTATCATACATGAAACAGAGTGGTTAAAGATTTATTCATCTCAGGAGTTACTTCTGGGGATGAATTGAGGGGAAGGTGGGCATGGAAGAAAATTTACTTTCTATTGTGTATACTTCACATCCTTGGAAATTTCCACAATTAAGTGTCGAATTTTTAAAAATAATAGATATATTTTAACAATAAGAAAGTTCTATCTAAGAGCATGCCTGGAATCAAACACTTTATAAGATTTACAATTGCAAGGGCAAAATCTTTTCATTGTCCTCTCAACATTTGGCCAGACATATACAGAACTGAGCCAGCCGTTCGGTCTGGACAGCACATCTGTGTGTGGGCCTCTTTTACTAAATGCTCTATGGATGCAAAGAAGCCATATCCTAAAAAGAAAAAAACACACACCCAAAGTGGTTATACCAATAATTATAATTTTTTGAGCCTACTATGAGCTAGGCATTATGCTGAGTGCTTGATGGATTATCTCACAAATTTTCCCCTCAAGGAGCTTAAAATTTGAAGAAATAAATATAATTGTAAAATAACTTAAATAATAGTTAACACTTTCAGGCAGCATATATGGGTCAAGATGGGCCAGGTATGTACATAGCAGAAGCAGCAACTGAAATCGAGAGGAAGTAGTGATTCCTACAGAGGGGACACAAAGGTGGCTTGGTGACAGAGCTGGGAGGAACACGACAACCCTGGCCAGATGAGAGGGTGGGTTTGGGGAGAAGGGAAGTTGAGGGTAGATGATTCATTGGTTGTTGCTGTACCACGGGCTTGGGGAGTCAAGGGAGGAGGTTTATAGTTAATTCCAACACAAGTTGGAATTTGTTTATTTATTGTATTTGGCAGAATACCATGAGTCACAGAAAGATGCTAAAGCTTTCTGCAGCCCAAGTGATTTAAGTAGATGAACTTGCCAGGGTTAAGACAGTGAACAGACTGGAGGGGAGGGGAGGCAGGGAGTGCATTTAGGGGAGCCCCACAGTGGACCCTGCACAGGAAAAGTGAAAAGGTTAGCCCCTCAGTCGCGTCTGACTCTGAGACCCCATGGACTATAGCCAGCCAGGCTCCTCTATCCATGAGATTCTCCAGGCAAGAAAACTGGATTGGGTTGCCATTTCCATCTCCAGGGGATCTTCCTGACCCAGGGGTCAAACTTGGGTATCCCGCATTGCAGACAGATTCATTCCCCTTCAGGGAAGACTCAGAAAAATGAGACTAAAACAGGGCAAAGATACCTAGTCTAGAGACACCATGAAGAACAAATTAAAGGAGAATTAGTAAATGGTTTGGAAAACAGCAGCGATAATATACACATTATGATATATAGATGATTGATACTATGTATAAAATAGACAACTAATGAGAACCTACTGTATAACTCAGGGCATTCTACTCCGTGCTCTGTGGTGCCTAAATGGGAAGGAAATCCAACAGAGAGGGAATACACACTTTACTGTACAGCAGAAACTAGCACAACATTATAAAGCAACTACACTTCAAGAAAAATAGATTTTTAAAAAAAGACAACATACCTTCAATCTATACAACCAGGAGAAAAGTGGTTTCACTGACAAGGACAGGGAAAACACCTTTCAGTGGCTCCCAAGATTTCTAGAAGATCACTCAAGCTCCTAAGCATCACACTGAAGACTTCCCTGTGGCCAAGCCCCTGTTCTGGCTCTGCTCCACAATTCAGCACCGGGCAGACACACGCATGGGAACCACACTATCGTGGTCCCTCCATGCCTTTCCTGGCCATCTTCTAGTCACATTTACATTTTCTCTCCGTGTCATCTGCTCTGGGAACTCCCCTCACACCCACCTGCCTAATGTAGATGACACCTCTCTAGTCGGGTGCTAACCCTTGTGAATAAATACCTCTGTCCTGATGTCCATCAAGTTGCTTAAATGTTCCATGTGTGTCTGTTTCTCCATGTTAGGCTTTGAGCTTCCAGAGAGCAAGGACCCTATCTTATTTTATTTCGTATGCCCCTAGCAACTAGAACCAGCAGACACTCTAAATATTTCTTGGACGAATTTTGAATTGAGTTTACCTGGATTTGAGGTGATGATAGGAAAGAAGCTAGGACAATTTGAACTTTGCTTTCCAAATGAATGGTTAGCATATTTCATAAGATTTAGGTTTCAGACAATCAGCAAAATACCTACAGTTCAAAAAACACCTTCAACTAAAACTCACTGTGATAAAATAGAAACTCGGGATGCTAACTAGAATCCCCAAAGTTTCAGGTGATATTACCTCCACAAGAACATCTAGAAGGACTACTCAATTTCAAGATCTGAAGTGAATAAAAATAAAAACTTCAAAACAGTACACTCTAGATATCTGTGTGAGCACCATCTTTCAAGAAGAAATAAATGCTCAGTAAAAATGTAATGAATTAAAGGTGACCTGGTGCACATTTATCCAGACTGCCTACTGCCTTTGCAGACTACAGAGACTTGCATACAAACACTGCCGAATAATAACAATGATAATGATAACTTAGTGATTTACATTTTTAAAATTTTTTAACTAATTCATTTTTTATTGAAGGATAATTGCTTTACAGAATTTTGCTGTTTTCTGTCAAACCTCAACATGAACCAGCCATAGGTATACATATATTCCCTCCCTTTTGAAACTCTCTCCCATCTCCCTCCCCATCCCACCCCTCTAGGTTGATACAGAGCCCCTGTTTGAGTTTCCTGAGCCATACAGCAAATTCCCATTGGCTATCTGTTTTACATACGGTAGTGTAAGTTTCCATGTTACTCTTTCCATACATCTCACCCTCCCCTCCCCTCTCCCCACATAAGTCTATAAGTCTATTCTCTTTGTCTGTTTCTCCACTGTTGCCCTGTAAATAAATTCTTCAGTAGCATTTTTCTAGATTCTGTATATGTGTTAGAATATGGTATTTATCTTTCTGATTCACTTCACTCTGTATAATACGTTCTAGGTTCATCCACCTCATTAGAACTGAATCAAATGTGTTCCTTTTTATGGCTGAGTAATATTCCATCGTGTATATATACCACAACTTCTTTATCCATTCATCTCTCGATGGACATCTAGGTAACTTCCACGCTCTAGCTACTGTAAACAGTGCTGCAGTGAACAATGGGATATATGTATCTCTTTCAATTTTGGTTTCCTCAGGGTATATGCCTAGGAGTGGGACTGCTGGGTCATATGGCAATTTTATTCCTAGTTTTTTAAGGAATTTCCATAGTACCTTCCATAGTGGCTGTATCAATTTACATTCCCACCAACAGTGCAAGAGTGTTCCCTTTTCTCCACACCCTTTCCAGAATTTATTATTTGTAGACTTTTTGATGAGGGCCATTCTGACTGGTGTGAGGTGCTATCTCATTGTAGTTTTGATTAGAATTTCTCTAATAATGAGTGATGTTGAGCATCTTTTCATGTGTTTGTTAGCCATTTGTATGTCTTCTTTGAAGAAATATGTTTAGATCTTTTTCCCACTTTTTGACTGGGTTGTTTGTTTTTCTGGTATTGAGTTGTATGAGCTGCTTGTATTTTTTGGAAATTAATCCTTTGTCAGTTGTTGCATTTGCTATTATTTCCTAGTGATTTACATTTTAAAGTTACTTTCACATGCCTTCTTCATCTGAGCCTCACACTGTCCCTGTGAGGTGGCCAAGACATCACCCTCCCCATTTTATGAATGTAGATGCTCATGTTGGACAAGTCCTGAGCCTCTCCTACCTCACCTCCCGTATGGGAGCACTGACTTTGCTTTTCTCACTTCCATCTGCCAGACAGGGCAGATCCAGGTTCTGTGGGATGTGAAGCTTTAAACAACTTGGAATGCCTTCTTTAAGAAAAATAATTGCAAAGTCATTAATATAAAGTTAGGTGCAAATAGTAACATTAAGGACTTTATGTATCTGAACTTATTTAATTATCATAGTAATAGGCCCTATGATTATCTCCATTTTACAGATAAGAAAACTGAGTTATGATTTGGGTTTTCTCTATGATACTCTCTCAACATCTGGAAAGCATGCCTTTAGATTATATCCAGAATAAAGGTGCCAGGACTTCTCACCAGAGGAGCATTGCATGCTCCCACTCTCAACCCAGCTGGCTTCCTAGCCTCCTGGATGAGACCCATCCAGGGACCACAGCTTCTGGGAGGTTGCCATGGGAACCAGCCCAGAATCAACCAGAACCTCCTGCATCCAGGCCACTACATCCTATGATGTTATTGTGATGACTATAAAGTTCACTATGTCCACAGTGATAGAATCTCAGGAATAGTCCTCTTTTCATTATTCTTTGGGTTTTTCATGGTTCTGGGTTTGCTGGAAGAGGTATCTTAACCTCTTCAGACATGCCTGAGCCTACACACTCACAGGGATTCAGATATTCCACTGTGAAGGAAATTTTGATGTGGTGGAGCCCTGAAAGATCATCCTAAACTATTTTATGCTGAGTTTCAACTGATATAAAACTAAACCTCTCTGGATGTCATTTAAAACAGTCTCACCGCATTTCACATATGGTTCTGTGTCCTTCCGAATGAATTAGCATGTTGTAGGTATGCTGGTAGATTTACTGGGTAGAATCTGGATATTGTGTGCAGAGGTGTCAACATTGCATAAGCCTCACTTCATAGCCGTGGGGAAGTGTAAAGAGATGAAGTAATGTTGAAAAAGCACAAATAACTGCAATAATATAAAACGGATTTAATGATACCATCTTTGGAGTTGTAGGAACAGCTGCCAAATATTTTTAAGTTCTCTGATACTACTTTATTCTTATCTCTTACAACTTTTCTTCCACATAGTTTAGCAATTCTTGCCTCATGAAAAAGGTTATATTTTTTCATATGTCTTGTACAGCAATTAGTCACCTGAGATAGGTCTAATTAGATCTTGGAAAACCATTATTTAAATTGGAAAGAAAGAGGTTCTTTTTATATAGCACAACTGTGCAAGTTTTTGCATTTGCACTAATCTCTCTTGAATTGTAAAAAAACTGCATTACAATCACTGCAGATTCAACACAAATGTTTTCTTTGAACTCTTCATTAAAAAATATAAACACAAAGTTTTTATATTCTTATCTTAAATGTGAAGATCCCAGAAAAAAAATCTTGTGGAATAGATAATTATATACACACTAAAAATATAAAGAAAATTGATATGCGTGGTTTATTGTTTGGTATGGTGTTTGGATAGTCTTTTTAATGTTCTCTCAGCCATGGAGAACACCTGTTTCTCCAAAATGGGAAATGGCATTAATGAACTTTCCTACATTGATATTTCATTTAAAATTTATTCAATAGTAATCTGCCTCCTTTTGTGGAATGTAAAAAAATATGTACTCTCTTTTCTATACAAGACAATCTATTCAATCTATCAAAATGTCCAATTAAAAGTATTTGGTCATTTCTAAACCAGAACTTAAATATGTTTCCTTTTGTATATGTGAAAAATACAAATTCATCATCCATCTACTGTTTCATTCATTCAACAAACATTTATTTAGCACCAGCCGTGTATCATGTGTCAGGTTCTAGGCACTAGATGTACAAGAAAACTTCCCTTCACTGAACTTAAATTTGAATGGAATTCTCAAAGGTCTTCACTGGTATTTAGCAAAACATTTGGTTTGTTGTTGTTCAGTCACTTAGTTGTGTCCATGTTTTTGTGACCCCATGGACTGCTGCACACCAGGCTTCCCCCCTCCTTCACTATCTCCCAGAGTCTGCTCAAACTCATGTCCATTGAGTTGATAATGCCATCCAACCATCTCATTCTCTGTCATCCCCTTCCCCTCCTGCCTTCAATCTTTCCCAGCATTGGGGTCTTTTCCATTGAGTCAGCTCTTCACATCAGATGGCCAAAGTATTGGAGATTCAACATCAGTCCTTTCAATGAATAATCAGGGTTGATTTCCTTTAGGACTGACTGGTTTGATCTTTTTGCCATCCAAAGACCTCTCAAGAGTCTTCTCCAATACCACAGTTCAAAAGCATCAATTCTTCAGTGCTCAGCCTCCTTTATGGTCCAACTCTCACATCCATACATGACTACTGGAAAAACCATAGCTTTGACTATACAGAACTTTGTTGGCAAAATGATGTCTCTGCTTTTTAATACACTGTCTAGGCTTGTCATAGCTTTTCTTCTGAGAAGCAAGCATCTTTTAAATTTCATGGCTGCAGTCTTTAAACTTCATGGCTGCTTTTTCATTGAACTAGTACTTTTGTAACAATGTCTGACTAAGGAACTGCTCTAATTTCAAAAAGTTTAAATTTGCTTTGGCTAAAAGCTATGCACGACACACGATTAAGGGTAAAGATTACCATGGGGAGCCATATGTCCAGGCAGTGTTTTGAGGATGGAGGAATAAAGAATGAAGATGATGCTGATGGGCTCCATAAGAACTAAATGAATATTGGCTGTTCCCCAGCTCAAGCCAGGCATGTGGGAGGGCAGAGAGCATGTTTCTGTGGATTGGATCATCAGGCTAATGGGCTGCTGGCACTTCTCTCCCTGGACAGTTAAGACTCCTGAGGCAGACTGAGCAGGACGAGAGAGTTCACAGATCCCTTGAGATAAACAGGGTTCTTGGCTTTTTTTGCATGAATGGCTGCATTATGTGCAGATGTTCAGTGCACTTCCATAAGCTTTTATGGATGAATAAGTGGCATCATTATGATGTGATTTGACCAAAAATGAAGTATGGCCCAATGCCATCTGCAAAAATCTTATCATTCTCATATAGATTGTAGAAGGATGAAGCTAATGTAACTAAAATACTCTTCAGAAATATGGATGACTCCTGGAAAGGCTATCAATTAATCTCAAAATAAGAAATTGAATTTCTCTCTGTACCATGTTAGCTTTAAAATTTTTTCACTACTGACTGTCTCTTCACTGCATTCAAAAACAACCTTAAACCATTCCATTAAAAATTGCTCTCACAGAAAAATACATGGAGCTGACTAGGAGATATTTCTAACATCTACAAAAGTCAGCAATTTCTCTCGGTCAAAAAGGCATATTATCTGATAAGTAATCAAATTTCCTAATTTGATTTCTCTGTGACCAAGGTCTTCATACCTGTCTGGCTGAGAAGACGACAGATTTTGTATTTTTCAAATGCTAATTAGGGGAAGATGAGAGGTCAAGAGGAACATAGATGCAAAGAAGGAAAAAAGGGAATGTTTTGGGGAGTAGATGGAAAGTTCATACATGCTCTGATGTCCAGCACACAATGCCAAAAGACCAAAAGGAGGATGCAAAAAGATGATCCATTCAGCTGACTTTTAAGATCATCTTATTTTATCTCCCAAACCCAAGAACTGAGCACTTCAAATACCTAGTAAGTGGAAATAAACAATACCTTCTATAAAACAGAAATCAGTCAGAGGAAGTAGAAGTTTAAAAACAAAACGGAGAAATAGTTTTTTAATGCCTAGAAGAAAACCTACTTGGATTTTAGATCTCAGGATGGGAAGGGCTCTCTAAATAATGAATAAATTCAGAAATACAGATATATTGATAAAATTTAAACATGTCTTTTTGTATCAAATATGCCATAAATTTAAAGGCAAGAAAAACAGATAAAATATTTCCAACAAACACAAAAAAATGTTTGATATCCTTAATAGAGACATAGCAGTTACAAAAATTTTGATAGTCATGAGAGAAAAATGTTTAAAGGACATGGGCAGAAATGAAAAGTTGGCCAATAAATATATGCAAACATTTATTCCATTACTAATCAAATAAGTGTAAAATAAAACAAGATACCATCTTTTCTATCAAGTGAGAAAAGTTGTTTATCGTTCCTTTTAAAAATAATACCACTCTGGATCATCAAAGGTACCAAGAGACAGATTTGCTGGCAAGCATATAAACCAGATCTGTGTGTGTGTGCGCGCGCGCACGCACGCTCCATTGTGTCCAACTCTTTGTGACCTCATGGACTGTAGCCTGCAAGTCTCCTCTTGCCATGGGATTTCCCAGGCAAGAATATTGGAGTGGATTGCCATTTCCTTCTCCAGGGGCTCTTCCCAAACCAGGGATAGAATCTGCATCTCCAGTACTAGCAGGTGGGTTCTTTACTGCTAAGCCACCTGGGAAGCCCAAACCAGATCTAAGTTTAACACAAATAAAAATCAGAAATGGATTAAAAGATATATACAGCAGGCTGTTCAGAGAACCTTATTTAAGCAAATTTATAAAATCAGAATCTATCAGCAACTCCTTCAATAGAGCCATGACTTACACAGTCATATTACATATTGAAAGTTTCTTCAAAAACTTCTTGATGGCATGGGAATATCTTCATGATATGGTGAGTGAAAAATCAAGATAAAAAGTTACATATTCAGTACCCAAACTGAATTAGAAAATTTGCTCTTATCTATATAAGAAAACTCTAGAAGAATATACACCATAATAGAAAGAATGGTTATTTCTAGGTAGTAGAACAGAGAGGCAGCACTGGGTCACTCAGAAGGTGGCTAAGATACCATGAGAGCAGAGGTAGTAAAAAAAGTTTTTCTGAAAAAAAACTTCATGATTAAATAAGACAAAGAATTAGTCATCATGCAAAAATTGTAACATAGCTGGACTTCTTTACATTTATTGCACAGTTTAGTATTGTTTTTATTTTGAAATACAGTGTGGGTTGAGGGTGCTATATTTGTCTATTCTTTTTGTAATGTCTTGATCTGGTCCTAGCTACAAACGATTTTTATTTTCTTCTTTACATTTTCTGAAATTTTCAACAATTTCAGCAATTGGAATGTCCATTCAATTTTCAAATCAGAAAAAAAAAGAAGAATCACCAAGCCATTCATTTTATAAATGTATACCTTATTTTTGATATTTGGGAGACAATGCATTAACCCCCACAAATTGGCCAAATTTCGCCAAGTCCTGGTCTTTTATGAGGATGTACTACAGAATCAACAGCAGACCTGGTGGGCGGGACCACATCCCAACCGCAGCTAGTAGAGAGACACCAGCTACCCTAGCTTGACCTGGGCTGCCTCCTACCCCTTCATGCAACTGTTCTCCTATTAATACCGCAGACTTTTTAACACTCCGTGAAAATCAAGAACAGCTGTTAAAAGGATGAAAGCCAACACTTTATCTTGTTTATATGTCTAGCAGGGCTCAGCATACAGTAGGCACTTATAAATAGGGTCATTTTAAGAACGAATGAGCTGGTGTGCATCTGATCATTCTGTAAAATACAAATTGTGGATGTGAATGCAACTAGTAATTGATGAGTTCCACAGTTGCGCTATTTCATATAACGATGTCGTATTTCTTTTGTAAACTTGAAAATTATTGAAGTAATATTCTCCTTCAGTTATATGGTGACTTTTTTAAGGCACCATTTCTTTATTATGCTACCGAGGTGTATAGCTTCCCATTTAGAGTATTCATGGCAGAATGTGAGCATAAGGAATCCATTTTTTCTGTATTACCAAATTTCCTTTGAAATATGGTTGAAATTGTATGGCTGTTAGCATAACTGATGCCATCTTGGGCACATACAGATCCTCCTGTCCTTTCGTAGATGCTACCCAGGACTATATTGTGTGGTAAATCACATCTCTGTCATCAGAGGCTTTGTAGTTAATAGATATTGTTTAATAATCATTAGGACAAAGTGGCCTTTACGCTCTGTTAGTCCAAATACAATGAAGAAGACAGTATTCCCAGGGCC